>NW_024347866.1:354104-395204 GCF_902729225.1 Pteropus medius
CCCATTTGTTTCTCTTGTCTGTTACTTTTATTTCATATCTCACATATGAGTGAAATTATATGGTTCTCAACTTCTGTCTGACTTATTTCACTTAACATGATTATCTCATGGTCTATCCGTGTTGTTGCAAATGGCAATATTTCATCGCTTCTTATGGTTGAGTAATATTTCATTGTATATATGTACCATATCTTCTTTATTCAATCATCTATCAAGAAAGGCTTAGGTTGTTTTCATGTTTTTGTGGTTTCCTATAAAAGTCTCAGTTCACAGCAAGGCCAGTTGCTGTCCTCCTTGGGCCTACAAACATGGGAGACCCATTAAAAAATTACTGAAGATCGTGGGCAGGGTTTTTTTGTCCACCACCAAAAGTTTCTCCTGGGATGCATGAACTTTGTGTGGGCCGCATGATCTGAATGCTGTTAGTTACTGTTGAATTTGTGTCTCAAGGAAAGCACAAGATGGGACTGGGTTGCCTGAGAACAGGCTTGACACAGATAATTTGTGTGTGAGGTATGGTGGCGTCTCAGTGAGACACGGCAGATTATAGCACCAGATTTGCTGCCAGTTCTGAGACTGTGGCCTCCCACTAAAGTCGCAGATACTGAAAGACCCACTTCCATCTGAGATGGACCACAAACCCCTACAGTCCGCCCAAACAATATTGTGTCTCTTGCTGGCAGTGGTGATCTGCCCACCACTGTTTTCCCCGAAATTTGTACACTGCACTAACAGGTCTGTTGCTTGCCCAGAATACCAAATCTTGGAAAGGGACAGGGCAGGAGAGTCTGCTTGTCAACTGGCTTCGAGTACTTTGTGGTTTGGATGGGGCGGGCTCTCAGTGAAGCAAGGGCTATGAGGCCAATATTATCTCTGTGTTACTACAACTTCCATGTCTGCACATTCCCACAGAAGTCATATTCACAGTCAGACCAGCTGCCATCTGGGGTGGTCCCATGGATCTCTGTGATCCCCCTAAGTGATATTGCAACTCATGCATGCAGCAGTGATCTGCTCACAACTGATTTTCCTGAAATTTGCTCACAGCTCTGAAGCCTGCACCAAATGTTACCCCCTGGAAAGGGGCAGAGTTGGGGCAGCCACTGTGGATCCGCCCCGGGCAATATGTGTTTTGGGTAGGATGAGCTGTTCTCCCCAGGCCAATGTAGCTTCAAAATTGTCCATGTGGGAGAGGGTTCAGTACAAGCAAGCGGTGTCCACCTGTTGGCTGTCCCATAGGTGGGCCCCGAATAAGGCACAATGCGGCTGTTCATCCAGCCCTCATTCTGGTGCCATATAATGCTGTCTTTCTCTGTATGTACTTGTGTGAACCTCCATCACTCCAGTGGTGCCCAAAGTGTGTGTCCACCAGCAAGACAGCCTGTGGGCCCTTTAAAGGGGCATCTAGGATTTCAGCCTCCTTCCATCTCACCCGGATGACCAGAATCCCCACAGATTTTTACAGTCAGATTTTTTGGGAACTCCCCTTTCCCTGGGCTGGCATCCTGGGCCAAGGTACCCCTGTATTGAGCTAAGATCCCTCTATTTTTCAGGGAGGCCTCTGCAGCTGAATTCTCCCTCCTGTTGCTCCACCATCATACATGGATGTGAGCTCAACCCAATTTGCAACTTTGTCTCTCCTACTGATTTTGATGTGGCTCCTTCTTTATAGCATCAGATGTCTCTGTTATAATCAGCAGAACTTCAGGTGATACTCCGTGTTGATTACTTTATAATTTGGTTGTAATTTTATTGTGGTCCTGAGAGGAGTCCAATCCCACTTTTACCTAGTCTGTCATCTTGACCGAAACCACTCCTCTTTCATCTCTTATTTTTTTTATTCATGTTATTTCTCTTTTTTCCTTAGTGAGTCTAGCCAGAGGTTTGTCAATTGTATTCATCTCTCAAAGAACCAGCTCTTTGTTGCATTAATTTTTTTCTATTGACTTGTTGTTCTCAATTTTATTTAATTCCACTCTAATTTTTATTATTTCCTTCCTTCTGCTGACTTTGCGCTTTAATTGTTCTTCTTTTTCTAGTTTTTAAGATGTAATGTTACATAGTTTATTTGAGATTGTTCTTGTTTCTTGAGATAGGCCTGTAATGATATGAACTTTCCTCTTATTACCACTTTTGCTGTGTCCCCCAAATTTTGATATGCTATATTTTCATTCTCATTTATTTCTACGTATCTCTTGATCTTTCTTATTATTTCTTCTATGACCCAGTCATTCTTTAGTAGCATATTGTTTAATCTCCAAGTATATGTGACTCTTCCTGTTTTCTTTTTACAGTTGATCTCATTTCAAAGCATTATGGTTAGATAATATGCTTGGTATGATTTCAATCTTCATAAATTTATTGAGGCTAGTTTTGTTTCCCAACATATGATCTATCCTTGAGAATGTTTCATGTGCACTAGAGAAGAATATATAAGCTGCTGTTTTGGAATGAAAGTCTCTGTAAATGTCAATTATGTCTAATTGGTCTAATGTGTCTTTTAAGGCTGATATTTCCTTATTGATTTTCTGTTTGGATGATTTATCCATAGATGACTGTGGGGACAATTCTTTACTATCATTTGTAATCAATGATAGGAGGCACTATCATTTCCCTAAGTAGATGTATCCTTGTTAAATAAAACCCCAACAGTAATATGAATTGAAGTATAAAATGAATGGCAATTTCTCTCAAGCCAGTACTTGCTGAAGTTCTTCTTAGAGGAAGAGAGGAGTGTGGAGGGAAGAAGTCAAGATTAGGCAGGGAAATGGTGGGCAACCTCATCCTTGGGGGTCCAAATGGGTCTTGGGGACCCAGTATTTCAATTCTCCTGCTCAGAACATGCACAACAAGCTCTATCAGAATTGTTATCTAGTAAGGACTCACTGCCTGATGTACATAAAAGCCAATCCTATGACACCTGCTTTTGAGAAAAGAAAAAAGCTTTTATTGTGAAGTCGACTGGCAAGAAGACAGGAAGCAAGGCTCAAATCTGTGTCTCTGATCTAGGGTTCAGGGCAATATTTAAGGAGCTTCAGGACCAGATCTTCCTGGACAACAAACCTTTTGGTTCTGAAAGTTTCTGGAATTCAGGTTCTGGTCATGTCCTGGTCCTTTGGTTTAGTGTTGGGGAACAGTTAAGGGTTCACAAGTCTTACTTGTAAGTGGTGTACCCAAGCTTTAAACTTTGGTTCCAGGACTTGTTAAAAACAAGATAAGACCAGTTTGAGCTGGTTCTGCAGTTGTAGAATTGCTTCAATAAGTGGACATAGCAACCAAGTGGCACTAAATCTAGACAGATTTGCAAAAGGACCTATAGAATTTCTAGCCTGCCAGCTGTGTATGATTATTAACCTTTAAATAATATGGCCTAAAATTTTCTGTAATTGAACTTTTTGAACTCTCATTTTTTTATTTTTGCATTATGATAGTGTTTTAAGGTATTGAATATTTCTCAAATCTTGGTACACAGACAGTGCCCTAAGTGACAGTGCCCTTCTTGTCCACCTGTCTTCTGCCACCTAAGGCTGCCCTAGGCTCTCACTTTTACTTTAATTCCCTAAGACCTTCCAGCAACTAAGGAATAAAACTTTTCACATCAGGCATCCCCCAAGATCCTAGTCTAGGGCAAAAGTGAATGAAGATGGTTTCATGGGTATATGTCCTGGATAATTACACAGGATCTCATCCTTGGATGCTAGGGAAGGGCCTCAAACATGGGTTAGTGATTTCCTGTCGCCACTTTGAAATTCTTAATTTTTGAAGAAGGGGCAACATATTTTATCCCTCATTGTTTCCCGTTAATTTTGTAGCCACTCCTGAGAGCTAGCATCATTTCTGATCAATTTGCTCAGGATGTAGCATTAAAAAATTTTGGACATCATCCTCTGTTTTATTTATATTGGTAAACTAATTATTAGAATCTTAGAAATTATTCACCTTCCACCCATCTATCCACTCATCCATCCATCTATCCTTCAATCCAGTTCAACATTTATTGTATACATACCATATGGCAGACACTGTGATAGTCACTAAAGATACAGTTATCCAGCCTGAGACAATCTTGAAGAGGATAGAAGTAATGTCTATTGAGTGTCTATTATGAGTTAACTTTTATGTTAGGTGCTTTATATAACACTATTTCAATAATCTTTCAATCCTCACCACAATCTGAGATATATATAAGGTACCCATATTATAAATGAAGAAAAACTTAAATAATACATCTATATTGCTAGGGCTAGAATGGAAATTCATTATTATTTCCATGCTCAGAACAGTTTCAGGCTCATTCACTCTAAAATGAAGTTATTTGAAAAAGCACTTATAGAATGTTGGCATGAAGAACTCCATTGTCCCTCTCGGTCAATAAAACAATCATAACTGGTGAAAATTATTTTAAAAAAACACAATATTTAGAGTATCTAGAAATTGCCCTAAAAACCTACAACAAATGAACAAACATTTATTTGAGAAAATCTAGTAAACCTTGGTACAATCAGCTACGGTCTGTTGCATTTGAGCATGAATTGTCCTCCTACCTTTCCCAGCTCAGTGCAATGGAAAGTCTATTCCTGTTGGGTGTAGCAAATAACAAAGGTCTTCCTCTTTTTCCACGTCCCAATTTAAGACTTTGATTTCTCTCTAGGAGGAATTGGCCACCAGCATTCTTTATCCTTCCCAATTCTGTGTTGCAGAAGCTCTAGTCCAGACAAGGGACGTCTGAGGCTCCCTTCTTCCATCCAGGTTTCATTCATAAGACAGAAACTACCCCAGGCACAGAAAATTGAGAATACTGGGCTCCAGTAATCACTCAGTTTCTGTGTAGGGCAGAGGTTCCATGCTGGGAGAGACAAACTTAGAAGACCAGTGATGCTCTCCTCTTCCGGTACCCCCAGACAATAGTGTTTCTTGTAATGGGTGACACTGCAAGTGTAAAAGTTCCCGCCCCCATTTCTGGAGCAGTAGCACAGAGATTCTGCATGAGAGAGAGAGTCAGGCCATGAGAACAGAGAACTCTGTAGTTCTCCATAAATGAACTGATTTTATTTGGAATAGAGTCTGAGGAAGTTTAAATCTAAGGATGCTGTAAAGAAATGCATATTTTGCTAGTGAGCAAGCATAATAACACAAAACGGCAGAAGAAGAGAAGGGCTATATAGAAGTAACATTTCTATATCTTACTGTGATTGAAGTTAGTATGAATCTGAAGTAGTTATGATAATATGTATACTGAAAGCCCTAATATAACCACTAAGAAAAAAAATTTAATACAGTGAACAATCAAAGTAATTTAAGTTCTATACTAAAAATATTCACTTACAAATGAAGGCAATAAAGAGGAAAGGAAATATGAAAAAAGATGAGCCATAGAGAAAACAAAAAGTAAAGTGGCAGTCATAAATCCAATCATATGGATAATGATATAAAATATGACTGAATTAAACAATCTAATAAAAAAAGCCAACAATTTGAGACTGGATAAAAAACGAAGACCCAACTATATGTTATCTATAAGAGAAACACTTTAGATTCAATAACATTAGGTTTTAAGTGAAATGACTGAAAAACATGTAACATGCAAACATCAACCAAAGAAAGCAGAATTGGCTATACTAATGTCAAACAAAAAGGATTTAATTTTTAAAACTGTCAGTAGGGATCAAAAAAGACATTTATAACGAGAAAAGGTTGACTCCATCAGGAAGACATAACAATTACATATGCACCTAACAAGACAGACCAAAAATACATGGAGGAAAAACCTGATAAAGTTGAAGAGAGAAATAGACAATTCAATGATAATAGTTAGACTTTACTAACCAACTTTCAATAATAGATGAAACAACTAGGCAGAAGATCAACCACAAAATAGAGAACTTGAGCAATAATATAAACCAGTTGGATCTAACAGACATCTATAGAACAATTTATCTGACAGCAGCAGGATAAAAGTCTCCTTAAGAGCACATGGAATATTCTCATTCTCCAGGATACACCATATGCTTAGACATAAAATGAACCTAAATAAATTTAAAGTGATTGAAATAATTTAAACTGTGTTCTCTGAACCTAATGTAATAAAATTAGAAAACAATAAAAAAATAAAAATTGAGGAACAGAAAAATATGTGGAAATTAAACAACACACTCTAAAAAACCAAAAGGTCAAGAAGGAATCACAAGGGAAAGTAAAAAGTACTTTAAGAATAAAAACGAAAACACAACATATGTAACTTATGGGATGCAGTTAACGCAGTGCTTAGCAGGAAATTTATAGCTATAAATTCACATATTATAAAAGAAGGAAGACACTGGAAAAAGAAGAAGGGCAAACTAAACTTAAAGTTAAGTAGAAGATAATAAATAACAAAGATTAGAGCAAAATAAATGAAATAGATAATAGAAAACAATAGACATAATCAACAACCCAAATGTTTGTATTTGGAAAAATCAATAAATTGACAAAACTTTAGATGTATGAAACTAAGGGAGCAAGAAGGCAATTTCATTTCTGTGTATCTGAAGAAATTCAAAACACTAATTTGAAAAGACATATGCATACCTATGTTCACTGTAGCGCTATTTATAAAAGCCAAAATACAGAAGCAACCTAAATGCTCATCAATAGATGATTGGATATAGAAGAGGTAGTACATTCATACAATGGAATAATAGAGGACCATAATAAAAAATGAAATCTTACCATTTGCGACAATATGGATAGACTTGGAAGATATTATGCTAAGTAAAATAAGTCAGACAGGTAAAGACAAATACTATATGATCTTACTTAATGTGGAATCTAAAGACCAAAATAAACAACGTTAACAAAAAAACAAAACAAAACAAAACAGAAACATACTCATAGATAGAACAAACTGATGTTTGCCAGATGGGAGGGAGTTTAAGGGGCTGGGTGAAAAAGGTGAAGGGATGAAGTACAAGTTGGCAGTTACAAAGTAGTCACTGGGTTGTAAACATAGAGAATTTAGTCTATAATAATGTAATAACTATATATGGTGCCAGGTGAGTACTAAACTAATCAATGGAGATCACTTCATAAGTTATATAAATGTCTAACCCCTATGCTGTACCCTTAAAACTAATATAAAATAATATTTAATGTCAACTATAATTGAAAAATAAAAATAATTTAAAAAATAAAAAGGAATGACAAAAAAGGGGTATGAGAAGACTCAAATTACAAAAATTAAGAATGAATAAGGTGAAATTATAACGAACCTTAGAGAAATAAAAATTGATTATACGGAAATACCATGCCACAAATTAGAAAACTTAGATGAAATGAATAAATTTCTAGAAAGACACAAATTACTAAAATTGACTCAAAAAGAAATAAAAAGAATCTGAATAGTAAAGAAAAGATATAGAATTAGTAATTTTGAAACTCCTCCTGCCCTCCACCCTCAAAAGCCAAGGCCCAGTTGGCCTCACTGGTGTATTCTATCAAATATATAAACAAGAATTTATGTCAATTCTCTAGAATCTCTAAATGTAGAAGAAGGAACATTTCCTTATTCAATGAGGCCAATATTACCCGAATGCCAAAAACTAGAGGCCAGGTATCTTATAGAGTTTCCAATTTTGTTTTCTCCAGTGGTTCCTCATGGTTAGTTGCATGTTATGCATCTTTGACAAGAATATCACTGAAATGACGCTCTGTTCATCATATTGCATTTTATCAGGTGGTGCATGATTTCAATGTGTCCCATTATTGATGATGTTCACTTGGATCACTTGATCAAAGTGGTTGCTACCAAGCTTCTTTGTTGTAAGTTTTCTCCCCCTACCTTGTAATTAATAAGATTTTTGTATTTTAAAGTATGTAAATATCCTATTCCTCATCAAACTTTAGGTTTATTAATTTATTTATATCTGTTTGATAAATGGTTTCTTATTTTATTTAATAAACTACAGTTATCACTATCATTATTTATTTTGATGTTCACAGTATTCTAGACTTAGACCGTGGAAATCTCTTTAAGCTGGCTTTTGTCCTTTTGACATGTCTTCATTCTTTGAGAAATTTCATGGTTTTTTTTTTTGCTCAGTAAAAGTTAGCTATTCTTATTATTAATATTTTTAAAAAATTATATATAGATGTTTTAATATTCTTGAGATTTGTTTTTTTAATTTTTCAATTACAGTTGACAATGAATATTATTTTATATTAGTTACAGACATACAGCATAGTGGTTAGGATATTATATAATTTACAAAGCAATCCATCCCCCTGATTAGTCTAGTACCCACCGGGCACTATACATGGTTATTATAATATTATTGACTATATTCCCTATGCTGTACTTTACATTCCCATGACTATTTTGTAACTACCAATCTGTATTTCTTAATTCTTTCACCTTTTTCACACAGCGCCCCGCCCCCGCAACCTCCCCATCCAATCTGGTAACCATCAGATTGTTCCCTGTATCTATGAGTCTGTTTTTTTGTTTTTGTTTTTTTTTGGTTTATTTTGTTCTTTAAATTCCACATATCAATGAGATCATATGATGTTTGTCTTTGTCTGATTTATTTCACTCAACATTATATCTTCCAAGTCTATTTATGTTGTCACAAATGGTAAGATTTCATTTTTTGTGGCTGAATAATATTCCATTGTATATATTTACCAACTCTTCTTTATCCAATTGTCTAGTGATGGGGAGGCACTTTGGTTGCTTCCATATCTTGGCTCTTGTAAATAGTGCTGCAGAGAACATAGGGGTGTATATTTCTTTCTTGAATTATTGTTTTGGTTTTCTTTGGATAAGTACCCAAATTTGGATAAATACAGAAGTGCAATTGCAAGGTCATAAGGTAGTTCTATTTTTATTTTTTTGAGGAACCTCCATACTGTTTTCCACAGCGGCTGCACCAATTTGCAATTCCACAAACAATGCACAAAGTTTTCCTTTTCTCCACATCCTTGCAAACACTTGTTGTTTTTGATTTATTGATAACACCATTCTGACAGGTGTGAAGTGATATCTCATTGTGGTTTTAATTTGCATTTCTTTAATGACTAGTAATATTGAGCATCTTTTCATATGTCTATTGATCATCTGTATGTCCTCTTTGGAGAAATGTCTACTCACAAATGTCTACTGCCCATTTTTTAAGCAATTACATGCTCTTGCTGCAAGATATTCTGGGCCCATCCCTATTCTAACCATGTAATTAACTATTTTTCCAGGAAGTTTCAGTTTCTTTTAGTGGAAAATAAAATTTAGAAGCCAATTTAAGAGGGTTAAAAGTACTCATTATTTTCTAGCTCCTCTCATTGAACATAGTTTGGGATATGCATATGTGAATATGTGTGTGTGTGTGTGTGTGTGTGTGTCCAATTTATATAAGTCAAGCCTACGACATCACAAAAAATGCTGGACTGCTTAAATTACCACCTACGTGAATTAAATAAACTCTCGACACTCTATTTCCGAGCTTTTAAGTGTTTCACGAACATATTCCCCTTACAACCTCTACATGCCCCCCCCATAAATCTGTTTGGGTTTCACACTCTTGGGCTGGGACACACACTCTCTCCTTACATATACAGTGAAATATATTTGAGGTAGCCTTTATTTTTTTCCCTCTTAAATCCCCTCCCCCTTTCTACCCTGATCTATTGATGTTGCCATTTTCCCCTTAATAACTGGATCTCTGAAGGTAGGGCGTCTCCTCCCACACACTTGCTGGGTGCACCCGGGGCCAGACGCACCTGTGGAATGGTCCGTGGCTCCACCTAGGGCGCAAACCCAGGACCTTCTGCATGTAAAGCAGACGTGCTAACCACTACACTATGGGGCCACCTGAATTCTCTCTTAAAATGTAAATATCCTTGAGGTTTCTTGGGCATTTTGCCTTTATCAGTCTCTGATATCTTAGTATTAATTAGTAATTACTTGTTTGTCTTCTCTCCCCAGCTGAGTAGTTTGTACTGAGGAAAAGGGAAATTCAATTGGTCAGTAATAAGTGTAGGTGATAGTGGAGCCCCAGTTTGGGTGGTTCTGAATATTTAGAAAGTAGTATGTATCTTATGTTTAGAGAAGGAGTGATGTTTAGAAGGAGAATTAGGATACTCTCACTATACATTTTTTTTTGGCTGAAAGACTTTAAATAAAACATTTTACTTAACAAATAAATTCATATAAAAATACAAGTGACTGATAGCTTAAAGGATAAATTCACTAACAGCTCCATCTAGCTATACAAAAGTAGAAATCAATAGTTCCTATCTATAAATCTTCCTAGATCTGTAGGCGGGGCACAGCAAGGGCATAGGGATTGCTCGCCCTCATGGAAACTTAGGGCCAGAAAGTCAAGAAATGGAGAACTATCCTTGTTTTTCTATTATAATTGTAACAAAAAAGCTAAATACTAAATCATTTTTATTATTAGAGAGTATTAGGGACTATTGGTTTTTATATGTTTATGATATTTTGAGGTGACATTATGCTCAAATTTGATCTATCCCATTGCTGTCCCTTCTAATCTATAAGTGCATATTTACTTCATGAGAATTAAGGCCATCTAATTAGAATGCTCTTTCCCACCAGAACATCATTACCTTTGAAATCTTTATCCTTACTTTTTTTTTCCTCATGAGAAAGGCCTCATTCAAGAAACATGCATTTTGTTTTGTGCTCTCTGGCAGGAGTAACACAATAGCTAGCAGTATGTTGCTAGATATTGATTTATCTGATAAATAACTTAGTATCAGATATTGTCACATAACAGAAAAAAGGGTCATAGAGAAATAAAACACAGGCCATCAAATTTCTTCTAGAATCACACATATGCACTAATATCAAAGTTCAAAGACTCTTTAGTGATTGTTTTCCAGTCTAATTCCTGTATATTGTGGATGGAAAAACTGAGGCTCTGAAATTGAAAAGAAATCAGTTCAAGTTCAACTAGTTCATGAAAGTACTAGAACTAGACCCACATCTCTGGATTCCTACTCCATTAATCTTTATACTACTTCACATTATTTTTACTTTTTCCAGAAAATAGAGAAAATCTGAGACACCTTTGAAAACTGCTTGGGATCCTAGGCAGCCAGGAAGCATCATGATGACAATGAGTGTCAGGATTATAGATGGAGGTGGGAGTGACATAAAAAATGTCATGCAAATTACAAATCAAGCCTCAATTCTTGAGATAATCCTTTCTATCATAAGCTTGCTATAAGAATGGGCTTGGTTGGCACTTTGAAAGCCTAATAAAAGAAAATAATACACATTAATCTTCCTGGGCTGTGGCCTTGAAATAATGTGGTTTCTCTCCATGATTTTAGAGTTCTATTATGAAATTCCATTTGCTTCAGATAATAAGGATTCCAGGTCTATTTTTTTCACTAAGCAGTTGTCTCCCACATGTAAAATGTAACTGCTGACCGTAATTTGTATATTTCTGGCATAAAGATTTTGAGCCCCCATAAACCTGTCTACATCAGGATATTTATTCTGTGTATTGCCAAAACAACCCTGTGATAACAATGATGGTGGTATTTCCTGGCACTGTTCTGTATTTTTATGTATTTTGCAGTATGCCTATAACCATGCCCCTAATTGTTTCTCACAACAAACCTATAAGATATGTAGGATTAATCATAATAAGTTAAAAAGACAAAAAAAACAAACAAACAACTTTTGCTGGATTCTTATATCCCCAAATATTAACCTCACCAGTGCTATGGCAACTTCTTGAGATAATGGTTGTAATATTTAGCAATATTCACCTCTTCTATAATACACACAAAGCATAGGCTTTGTGTTTGCCCAGCACCAAGTTGTACCATACCATTTATTCATTCTCTTTCAAACATGTAATGACTGCCAGTGTGACCAAAAATAAAAAAAGACATGTCCTAGGGAGCTTGTATTCTAGTGAGACAGAGAAACCTAAAAAATTAAAGAAATAAGATAAATAAGATTGTAAGAAGTATTTTGAGGGAAATAGTGTTCTTTGACAATGTGTTTGTGGTTGCTTGGGTTTAGGAGATTTTTTTTTTTAATTAAAATTATTGGAGTGACATTGGTTAATAAAATCAAATAGGTTTCAAGTGTACAATTCAATAAAATGTCATATGTACATTGCATTGTGTGTTTACCACACAGTTAAATTTCCTTCCATCACCAAATATTTGACCCCCTTTACCCTATCTACCTCCCCTCTCTCCCGCTTCCCTCTGGTAACCACTGTCCGTGTCCATGAGTCTCTGTTTGTTTGTCATGTTTGTTTGTTGCTTTCAGTTTTATATCCCACATATGAGTGAAATCATATGGTTTAATAGTACTTTTAATAGAGTGCTCTGAAAAGTTCTTTCTGATGAAATATAAAAAATGAAAGAGTGAGCCATGGAAGGTATGATAGGAAAAGGGTATTAATCAGAAGGAATAGCAAATACAAAATACCTGGAATAAAGAAATGCTGGTATTTTGGAACCAAAAAGGCATTGACATTGTTACTAGGTCATTCATGGCAGAGAATGATGTGAGATGATATCAAAGTAGTAGGAGCCAGGCATTGTAGGGTCTTGTAGACTATGATAAAGTGTTTGTGGATGTTCTTCCAAAAACAACTATTTTGAAATAGTGATAAAGTCATAGAAGGTTGCAAAATAATGCAAAAGAGATCCCATGTGCCCTTCATTGTTTCTCCCAATGGTAATATTCCTCATAATCATAGTACAAAATAAAAACTAGAAAACTAACTGGTATAATCTACATAGCTTATTTAGATTTCATCAGTTTTATGTACACTCATGTGTGTGCATGTTTGTAGTTGTATGCAATTTTATCACATGTGTAGACCACAAACAAGATATCTAAATACAGAACTGTTCTCTCACCACGAAGATCCATTGTGCTACTAATTTTTAGCTACATACATCCCTTCTCCACGCCACCCCTCCCAAGTCCTTATACTCTGGGAACCACTTCTCTGTTCTCCATCTGCATAATTATGTCCTTTTGATAATGTTATATAAATAGAATCATACAATAAAACCTTTTGAGATGCTTTTTTCCCTCAGCATAATTTCTTTGAGATCATCTAAATTGTGTGTGTCAATAGTTCGCTCTTCTTTAATACTGAGTAGAACTCCAAAATGTATATGTACCACAGGTTTTTAAATTTTAAAATTCATTTTATTGAGATACAATTTACATATAATAAAATGCACTCGTTTCATGTGCACAGTTAATTCATTCTGAAATTGAAATTGTTTCATGTGCATGGGGAATTCACATAAGCATGAAAAGTCCAAAGACAGTGAGGCAAAATGAAGTATATATGTCATTTTGGACAAAGAGAAAGGTGAGAGAAAAGGTTTCTGGGATTTCAAAGGAAAAATATGCAATTCACAAGTAGTAAAATATGTTAAATCAAATTCTTGCTAGGTGGCTCAGAAACAATGGGACAGAGGGAAATCTAGTGAGCAGAGTTCTGCATGGATCTTTCCTGTCTACCATACTTAATTCATATGTGCTAAAGTGCATATTCTAAGGTTCTCCTTCTGAAGCAGGTTTGTCTATCTGAATCGCTTTTAGAAGGGAAGTGGAAGGTAAAAAACCAAAAGGAAAAGAAAAACAAGTCTTCTTTAGTCTGTTGGGCTTTAATTTCAGCTCATAATAATCTGCATACCAGAGTGGCAGATTCTGGGGAGATTTGTTTGACTCTCACATAGACATGATGCCTTTTTGGGGTATGTGATTTGCAAATATTTTCTCCTAGTTTGTAGCTTGTCTTTTCTTCTTCTTTATAGGGTCTTTCACAGAGCAAAACATTTTAATTTTGATGACATCCAATTCATTAATTTTTCTTTTTGTGGATTGTGCCATAGTGTCATGTCTAAGAACTCCTTGCCAAGCTCTTGGTGCTGAAGAGTTTCTCCTATTTTACCTTTTAAAAGTTTTATAGTTTTACATTTAAATCTATGATCCATTTTGAGTTAACATTTATATAAGTTGTAAGGTTTAGTTCAAACGGATTTTTTCATATTTTTCTTTGATGTGGCATGATTAAGCAAATTGTGTCTCCTTCCAAATAAGTGAGTGCCCTTGGCTCCTCTTACGTCATTAATTGTATGACAAAGAAAAGGGTCAATCAACAGAGTGAAATCAAAAGTATTGTCAACGTAAGAAACGTCCAAATCCATAGAGAATTTTAATGAATTTATTTGATCCAAACTGATGACAATTGCTAGAAAGCAAAATCTCAGTGGATTAAGAAAGTGCTCCAGAGAATGGCAGTTTTGCAGCTTATTTTATATGTTAGAATCAAAAGAGGAGACATAAGGAGGGTTACATGAAATACATTGATGGTAGGTTAGGGAGGTGGGAAAAAGCAAATTGGGGAAATCTCTGGGATTGGATAAAAAGTAAAATAGGGAGATTGGGGTAGATTGTGGACTAGGTAAAAGCAGGGTTTGCCTCCTCCCAGATCTGCATTGAAATTACAAACAAATTATAAAATAATCAATGTGGAGAATCATCTGAAATCCATGATCCTAACATGTACCTCTGATAATATCAGAGATGCATCAAAGCCAGTAGGAAGGGCAAAGTTGCTTATCGGGCTGGACCCACACCCATGGGCGAAGGAGGAACACCGAGAGGGAGAGCAAGGCTGCAGAGGCTCCCCTGAAGGAAAGAAAAGTCCTGGCCTCATTTGGGGGATCCCTAACCCAGGGTCCCAGGCCAGGGAAGAGGAGTTCCCAAAAACTTTGTAAAAACCAGAGGAAATTCCAGCCATCTGGGTGAGATGGAAGGAGACTGAAACCCTAGATGTCCTTTTGAGGGACCCACGCACAGGCTTTCTGACCTGTGGACACTCACCTGTGACACCAACGGTGGGTCAGAGGCTGATGTGGGATTCATACCGAGAAAGTCTGCATTACCTGGTACCAGAACCAGGGCTGGAAGGGAAGCCACCATTTTACCTTAGTCCAGCCCCCTACGGGGCAATCTACAGACTACGCAAGCTCGACTGCAGACTCTTCCCATAGGACCATTAGGAAGCTCTGGCCTGAGGAGATCAATCCGCCCTACACAACCTGCAGATCTCCAGGGGATTTTGTTGCTGGATGGCTGCTATGCCTTGCACTGATTCAGGGCCAAGAATTCTCAGCTGGTGGCCAGTGCTGTAAGCTCGCATTTCTGAGATAGTTTCAGGCAGATCACTGCTGCCAACACAAACTTGGGAGGATCTTGGGGGATCTGTGGGCCAGTCCCAGACAGAAGCTGATCTTGCTGTAATTTGAGACTTCTGCAGGAATGCGCAAACGGTTACCGAAGTTGCCGCAACACTAAGGCTGTATTGATTTGACAGCCACTGTCTCCCTGAGACCACACCCTACCCTACCCACAAATTGCCCCAGGTGGCCCGTTGACAGTGATCTGCCACTGCCCGCTGTTCTCCTCTCAACCTCCCTACTCCCTCACCAATCTCTCAAGTCATTCTGGCAACAAATTTGGGCTAGCACAGGGTGGGCACTACACGGAAATCTGTTGCAGGCAGACCTCTCCTGGCTGCAAGAGTTACAATATTGTGTCCAGGGAAAGCAGGGCAGCGGGCACTTTGTGTATTAGATGGGTATGAGACCGCCCTACAAGGCAGCTGGACTCACCGTGATCTGCCACTACAGCAGGAATGCCCGGGTACAGAATTTGTAGCAAAACTGAGGATGTATTGGCATGATGGCCCTTGTCTCCCTGAGATCCGCTTTGCCCAAGCAACAAAATGCTTGCAGCCCATTGATAGGCAGCTTCCCCTACCCTGTTTGGCTCTGGGGTGGTGCATTCTTCACAGGCAACAGACCTTGGTAAGCGCGGTGAGCGCATTTTGGGGAAAAACTTGGTGGGCAGACCACTGCTGCCTGTACAAATTGCGGTCTCTCTTGAAGGGTTTGCAAAGGTCTGTGGGACTGCCTCAGACAATAGCTTGTCTCCATGTGATCTGTGACTACTGTGGGAACATGTAGACACAGTAATGGAAGAAAACAGGCTATTGGCCTTATGATCCTTGATTCCCTGAGCTCTTGACCCATCTAATACACAAAGTGCCCGCTGCACACTGACAGGCAGTTGCCCCTGCCCCGGGATGATGCGTCCAGGCTCAAGGTGGGCAGCAGCTGATCTTGCTACAATTGGAAACTTGTACAGGGAGCCACAGAGACAGTGCTGGCATATAAACTGACACTGCAGTGGCATGGGGAAATTTACTCAATAGACCCAGGAGACTCCTGGGATCCCTGCACTACCCAACATGCATATCACCCAGAGGTTCTTCCAGTTTCAGAGACAGATAAACAACTGACAGGCAGTATCAAGCCATGAGGAGCACTGGTCCCTCTGCTAAACTGACTTAGGTCAGAAATGGGGGATAACTGGACCTCTGCCCACAACATTGTCTCTTCCCCTTACCTATAGATCCAGCATAGGCAACAATAATCTGTGGATCACTTTGTAGTTCCCACTAGGTAGCTCTGAACAATCAAAAACAGTGGCTGACCTCGACTTACTGAAAAGCCCCTCCTAAGGGGCCACAAAACCAACACACCCAGAGGCTGGCACTAGACCACAACAGAGCAACTCCTGATTAGTCCCATAAGCGGTCCACAAAAAGGGTGGCTGCAACAAGTACACAAGCCTCCTAGGGCAAATCGTACTCAGTGAGATCAGCCCCCACACAACAACTCTTATCATGCGGGCACAGGCAATTCCCACAATTAGCCAGCCTGAGCGTTAATCCCATCCACTTATGTGCTAACAACAATATAGGCTTGGCGACAACAGAAGATGACAATACACACAACCCGCACAAAGATCATGTGCAGAGCCTCTGGCATAGGCCACACAGGACACCTTCCACATTAGGCCATCAGGCCAAGGCTGGGAGATGAAACAAATATTCCTGACGCATAAAAACGAACACAGAAAGGTTAATAAAGTAAGAAACAAAGAAACATGCCACAAATGAAACAATAGGAAATATTCCAGAAAATAGGCTAAATGAAATGGAGGCAAGCAACCTGCCAGAGACAGAGTTCAAAATAATGATTATTAAGATGCTTAACAAACTTAGGGGGGGAACCTCAACAGAGAGATAGTAAGCATAAAAAAGGGTATAGAAACCATAAAAAAGAACCAAACAGAAATGAAGAATACAATAACTGAAATGAAGAATACACTAGAAGGATTCAACAGTAGATTGGACGAAGCAGAAGACTGAATCAGAGAACTGGAAGACAAGGTAGCAGAATACACCCAATCAGAACAACAAAAAGAAAAAAAGAATTTAAAAAATTGAGGATAGTGTAAGAGACCTCTGGGACAACGTGAAGCATAACAATGTCTGGATCATAGGAGTACCTGAAGGAGAAGAGAGAGAGCAAGGGATTGAAAATCTATTCGAAGAAATAATGACAGAAACCTTTCCTAACCTGACAAAGAAAGTAGACATGCAAGTTCAGAAAGCACAAAGAGACTCAAACAAGAGGAATTTAAACAGATCCACACCAGGACACACCATCATTAAAATGTCAAAGGTTAAAGCAAAGAGAGAATCTTTTTCTTTATGCTGTTTTAAAAAATTATTTAAATTAGTTTCAAGTATACAGTACATTGGTTAGATATCTCTATAGTTCCTAAAACGATCTTCCTAATTCCTTCCTCCATCCCCTGGCCCGCTACCTAGTCATCATATTAATGCTAACTGTATTCCCTCTGCCATGCTCCCCATCCCCATGACCAACTATCAACTACTAATTTGTATTTCTTTAACCTTTCGCCCCATTCTCCCAGCCTTCCTCCCCTCTGTCTGTCACCAAATTGTCCACTATATTTGTGAGTCTGTTTTTGATTAGTTTGCTCTTTTTGTTCCTTAGATTTCGCATATAAGTGAAATCATATGGTATTATCTTTATCTGTCTGAGTTATTTCACTCAGCATAATAAGCTCTAGGTCCATCCACATCTTTGCATATGGTAGGGTTTCATTTTTTAATGGCTGAATAATATTCCATTGTATATATGAACCATAATTTCTTTATCCAATCATCTGTTGATGGGCATTTAGGTTGCTTCCATACCTTGGCTATTGTAAATTGTGCTGCCATGAATATTGAAGTGCATAGATCTTTATGAATTATTATTTTGGTTTTCTTTGAATAAATATCCAGAAGTGCAATTGCTGGGTCAAAAGGTATATCTATATCCATTTTTATTTTTTTGAGAAACCTCCATATTGTTTTTCATAGCAGCTGTAACAATTTGCAATCTCACCCTTTCTAGGTATGCACCGATAAGAAAAATGCACTGATAAAAAAAGAAAAAGCATCGGTCTATTGAATTTCATGAAGATTCTTGTAAAACCTCTAACTTCAGTGTTCCTCAAAGTATATTCTGTGGAATAATGCTTTCTAATAAGGTTAGCAGGTATTACAAGGGGAAAATATGTTCTGTGGCTAAATAAATTTGATAAGTTCTGAGTTAACAGTGGACCAACTATAGGTCCCAGTTTGCCCAGGACATTTCCAATATGTGCTTGTTGTCTCGTTGTCATTATTAATAACATCCCCTTTGGCATTCAGAAGTGACCTAGTTTGGATTACAGAATTTATGCAGCATTTCCAATACTTATTTGTACGTGAGAACTTTTTTTTAAAGCAGTATTTTATGGGCTCCATGGAATATATTTGGGAAACATTGAATTTGATTCTCTTTAATCTCTATGACTGTAAGCCTTGTGAAGCAGAACAAAGGGCACTTAGTTCCAAGAGATGCATCCTTCTTCTTCTGGGAAGAATAGAGGAAATGTGACTTTATAATCCACAAGATTGGTACAAGGCAGGCTTTCATAGTTTGGAGTCTGAAGCCCACTGAGAATTTAGGATGCAAGAAAATTGATGTTGCAAATATTATCTTTAGGATGCCTTTTTCTTCTTTCTCTATTCTTGGAATCAGAGACTGGAAGCGCCACAGGAGGAGGAGGAGGAAAAAAAAAGATCCCTGTGCTTTACATAAGAACCCCATTCCCTGTTGTATTCTATACCCAGTCTTCACAGCTGAGCTCATCTCAATGCCATTCTGGAGTTCCCATTTTCTCAGTTCTCAGATGACTGTCAACCAATCTCTGTTAAGGTGTTAGTGCATAAAAACTTGAAGAAATGGATTTATACCTCCTTTTGAAATCTAAAATTTAGAGATAAAAGTGAAGTTGCACCAGTTGAACTATAAGTGGGAAAAAAGGGCATACCCTCTTAGCCTCCCTTCCACTCTCTCTGTCAGCTCTTCCCTTTACCATGGTGTCCCTTGATCCACATACTCAGAGCTATGGAGTTCTACGGGGAATAGTTGGAAACTACTGGTTTATGTTATCATACTCTAATGTCATAGATTGTGGTTAAACACAAAGATTTAGAATCAGACAAATCTAGCTATAAATCTTGCTTTTGCTTTTTTCTACCTGTATGACCATTGGCAATTTAAGTAAAATTTCTAAGCTTAAGTTTATTAATATGTAAAATATGGATAATGTTACTTTTTGGTAGGTTAGTTTGAACGTTAAATAATATATTGCTTATAAATTGACTGGTACAGTTCTAAGCATATAACGAGTGTTATATAACAAATAACTAGAAATACTAGAAAGGAGTTGCAGTCATACATACCTGGATTTGAATTCTGATTTTGATTACAAGCTGTATGGCCATGGGTAGTTTACTTAATATCTCTAAGGATTAGTTTCCTCATCTGTCAAATTGGAATATTAACAGTATCTAACTCATGGGATTTTGTAAATGATTTTGTGCATGTATGAGATAATGCATGTAATTTCTAACACAGTGACTAGGACATAGAAAGTATTGCATCATTAACATTCTTTTTGGTTATTATTTATGCTTCTATAGGGTCTTGAAGATGACAAAAAATTTAAGGCACCAAAGAATGATCGTATAGCATTGGAGTTATGTCGGTCCTATGACAGTTAATAACCTAGAAGAAATGGACCAGTACTTAAAAAAATACAATCTTCCTAGACTGAATCAAGAAGAACTGGAAAATCTTAATAGACCGATCAGCAATATGGAAATATAAACAATTATCCAAAGCCTACCAAAAGTAAAAGTCCTGGAGCAAATGGCTTCACCAGTGAATTCTACCTAACATTCAAATAGATTTAATACCTATTTTCCTCAAACTCTTTAAAAAATCAAAGAGGAGACAATACTTCCCAACTCATTTTATGAGGCCAATATTACTCTGATACCAAAACCTGGTAAGAATAACACAAAAAAAGAAAACTACAGACCAATATCTCTCATGAACACAGATGCAAAAATCCTAAATAAGACACTAGCAAACCGAGTACAGCAACGTATTAAAAAGTTTACACACGAAGATCAAGTGGGCTTCAACCCAGAGCCACAGGGATGATTCAAAATATGCAAATTGATTAATGTGATACACTATATAAACAAATTAAAAAATAAGAATCATATGATTATATCAATAGATGCAGAAAAAACATTTGTCAAGATACAGCATCCATTTATGATAAAAACACAACAAAATCAGTATAGAAGTAAAGTACCTTAACATAATAAAGACCATTATACTTAATGGTGAAAAACTATAAACATTTCCTCTAAGATCGGGAACAAGGGAAGGTTGTCCACTATTGTCACTGTTATTCAATATAACACTGGAAATTCTAGCGCATGCAATCAGACAAGAGAAAAATGTAAAAGGCATCCAAATAGGAAACAAAAAAGTCAAACTGTCACTCTTTGTGGATGACTTGAATCTCAATATTGAAAACTCCAAAAACTCCACGAGAACACTACTAGAAACAAAAAGTAAATACAGTAAAGTTTCTGGATATAAAATCAACATTAAAAAATCCATAGTGTTCCTATACTGTAATAATGAAGTGTCAGAAAAAGAAGTGGAAAAAATAATTCCCTTTGCAATTGCAGCAAACAATAATACCTCAGAATAAATTTAAAGAAACATGTGAAGGACCTATATAATGAAAACTATAATATATTGAGGAAGATATAAAGAAATGAAAAGATATTCCGTGTTCTTGGATTGGAAGAACCAACATCGTTAAAATGACCGTATTACCTAAGGCATTATACAGATTTAATGCAATCCCCATCAAAATCTCATTGGCATTTTTTTAAGAAACTAAACAAAAAATCATCACATTTCTATTGAAGTACAAAAGACCTCGAATAGACAAAGCCATTCAGAGAAAAAAGAATGAAGCTGGAGGCATCACTCTGTCAAACTTCAAATTATAATACAAAGCCACAGTAATCAAAACGGCATGGTATTGGCAGGAAAACAGACACATGGACCAGTGGAAGAGAATCGAGAGTCCAGGAGTAAACCCATATTTATGTGGACAAATAATTTTCGAAAAAGAAGCCAAAAACATACAACGGAGAAAGGAAAGCCTCTTCAATAAATGGTGCTGAGAAAACTGGAAAGCCACCTGCAAAACAATGACACTAGACTTTTGGTTATCACCACACACCAAAATTAACCAAAATGGATTCAGGAGATGTATATATGACCTGAAACCATAAAATGCATAGAAGAAAACATAGGAACTAAACTCAAGGACCTTGGACTTAAGGAGGATTTTATGAATTTGACCTCAAAGGCAAGGGAAGTAAAAGCAAAAATAAATGAATGCGACTACGTCAAATGAAAAAGGTTCTACACAGCAAAGAAACAATTAACAAAGTAAAGAGACAACCATCCTAATGGAAAAATATATTTGCAAGCAATGTCTCCGATAAGGGTCTAATTTCCAAAATATACAAATAACTCATACAACTCAATAAAAACAAAAAACAAATGATCCAATAAAAAAATTGGCAGAGGACCTGAACAGACACTTCTCCCTAGAGGACATTCAAATGGCCAACAAACATATGAAAAGATGCTCATCATCACTAGCTATTAGTGAAATGCAAATCAAAACCACAGTGAGTTACCATCTCAGACCTTGTAAAATATCTATAATCAACAGGACAAGTAATAACAAATGTTGGAGAGGATACAGAGAAAAAAGAACCCTTATACACTGCTGGTGGGACTGCAAATTGGTACAGCCACTATGGAAAACAGTATGCGGGTTCCTCAAAAAACTAAGAATTGATCTATCATATGATCCAAAATTCCTCTACTGGGTATTTACCACAAAGTCTTAAAAACTCATATCCAAAAAGATAATTGCACAGTGATGTTCATAGCAGCATTATTCACAGTGGCCAGGACATGGAAGTAACCGAAGTGTCCTACGATAGATGATTGGATAAAGAAGCCATGGTACATATATACAATGGAATATTACTCAGCCATAAGAAGAGATGAAATACTACAATTTACGACAACATGGATGGACCTTGAGATAATCATACTCAGTTTAATAAGCCAGAAAAAAAAGTTGAAAATCACATGATATCACTTATATATGTGGGATATAAACCTAAAAGTAACAAATGAACAGGACAAACAAACAGAAACTCATAGACATGGACAATAGACTAGTGATTACCAGAGGGTAGAAGGAGGTGGGGAGGGAGAAGGTAGACAGGGTATAAGGGGTCAAATATGTGGTGACAGAATGAAATCTAACTATTAGAGGTGAACATATAGTGTAAATATATATATATATATATATATATATATATATATATAATGACTTACTGTTAAAATGTACAGATTAAACTTATTGGATTTCATTAACCAATGTCTACATAAAAATAAATTATTAGAAAAATTATATCATAAAAAAGAACTACTCTACTAAGGCCTGTGATTACTTTGTGATAACCTTAAAGCTAAACCATCAAAGCATTAAGTTCTCATTTCCTTTGGTTATCTACTAGTGCTAATACTCATTTCTTCATGTTTTCTTTGTATGTGGTTTTGGTTTTGGTTTTCACTTGACAATATCCCAGAGCAGCTGGCACCTTGACATTAGACACTGCAATAAACTTTGCTCAAACCTTGGATAAGAGGCAAGATTCATGACGATGGTGGCAATGAATTCTAGCTGTCATTTTAGGATTGTTTTCGTACTTCACAATCACTATCACGACTTACTATGCTTTTTCTCAGTTAAACAATTAAGATATTAGAATATAAGAGGGGTCTATTGCTTGATTTATTAATTAGTACTTTCACATTAATTCCATTAATAAGAGACAACTTCTTAACTTCTTATGTTTCACTGAGGTCTCATATTTCAAATGCTCTGCAAAGATTAGAGCACTAGAAAAATGACAGCTATTATTAGATGGTACCCACTTAAAAACTACTTGCTCCACTTTTTTATTTGTATGCCTCATAGTTTTTTTAAAATTAAGTTTGTTTGTTTGTTTGTTTGTTTGTTTATTTATTTATTTATTTATTGAAGTTTATTGGAGTAACTGGTTAATAAAGTTATATAAATTTCAGGTGTAAAATATTATTTGACATCTATATATTCTACTGTGTGATTACCACCCAAGTCCAGTTTCCTTCAGCTTCCATATATATTTGATCCCATTTATCCACTTCACACTCCTCCTACTCCCCTATATTTGACCCCCTTTTCCCTGTTTGTCTCTTCCCTCTTCCCCCAACCCCTATCCTCTGGTAATCTCTAGTACATTGTCCATGTCTCTAGGTCTCTGTTTGTCCTGTTCATTTTTTGCTTTTATGTTTATATCCCACATATATAAGTGATATCATGTGATTTTCAACTTTTCTGTCTGACTTATTTCGCTTAGCATGATTATCTCGAGGTCCATCAAGTTTGTCGCAAATGGCAGTATTTCATCTCTACTCATGGCTGAGTATTATTCCATTATATATATGTACCACCGCTTCTTAAGCCAATCATCTATCAGTCACTTCCATGTCCTGGCCACTGTGAATAATGCTGATATGAACATCGATGTGCAAATATCTTTACGGATATGAGTTTTCAAGTCTTTGGGGTAAATATCCAGTAGAAGGATTACTGGATCATATGTAGATCAATTCTTAGTTTTTTGAGGAACATCCATACTGTTTTCCATAGTGGCTGTACCAATTTGCAGTCCCATCAGCACTGTATGAAGGTTCCTTTTCCTCTGCATCCTTGACAACATTTGTTATTACTTGTCCTGTTGATTATAGTTATTCTAACAGGTGTGAAATGGTATCCTGTCATGGTTTAGATTAGTATTTCCCTAATAGCTAGCGATGTTGAGCATCTTTTCATATATGTGTTGGCCATTTGTATGTCCTCTAGGGAGAAATGTCTGTTCAAATCCTCAGCCCATTTTTTGTTTTTTGTTTTTATTGAGTTGTATGAGTTCTTTGTATATTTTGGATATTAGGCCCTTATCAAAAGTGTTGCTGCAAATATATTTTCTTATTTGGATGATTGTCTCTTTACTTGTTGACAGTTCTTTTGCTGAGGAGAAATTTTTTAGTTTGATGTAGTCCCATTCATTTATTTTAGCTTTTACTTCTCTTGCACTTGAGGTCAAATTCATAAAATCTTCTTTAAGTCCAAGGTCTTTGATTTTCGTTCCTATGTTTTCTTCTATGAATTTCATTGTTTCAGATCCTTAATCCAGTTTGAGTTAATTTTGGCGTGTGGTGAGAGACAGAAGTCTAGTTTCATTCTTTTACAGGTAGGCTTCCAATTTCCCCAGCACCATTTATTGAAGAGGCTTTTCTTTCTCCACTGTATTTTTTTGGCTTTTTTGTCAAAAATTATTTGCCCATATAAATATGAGTTTTCTTCTGGACTCTCAATTCTGTTCTACTAGTCCATATGTCTGTTTTGCTTCCAATACTAAGTACAATTTGAAGTCAGGCAGAATGATGCTTCCAGCTTCATTCTTTATTCTCAGAATGGCTTTGGCAATTTGGGGTCTTTTGTGCTTCCATACAAATCTGATGATTTTTTGTTCTATTTCTTTAAAAAATGCTGATGGGATTTTGATGGGGATTGCATTAAATTTGTATAATGCTTTAGGTAATATGGTCATTTTAACTATGTTGATTCTTCCAATCCAAGAATATAGAATATCTTTCCATTTCTTTATATCTTCTTCAATTTCTTTTAATGAGGTCTTGTAGTTTTCATTATATAGGTCCTTCACATGTTTCATTAAATTTATTCCTAGGTATTTTATTCTTTTTGTTGCAATTGCAAAAAGAATTATTGCTCCACTTCTTGTTCTGACACTTCATTATTAAAGTATAGGAATGCTAGGGAGAATTGAACATTGATTTTGTATCCAGAGACTTTACTGTATTTGCTTATTGTTTTTAGTAGTGTTCTTGTGGGGTCTTTAGGGTTTTCTATATAGAGAATCATGTCATCTGGAAATAGTGACAGTTTTACTCATTCATTTCCTACTTGGAAGCCTTTTATATTTTTCTCTTGCCTGATTGCTCTCGCTAGGACCTCCAATGTTATATTGAATAACAGTGGTGATAGTGCACAGTCTTGCCTTGTTCCTGATTTTAAAGGGAAGGTTTTTAGTTTTTCACCGTTAAGTATAATGTTGGCTGAGGGTTTGTTTTATATGGCCTTTATTATGTTAAGGTACTTTCCTTCTATACCGATTTTGTTGTGTTTTGATCATAAATGGATGCTGTATCTTGTTGAGGCTTTTTCTGCATCTATTGATATAATCATATGGTTCTTAGTTTTTATGTTGAACCATGCCCGTGCCCCTGGAATGAAGCCCACTTGATCGTGCTGTATAATCTTTTTAATATGTTGCTGTATTCAGTTCACTAGTATTTTATTTAGGATTTTTACATCTGTGTTCATGAGATATACTGGTCTGTAGATTTTTTTGTGTGTGTGTTATCTTTACCAGGTTCAGTAATATTGGCCCTATAAAATGAGTTGGGAAGTATTGCCTCCTCTTCGATTTTTTGGAAGAGTTTGAAAAGTAGGTATTAAATCTATTTGAATATTTGATAGAATTTACTGGTGAAGTCATCTGGTCCCGGACGTTTACTTTTTGGTGGATTTTTGATGATTGTTTCAATTTCCATTCTGCTGATTGGTCTATTTAGATTTTCCAGTTATTCTTGATTCAATCTACAAAGGTTGTATTTTTCTAAGTACTGGTCCATTTCTTCTTGGTTATTAAATATGGTTAATATTATTTTTCATAGTATTCTTGTATGATCCTTTGTATTTCTGTGGCATCTATCATAATTTCCCTTCTTTCTTCTTGGATTTTGTTTATTTGGGCCTTTTCTCTTTTTTCTTTAGTGAGTCCAGCCAGGGATTTGTCAATTTTATTAAACTTCTTAAAGAACCAGTTTTTTGTTGCATTTATTTTTTTACTGTTTTTCTGTTTTCAATTTTGTTTATTTCTTCTCTAATTTTGATTATGTCTTTCCTTCTGCTGATTTTAGGGCTGTACGAGTTCTTTTTAAGATGAAGCGTTAGGTTATTTATTTGGGCCCATTCTTGTTTTTGGAGATAAGCCTATAATGATATGAACTTTCCTCTTATGACTGCTTTTGCCGTGTCCCAAATGTTTTGATATGTTGTACTATCATTATCATTCATTTCTTTGTATCTCTTGATCTTTCTTTTTGTTTCTTCCCTGACCCAGGTATTCTTCAGTAGCATGTTTTTTAATCTCCATGTATTTGTGGTTTTTCCTGATTTCTTTTTGCAGTTGATCTCTAGTTCCAAAGCATTATAATCATAGAATATGGTTGGTATGATTTCAACCCTCTTATATTTGTTGAGACTACCTCCGTTTTCCAGTATGTGGTCGAGTCTTGAGAATGTCCCATGTGCACTAGATAAGAATAAGTATAAGCAGTATAAGCGTCTGTTTTGGAGTGCAAGTCTCTGTAAATGTCAATTATGTCCAGTAGGTCTAATTTTCTGTTTGGATGATCTGTTCATATCCGACAGTGGAGTATTTTGGTGCCCTACTATGATAGTGTTTTTGTTTGTTTCTCTCTTTAGTTCTGTTAGTAATTGCTTTACATATTTTGGGGCTCCCTGATTGGGAGCATAGATATTAATAAGTGTTATGTATTCTTGGTGCATGATTCCCTTTATCATTACAAAATTTCCCTGAGTATCTTTCTTTACCTTTTCTATTTTGAAGTCTATTTCAACTTATATTAGTACCGTTACTCCCACTTTTCTCTGAATAACATTTGCTTGAAATATCATTTTCTACTCTTTCACTCTGAGTCTATATTTATCTCTGGAGCTGAGATATGTCTCCTGGAGGCAGTATATGGTTGGGTTTTGTTTTCTGATCCAATTTGCAACTCTGTGCCTTTTTATTATTGAGTTCAGACCATTTACATTTAAGGTTATTACTGAAATATGAGGTCTTCTTATAGCTATTTTATCTTTTGCTTTCTGGTAGCTCGATGGTAATTCTCTTATTATTATTTAAACTTATAATGCCCTATGCTTAGTAAAGATTGCACTCTTCTGCTTCAATTTGCCTGATATTCACTTTACTCTTAATTATCTATTTTTTGTTGTTATTTTGTTTTAGATGAGGTGACCCCATTTAGTATTTCCTGTAGTGCAGGCCTCGTAGTAGAGAATTATCTCAATTTTTTTATGTCTGGAAAGTTCTTAATTTCACCTTCATATCTAAAGGAGAGCTTATCTAGATACATTATTTTAGGCTGGTAGTTCCTTTCACTTAATAGTTTAAATATTTGATTCCATTTTTTTTTTTTTTGGCTTGTAAGGTCTGTGCTGAGATGTCCAATGATAATCTAATGGGTTTACTTTTATAAGTTACCATTTTCTTCTCTCTGCTTGCCCTGAGAATTCTACCTTTGTCATTGATTTTCGATAACTTTAATATAATATGTCTCAGTAAAGGCCTTTTAGGGTTGAGATAATTGAGTATTCTGCTGACTTCTTGAATTCCAAGCTCCAGCTCATGCTTTATTTAGATTTGGGAAATTCTCATCCACTATTTGTCCGAAAATGCTTTCTTGTCCTTGCTCCTTTTCTTCACCTTCAATAATGCCCAATATTCTTAGGTTTTCTCTCCTGATAGTATCAGCTAGTTCTTTTATTTCTCTTTCATTATTTTTCATTCTTTGTTTTCTCTCTTCTTCCTTCTGATTTATTTCTAGATTTCTGTCTTTGATATCACTGATCCTTTCCTCCATTTGGTCAACTTTATTTCCCAAGCTTGCTATTTCATTTTACAACTCTTGCAGTGTTTTTTTTTTTTAATCTCCAGAAGATATATTCTGTTCTTTTTGAGGGTTTCAATTTCCTTGCTCTGTTCATCTAGTTGTTTTTTCAATTTCTGAAATTGTTGATATGACTTGTTTTAGAACTCATTGAGTTTTTTCATAAGTACCATCCTGCATTCTCTGTCATTTAAGTAGCATATTTCTATGTCTGTAAGTTTATTTTCTGGAGATTTTTCTCTTATTTTCTGAGATGCCTTTTCACCTTGGTTGTTCATGGTGTTTAATGGAGCATTTCTCCACCTTGGCATTAATGGAAATGTATTCTGCGTTTTTTCCAGAAAAGTTTATTATATAAATGTCTCTCTTTAGCCTGTTACAAAGAAGGTGCTTTTCTTTTGGTTTCCAGTAGGTGGCTTCTAAGCCTCTTGGATCTCTGCTTTCTATAAAGCCTAAATAATGTTTTTTTAAATTATTATTTTCTTGTAGAAATTTAATCACATTCACTACTCTCAGTTTTAGTCCCTGTCAGTGTTAGCATACAGTTTTGGTAGTGTTTGCTCTTATACCCCTGGCGCTCAGCGGTGATAGGTCTTGGAGGGTGGGGGGAGAGGTCCTCTTGGTTGGGAACTGGGGGCTGTGGCTCAGCCTTAGTTTTGTAATCGTGGCCGGTAAAAATCAACTGTTGTTTCTCTGTGGCCCCGTCCCGCTTCTCTGCTTTCTGCCCTGATGGTTCGGCCCTGCTGCCGGCTGCGTAGAAGTCCCAGCGACTTCAGGCAGAGTTGTTCAGGGTAGTTGCCGCACCTTCACCCCTCCTCCTCCTCCTGCAAGGAGCTCCGGCGGCTGTGAGAGGCAACTTCTTTCTTTCTCCCAGTCCACCGCCTGACATCTGGGGTTCTGACCTGCGGTAGTTCTTATGTGCAGATCTCATGCTCAGACGTGCTGGTGTGCAATTTGGGTGATTTTTGTTCAGTTTTAGATATTCACCTTATTGTTGTTTCAATGGGAGAGATCTGAGGACATCTCTCACTCCACCACTTTTCCCAGAATCCTCCCTCATAGTTTTAATATTACATAGATATAACTTTTCATTTGTTAGGGAAAACACTTAGGTTATGTATTTGAGTATGTAACTTTTCACAAACTTCATTTCTTTAATGTAGATTTTTTCTTCTCTGGTTCATGCTGGGTTTGCCCAGATAATGGAATTGTGGCTCACTTGCTTTTTTTTTTTTTTTAACGTTTATCCTTCCATCTCTATATGTCTGCTCCTTTAATCATTAAGCCTTAGGATATGAGATTTATGGAGCCTCAGGTCTATAGTCATGAGGATAAGTTTCATTTAGACTTTAGGCTAAGAATAACATCTTGGCTACAGATGAGTTTTAGCCCGAGGCCCATAGGGGCAGAATATATGTCCACTGGCTATAGAACCAGGCCATGGAACCAGACCGGCTGGTGTTACAGCTGATTCTAGAATCAGACACAATGATCAATTACCTCATCTTCCTCTAATTATCCAATCAGTAGCACCCACAACCCCAACTCCCTTAGTTTCCATGACTACTGATTTTTCTCTATATAATCTGTAGTCCTGAGAAACCCAGGGAGCCAGGCTGCTGAGAGCAATGTCTTGCCTGTGTCTCCAGGCTTAAATCTCTCTAAATAAACCTTACTTTTTTGCTACAAAAGCTGCACCTATCTTTTCTTTGACTTAGACATGCACAGGCAGGTAGATCCCTTTTCGTCCTGATAACAAATACTTTCTAAAACACTATTGTTATGACCTTAGTTATGTTTAAAAATTTAATTAAGAAAATTAGAGTTATTTCTTGATTATATACTAATAATCATTATTTTTTGAAATTTTTGTACTTTCTAAAATTTTTTAAAATAAATATTGTGTGTATAAAGATAAAATAAAATAAATATAAAATATAGTAAAATTATTCAGTGTTTGGAAATGAAAACCATTACATTAACCAAACTTGCTTTATATCTGATTACCTCTAAGTATCAGCAATGTATGACTTTAAACCTACAATCTCTATTTTCCGTATTTTACTTAATATTTGTTTTTATCTGAGATTATTATTATTATTAAACCAAACTTTAACTACAAATTAGTAACAATTTTTATCCCCTGGATGATAATGCTTCATAATCACTACAATATTATAGAATGCATAGTAAATAACACTTCCTTATAATTTGATAACTGAAGAAATTGAAAACCTAAAGAAGGTAAGAAAAGATGTAACCAAGCTGTTAGCTTAAAGTTGTGTGTGTGTGTGTGTGTGTGTGTTTTGTATATTCAACCCATTAAAATATTTGATAGAGTAGGATTGTCCAGAAAACACATCGAAGAAGCCATTCATTGTTTCAAGCCTACAATCATACACTCAACATGTGTGCTGAATGCTTTTCATGTGTTAGGAATTGTCCATGCTACAGGAGATAAAGTGGTGAACAAGGTAGACATTATACCTTTTTTCAAATTGTTCAGAGTCTAGACAGAAAGACAAGTAAGTAAAATCACAATGATAGGGAATATGATATGTGATATGTATTTTGTAAAGGGGAGACAGTATTGTATTGGAGGTAAGTGTTTTCGCTCTGGAGTCTGGCTGTCTGGTTGGGTTCCCATCCCTGGTTTTACCAGGTATATAACCTAAGCAAAAACGCTTAATGTCATTCAGCCTTAATATTCTCATATATGCAATAATAATAATAGTACCCATCTTATTGAGATGTTTTGAAAAAGAAGTGAGATAATCCACTTAAAGCACTGGATACAAAGTGCTCAGTATATATTAAAGTATATATTTGATATTAATGAATCCACAGGTTTCTGGGGGGAGGGACAGTAAGGAAAGGGTAAGGATGTAGGGTGAGAGCAGTGTGAAGGATGGATTTAAGATGAGAGTTGGGAGTGATTCTCTGAGACTGATAGCAGAAAGAAAATAGAAGTTAGGAATGTGATTTTCATTTAGAAGGCATACTAACATGATTTCTGTCAATAATAATGTATTATGACCTAAAAAATAAAGTAGTGAAGAAAATTTTGTATATAATCATGCAAAATGTGTATAAAAATGTTAGTGACATTTTCTTCAAACTATTACTAATGTATAGCAGGAATTTATACACTGCTATAACAAGAAAAACTTTTTAAATATATATTATCATTATGGTTTTCTTTTCCTTGTACTGATATTCCTCTTATTTTAGAACAGTTATATATGTGTCTGGTAAGATTTTGAATAATTACAGCAGAAATACAAAGACATAATGAATTAGTATGTTTTTTTAATATTCAAGATATATCAGATTGAGCCCCTAATGTGAGAAATTTTAAGACCAAGTTGAAGAAGCAATTTTCTACATAAAAGCCAGGCTTTGTTGTTAGGGAGGATTTTCTCTCCCTTTATATCTTTTTTTGTTTGTTCGTTTGTTTTTGTTTTTGTTTTTTATTGGGGTGACATTGATTAACAAAATTCAATAAGTTTCAAGTGTACAATTCAACAATAAACCATATATATATATTGTATTGTGTGTCCACCACCTATAGATTTCTTTTCATCACCATATATTTGATCCCTTTTACCCTTATCTATCCTTTATCTCTTTGATTCAGATATTTATATGGGAGATTTTGTTTTTAAATAGAGTAGAGCAGATGACTTTTAGATTGAGGTAAGGATTTGAGGGGGGGGTTGAAGATAATGACAGAAGAAAATATTATGATAACTGCAGATTGAACTCAGTGTAGAAATGTTGAGACTGAATTTGAAGGCGCTATTTTTTAAAATTTATTTATTTATTTTAATTAGTTTCAAGTATACAGTACATTGGTTAGACATCTGTATAGTTCATAAAAAGATCCCTCCAACTGTTCTCTCTCTCCCCTGGCCCTTCACTTAGCCAACATATTAATGCTAACTGCATTCCCTATGCTGTGCTTTCCATCCCCGTAACTATCTATTAACTACTAATTTGTATGAAAGTGCTATTTTTATGAGACATGGTAAAACTTTCTGTTTTGGCTGATGTTTTCAAAAAGAGACAATGAAACTTGATACATTGGAGGCCAGGTACATAAAAAAGGGATACAGACTTGAGAAGATCCTCTTTATCAAGAAAGAAATGATTTGTCCCATTATCTTTGATCAACAGACAGTGGATAACTTAAAATTTTTATCTCTACCATATTTGGACAAATATGGACTTCAGTTTATATGGTCCAGGCCTGACAAGTTCTGTGAAGAAGCCTAGTAAGTTGCCAAGATATCGAGATGGTATATGAAGTGGAATATTACCTAGTAGTTTAGCAAATGTAAGTATTGTTCCCCAGTTTTCAACTGTTGTTTAGTCTGGGTGTTCTGATCTGTTTCAGTGACATAACTAACAGGATGTATACCTTGGCAACAGCTCTGATATTCACAAGTTCATGCATATTAAGCATATCGTGATTTGCGTAGGTAGACTTTATTTTGTGAGAGTTTGAGGAGGGCATGCAGCAATCTACTAAAACCTCATATTAGATATTTCATTTTTTTACAGACCCTTCTTGGCCAAGCCGCCTATGGGATTCTGTACTTTTTAATTCCTTACATATTGGGAAGCTTCATGCTCCCGTCTTTCTTGGATTAAATATACCCATATCATCTTCAAATACTTTATTCTTTGATTATACCATAAACATCTTTGTAGGAGCTCATTCAGGTGTTCAAATAAAAAGGGCCTCATATTTATCTGGACTCACTCACCTTTAAAGAACCTTCAAGGGACTTCTACTTCAGCAATCATTTTGAGGATTCACCCTCAACAGCTTTTCAATGTATTTCTTCCTAACAGTGAATTTTGACATTGCATGTTAAATGAATAAAATGTGTTTTAATTATATTATTCAAATGCTTTGATGATATTAAATATATTTGTTTAAAAATGGATTTGGACTTTTCTAGTCTGTGTGATTTGTGAGTGGAGCGATCACTGCGCCCCTGCCTTCGCCATCACCACCAGCATACGGGTCTTCGTTGTTATCAGTGAGGAAGATAAGGCTGCTGAGCTTTGAGCTTATCTAAAATCTACAGGAGTTGAAATTTCAGAAGAGAACTCAGAAGGTGGACTTCATGTAAATTTAGCTCAAATTGTTGAAGCTTGTGATGAATGTTTGAAGGAAGACAATAAAGATATAGAAAGTGTGATGAACAGTATGGTATTCCTTCTACTAATCTTGGAATCAGATAATCAAGAAACTCTGAAACCCTCTGTGAAAAGCTGGTCAAATTTTGGGAAGGTGAACATCGATCTCTGAGATTGCATTTGCTAAGCAACCTTTCCTATGGGCTGGATAAGAATACTATTGTAAGATATACTGTGTATTGCAGCCTCATTAAAGTGGCAACATCTTGTGAGGCCATACAGTATACTCCAATTAATCTAGATCGAGTTAGAAAATAGATTTCTGACTGGAACCTTACCACTGGAAAAAAAACCCACACTGTTTAAGGCTACTTTATGAGGTACATGTGGATTGTAAGAAAAGGGATGCCACTTCAAAAGTCATGGTCAAATTGCTAGGAAGTTATATGGAGGACAATGCTTCCCAGGCTCTCATTGAAGCCCACAGGTATATTGTACCAGCATGGAAAGATCCAAGTGCATTTCTTTTCTTTTTTACCATCTTCTTGCTTTAAAACCAGTCAAGGTTTGGAAGATGAGCTTATTTATGATCTTTTAAACATTTTTGTGAGTGCTATATTGGCATCATATGTCTAGTTTTATCAGAATAATAAAGACTTTATTATTAGATTCACTTGGACTATTACATGAACAGAATATGGGAAAAATGAGACTACTTACTTTTATGGAAATGGCAGTGGAAAATAAATTTCTTTTGATACGATGCAACAAGAACTTCAGATTGGAGCTGTTAATGTTAAAGTGTTTGTTATGCAGTGAAACAAAAAAGGTCTACTGTAAAATTGATCAGACCCAGAGAAAAGTAGTTTTCAGTCATAGTGCACATTGGACATTTGGAAAACAGCAATGGCAAAATCTATATGACACACGTAATGCCTGGAAACAAAACTTGAAAAAAGTGAAAAACAAATTTTTGAGCCTGATACCTGAATTTTTATGCTACCAATTTTGTTCTTTTTGGGAAAAATATCTAATAGTAAAACATTATAAGCTGAAATGACTACAGACTGAACATTTATTATCTCAAATTCAAAAGAAACTTAAAGAAGTCATAATCTTCAGAGGATACAAAGCAACAAATTAAAGTGTCACTGTGTCTATCTTGTATAATATGTAAGTTGTGTTCTGTAAGGAAGGGATTTGAAGGTGCAATAAGAGCTTTGATGAAAGGTTATAGGAAGAAAGACAATTTTAAGGGGAATTGGATGCAATAGCAAAGTCTTAGCTATATTAAATGAAGCACTTGCTGAGCAAAAACATAATAATAATATAATTTCATCACTTTAGAAAAAGTTGGAAAAACGACTGTATCTGTAAAGTTTTAGATGTAACAGTCATTTTGCACTAGTCAAAACCACATCAATATTTCAGTTCATCATTGAACGCATTATTTTAATCTGTCGTTTTTTCCAACATCTCTTTAGCTTTTCTTTTTTTAGGTTGGTTGTCATTTTCTAAGGTTAGGAACTTTTTGATTTCATTTATTTGATTTGTTATCAGGCTCTGCCAGTAGTCTTTACCAGTAAAAGACACAGTTAAATCAGTAATATCTTTAGTCTCAATTGCCTGACAATAACTTTGTAGTAGATTTGATTTTAAAGAATTTGTTTTTACCTAAGAAAGACCAAACTTGCTTTTTACCACTGAAATTATCACTCATTTTCTAAATGCTCATCAACAAAAGAGTTTAAAGAAAGTCCTTAAGCTTTTGCAATTATGAGCATGTGATAAAGCCACCATTTTCTTGGCTAATTTTGAACAACTATTAGTAATTTTGGCACCAAAATCCTATGAAATGCGAATTTATGGGTTTATGTAGTAGCTTTACGAAATATCTAATGTGTTCCAGGAATATCACAAACATTTTCTAAAAGGTCTTGAGCTTACATTGAAATAAAATATATTTAACACAGGGAGATAAAAATCTGTTTTGTCTTCTACTTCTTTCCCTTCCCAAGTATGTCTATATTTTGTATTATCTATCAAAGCCAGGGGAATATTAAAAATACTAACAGAGGTAAACTAACATATAAAAACTGCCTTTTATTTCATGTTTTCTCTTATGCTTCAGAGCACCATTGTTGGAGAAACAAGAAAGAGTAATTCAGTATTCAGAGGTTGGCATGTTTCCATGGCCTTGTTTTGCGTCAGACTTATAATAGCATGTTAAAAATATGTTTTTTCATTTTCAGTTTTTTTCTGATAGTAAAATATTATCAGAAATTTAGAAAATAGAAAAAATATAAAGTAACTAAAAATCACTAGTAATCCACTACCCTGTTTGCTGCTACTCTTTTTTTCTATTTTTAGTATATTTGATCATTCTATAGAATTTTATATATTAGTTTTTCACTCTAAGATATCTCTTGGCCATTAAAACTTCTCATAAACAATTGTCAGTGGCTGCAAAATAGTGTTTTTTATGAATGTGTGATAATTTAACTATTTCCTAATTGAATATTTGTTTCACTTTATCCCTATCGTATAAATTGAAGTTAATTTCTTTTAAAAATCTTTGATGTCTTCTCTGATTACTAAATAAAGCCTCCTGTTAAAAACAAATATTATAATTTATAAATATGGAACGAGATAAGCATTACATTAACATTTCCCAAGATTCCAACTACCATTAGACATTTTGATGTATTCTCATCTCTTCTGTATATATACACTTTGAAAAAATTTAAATCATATTTATATCATTTTCTATGCTGTGTTGAAACATTTTAAGCATTTCCTTCTATAAATAAAAGTCTGTTAAGAGAATGGATCCATTTGGACCTGGAGGTATTATGCTTAGTGAAAGAAGTCAGACAAAGAAAAACAAATACCATATGATCTCACATATATGGGGAATCTAAAGAACAAAATAAACAAACAGAACAGAAGCAGACTCATAAATGCAGAGAACCAGCTGATGGTTTTCAGATGGGAGTAGATTTTGGGAACAGTGTGAAAAAGGTAAAGAGAATAAGAAGTACAAATTGGTAATTATGAAATAGCCATGGGGAAGTAAAGTAAAGCATAGGGAATATAGCCAATAATATGGTAATAACTATGATGCCAGGTGGGTACTAGACTAGTCACAGGGATTACTTCAAAATTATGTAAATGTCTAACTACTATGCTGTATACCTGAAACTAATATAAAATAATATTGAATGTCAAAAGTAATTGAAAAATCAAAAAAGTCGGGGAGAAGGTGAAGGGGAATAAGAGGTTCAAACTTCCAGGTATAAAACAAATAAGTCATGGGGATGTGCTGTACAGCATAGAGAATACAGTCAATAATATTGTAATAGTGTTGTATGGTGTCGGATGGTTTTTGAACTTATGGTGATCATTTCTGTAAGTGTATAAATCTTGAATAACTATTCTGTACACCTGAAACTAATACAATATTGTATGTTAGCTGTATTTTAATAAAAATCTTTTAAAAAGAGTATGGTTTTGTTATATTTTATATTCCATAATTTTAATATATTGTTGACAATTAAGTTGTTGGAAAACATTTATTGTTATAAATTAGACTATGAAGAATGTCATTTGTTCATAAATCTTTGTGAATATTGCCTTACACTAATTTTTTTTCCCAATTTGCTTGGTAAAAAGTAAATTTGAAAATTTCATAATCAAAGTATTGTTTAAGCTCCAAATATTTGGGGGGATTTTCTTCAAGATATTCTTTTATTATCGATTTCAAATTAAGTTCTTTGATGGTCAGAGAATATATTCAATATATTCTGCAATAATTTCTTTTTTAAAAACTGTATTGGGACTCATTTTATGACTGAGCATGTGGCCTATATTATTGAAAGTTCCATGTGTACTGGAAAATAATGTATGTTGCTGTGGTTGTCTGAAGGTTCTATAAATGTCATTTAAGGCAATTTGGTTAGTATTGTTAATACTCTTCACACCTATTTATGTTTGGTCTACTTTATTATATCAATCACAGGGAGAAAATTATTTTAATCTTCAAAGATAGTCACATATTAGTTTTTTTTTCATTCTGTCTGTTTTTGCTTCTTGTGTTTTGAAGCTCTGCTGTAATTGCATATACATTTATTTTTGTGTCTTCTTGATAAATTGACACCTTTATCACTATAAAAATATCCCTCTTTATGTCTGGTAGTATTCCTTGTTTTGACATTTCCTTTGTCTGATATTAATATAGTCTTTCTAGGTTTATTATGATTACTCTTTTTATATTATATTTTTTCCATTTCACAGGCTTTATGTATTTTTAAATTTAAAATGATTTTCTCACAGACAGCATATAGTTGGGTCGTTTTTATCCAATTGATTTAAACTTATGGAATTGTTATTATGTTGGTTTAATTCTGCCATCTTGTTATTTGCTTTCCATTTGCCTTTCTCTTTGTTTTTCATTTTATTTTGCATTAATTGCTTTTTATAATTATGTTGTATCTTTTTTTATTAGTTCCAGAATTTTAAGGAAACCTCTGTCAAATTCTTGGCTGACTGCTAAGTTAGCTAAAAAGAGACAATAGTGGCCACAGATGAAAAATAATACAGATTTTACAGAATTGGTTCAAGAAAATAAGAATAATAAGAACAACGATAACAAGTACTGTGGAGAAGGGAGAATCTGATTCCTGGATGTGATACCTTATATTATTCAAAATGTCTAGTTTTCAGCTACAACAATAAAAATATGACATGTATAGAAATAAGAAAATATGGCCCACATACATGATATGAAAAACATTGAATAGAAATTGTCCTGGAGGAAAACTAGACATTAAATTTACTAGACAAAGACTTTAAATTAGTTTTTAAAATATGATCAAAGAACTGAAGGAAATCATATCTAAAGAACTACAGTAAAGTATGAGAACAGTGTCTCACCAAATAGAGAATATTAATAAAAAAATATACCCCCGAGAAAAACTAAATAGAAATTTTGGAATTCAAAAGTACAATAACTGAAATTAAAAAATTACTAGAGGAGATCAACATCAGATTTGAGGGGATCGCCACAGCTTTGGTGAGATGGAAGAAAGTATCAATGAACTTGAGATAGGTCAATTGAGATTACTGAGTCTGTGGAACTGAATGAAGAACAGCCTTAGAGATCTGTGTGACATAATGAAGCATATCAACATACACATAATGAGAGCTCCAGAAGACAAGGAGAGAGAAAAGAGAGAAGAAAGAATACTTGAATAATGGTTGAATAATCCCCAAATTTGTTGGAATATACATATGCACACATCCAAGAAGCTTAATGAACCCAAAGAAAATAAACTCAAAGATTTACATGTAAACATGTCATAACGAAACTATTGAAAATCAAAGATGGTGAATCTTGAAAGTGTCAAGAGAGAAGTCATTCATTACATACAAGGGTCCTCAACACAATTAACAGTTAATTTGTTTTCATAAATGGAGGCTAGCAGAAATTCAGATGACATAATCAGAGTGTTGAAAGAAGAAACTGTTAACTAACATTGATAAATCTGGCAAGACTGACTTTTAAAAATGAAGTAGAAATTAAGACATTCCCACATAAAGTAAAACCAAGAGAGAGAGAGAGTCCTTTACATACCTATCCTAAGGAAATAATAAATGGAGTCTTTCAGGCTGAAATTAGAAAACACTAAACAGTAAGTCCAATCCACACGAAGAAATAGACCAGTAAAGGTAATCACATTGGTTAATATAAAAGACAGTATAAATGTGTATTTTGTTTGTCACTTTTTTCTCCTATTTTACTTAAAAGACAACTATATAAAGCAATAATGTTTTAAAAACTGTGTTTAGGGGTATAACATTTATATAGATGTAGTTTGTATGACAATGACAACACAAAGGAGAGAGAAGAAATGAAATCATAAAGGAGCAATATTTGTATACTATTGAAATTAAGGTGATATTAATCTGAATTAAATAGTTGTAAATTAAGATGTTAATTGTAATCACCAGATAGGTACTAGACTAGTCAAAGGGATTGCTTTATAAATATATAAATGTCTAGTAACTACACTGTACACCTGAAACCAATATAAAATAATATTGAATGTCAGCTGTAATTAAAAATTTTTGAAAAAAGGGAAAGAAGGAAAAAGAGAATAAAAGATTCAAATTTCCATGTATAAAACAAATAAGTGATGATGATGTGGTATAGAACATAGGGAATATGATCAATAATATTGTTATAGTGTTGTATGGTGTCAGATGGTTTTTGGACTTATCGTTGTGATCACTTTTTTAAGTATATAAATGTTGAATAATTATGGTGTACACCTGAAATGAATACAATATTGTATGTTAGCTACATTTTAATAAAAACCTTTTAAAAATCTTATTAATTGTAATCCCCAGAAATACCATTAAGAAAAAACTCAAATAAATTATATTTTTAAAAAACTGCAAGGGAATTAAATAACACTAGAGAAAATATTTATTTAACACAAAATGGTCAGTAATGGAGAACGTCATCTTCATACCTTGTCCTGAAGCCACCAGCTGCTTTACCACTGCCCTCCTTGCATGGTGATTTTCCTGCAAGGGCACGTGGCTGGTATCTGACAGTCCGAAAGCACTTGCAAGTGAAGAAGCAGGACTAATTTCATCTTGGACAATTCTAGAGGATAGACTCTGAAAATTTAACATAGAGCCTCCCGAGCATCCAGCATCCTCAAATCATCCTTCACCTTTAAGAATACAGGGGAGTGATGGATCGGAAAGGAAACATGGCGGGGTGAGAGATGTCCCCAGACCTCTCCCCTTGAAATAATAATAAGCTGAATCTCTAAAACTCAACAAAAAATACCCAAATTGCAAACCAACATATCTGAGCGTGGGATATGCGCATAAGAGCTACCACAGGTCAGAACTTTGGGTGTCCGGTGGTGGTCTGGGAGAAATAAAGAAGCTGCTTCTCCCAGCCACCAGAGCTCCCTGTAGGAGGAGGAGGAGGAGGAAGGGAGAAGCTGTGGTGAGTTCTCTGAACAGCCTGGCTTGAAAGAGTTTGTGAGTTCCATGCAACCAACAGCAGAGCCCAGTCATCAGAGCAGGGGGTAGAGAAGCAGGATGGCAGAAAAACAACAGCTGATTTTTACCAGCTGCAGGTGCAAAACTGAGGCTGAACTGCAGTTCCCAACTCCAAACACACAGGACTCTGCCCCTTATACCCTATGAAACCTAATACCGTGGAGCCCCAGGGGAATTTGAGCAAACGCTACTGAACCCTGACACTGGGACTGAGACTGAGGGTAGCGAGTGTGATTAAATATCTAGAAAAACTAAAAACATATAAAGGCATTATTAAGGCTTTATATAAAGCAGGGATCCAAGAGGCTTAGATGCCACCTACTGCAAACCAAAAGAAAAGCACCTTCTTTGCAGCAGGCTAAACAGAGACATTTATATAATAAATCTTCTTTCTGGAAAAAAAGCAGAATACATGCCCAGGCAAATAAATAGTCCATTGAACACCATGAACAAACAAGGTGACAAGGCATCTCTGAAAGAAAGAGAAAAATCTCCAGAAAATAAGCTTATGGGCACAGAAATATGCAATCTAAATGACAGAGAATTCAGGATGGTACTTATGAAAAAAACTCAGTGAATTCAGAAACGATTCATATCAACAATTTCAAAAATTGAAAAAAA
>NW_024347867.1:0-20519 GCF_902729225.1 Pteropus medius
CCTCCTGGAGTTAGGAAGCAAAACACCAATTTAAATTGATGCTGACAGAGCCTGTCAGATGCCAAGTGCTTGCTGCTGCTATTGCCGCTTTTGCCACCGGTATAGCTATTTCCCATGAGGGATTCCAGGATTGTGCTTGAGATACTGCTGCCAAGAGCTGGCCTTCTAGCCCTTATGCACCTCTGTTTGGGTGGGGGTGAAAATGGGGTGAAATTTGAAAAGAAGAAACTGGATGAACTATAGGAAATGTACCTGGGCTAGTGAGCAGAGGATTGGTGCCTCTGATAGGCTCCCAATCATGGTTAGGTCTCTCTGTGGTCATTGACACTATACTTAATCTCTCTGTGCCTGAGGTCCACCTGGAAAAAAAGGAGAATCAAGGTCTTCCCAGTGCTTTTCACAGGTATGCAGACTTACAGAAGGATGCACCTGGAACTTTTGAGAAGTAAAACACCACACAGAAAAATGTCCCTTGAAAGATTCTAGGGAAGGAAGGGTACTTAAATCCACTTACCCTGCAAAGCCCTGGAGGGGGAGGGGTTACCTGCTAATCTGATAAATGAATTCTTGCTAATGTGCCAGTGAATGCTAATGGGTCGATGATTTCTCCTCCCAACGGTTTACATTTTGTTCAGAGCTAAGCTTTCCACGTCTTTCTCCAAAGGCATGGTTAATAGTGAGAATGTTTGACACAGAGGCAGGTGGCTAAGGAGTTTGAGGGTTGGGGGTTCTTTCCTGGTTCGTCCTACGATAATCCCTTACATGTACACAGGATTTCACAGTTGACTTTTATTTGATCTTCACGATAACATTGTGACGTATATAGGTAGGGCTGTGTTAACCCCCATTTTACAAATGAGGAAATTGAGGCCCAGACTGGCTAAATGACTGTCCAGGGCCACACCAGTAGGGGGCGATTGATTTCTGTATAGTGTTCCTGCTCTTTTCCATGCTTACTCCACCTGAGCAGAGCACAGGGCTCAGGAATGCCAAGCCTGGAGGCATAGGCGGGTTTCTGCCATTCACTTTTTCTGTCATTCATTAATTTCTCTTTTCTTCCTCTATCTTTATGGACTCCATTTTCTGTTTCTCTGGCCACCATTCACCAGACAGGGAAGGAAAAAAATAGCTTTGCAAGGAATAGCTGGTGTTGGTTTGTACGTCACAGTAGGGTAAAGCAGTAACCCCCAGAAAGTCCTAACTAGAATATTCTCACTGCTGGACTGTCATTAATTTGCTGTGTTTGATCTGGGATCAATTGATTAACCTTTCTGTCTGCAAGTTCTCATCTTTTCAACCTGCATAAGTCTGTCCAGGCTCATCACAGGGTGGGCCTGAGAGAAGGAGTACGAGAGAAGAGTGGATGGAGATGGGGATGGCTAATGAATAACAACCATTCCTAAAGTGATGCATTGATATTTAATGATATTCTTTGCTTCAAAAGCCATGGCCCAGAAATGGGAGGCATTTGTTAAGGCACTGCAGGCAGTTCCCTGATAATCCAAGAAGGCTCTTATTTAGCAGAAAGGCCTAATTATAGCTTTCCCTTTTCCTCATCTCATTCTCCTGTTCATTAAGACCAAAGGACATTGGCTTGGGAAATCAGATCTCGGTTTCAGAAGATTTCATCTGCTCCCACAAATTGAATTTCCCACCTGAAGTCAAATTCTCTATTGATAACAGACATCATCTGCCCATGGCCTAAGCTTACTGAGATGTGCTTTGAATGGTGACCAGCTCCATGGGTTTAATGGGCATGTAGGAACTGAGGCTGTGGTCTCAGGGTATGGATCCCAGATTGTTTCTTTGGGGGAGATGTTTGGGCTTCAGTTGGCTTTGTCAACTGAAGCCTGGCCCCGTCAGTGCTTGAGCACATTTTCAATGGCCGTTGCTGTAGGAAGTTTCTTAAGGGCTCTGTAGTATTAGGTTTAGTCTCCCTTTATCTATCTCTAATCCATGGCACCTAGACAGATCCATCTTGCCAAAACATGGCTGCCACCATGACACTCTTCTGTCAGATGTCTTCAGTGACTGCCCTCTACCTGTAGTATAAAATCCAAACTCCTCCACTGGTGTCTATCTCCCACTAGCCTGTTCTGAGAACTGCTCACTCCAGCAGGTATGGCTCCTCACTCTTCCTTGCTCTCATCCTGCCTCCTGCACTTTGGTCTTGAAATTCTTCCCTGGCCTTTATTGCTCTCCTTCCACTCTGCCCAGCCACATCATGCCCCTCCCCCTAGGTCCCAGCCCCATCACCTTCCAAGGCCTCATCATCCTAGGAATGCTGAGCACTTCTCACTGTACCATATCAGAGAGTGAATGCTTTGTTGCAGCGCTTGTATTCTTGGCTTGGACTGTAATTTGTCCTTTTGTGGGCATAGCCCTGCCTCTTTATCTTTGTGGGCATAGGCCAAGCCTTATTTTCCTTTTGATCTCGCAGAATATCTGGCCTGACGGTGGGCCATGGAGGTAGCTGGGCCCAGACTTCCTGACCCTGCCTCCTATGGCTCCCTGCAGCTTTGCAGTCTCTGGTGGAAAGGCCTCCCCCTTTCCATCCTCCTCCCCATCCCCTTTTCTTGTCCTTCAATTGGAGCTCCTAGCACCATTCAGTAGCTTTTTCCTTTTATTAATCATTTCGATGATTCTTCCTTGAATTCTCTTCAGTTTCTCTGAAATTAATCAATCTAGAGGCAGTCAAGAAAAAACTGGAAAGTTGGAGAAGTTTGTCTTTCATACAACCTTCCCTCCTCTGGTTGCTCAGTGTCTGTAGTTGAGCCAGGCAGCCACTGTTTTTACTTCCTATTCCCTGAGGTTAAACTTTACTAAAAAAGACATGCAAATGTCCTTTTTTAAAATTAAAAAAAAAAAACTTAATTGCCTTGCAGTACACTCTGAGTTTTTGAACCCAAGGTAACTGGCAGCTGGGACAAAGTGGTTGTTCTGAGATAGACAGAAATGCATTTCCTGGGGGCTCAGGAGGGGATGGCAGTGGGGATGAGTCCTTTGGGAAGGAAGAACCTTTCTCTGTTCTGGGAGAGATCACTTTTCATCACCTATCCACTCATAGGCCTTGATGACCCATAAAGGTACTCAAGTATAACTATTTTGGCCTGGCCTGGTAAATCTTCTCTTTAATCATAAGATGGGGTAGACTAGCTGGTGGAGGGGCCACACCATTGGTTGATTCAGGAGCAAGAGCCTATATTTACTGGGCCTTTATCAAGTTACAGGCATGGTTACATCAACAATCTCATTAAAGTCTCATAACAACTCCATGAGGTAAGTACATTTATAGTTATAGATGAAGCTGAGGCATAGAGAAGTGAAATAATTTTCCTAAGGTCACTAGTTAGTAAGTGGCAACGCTGGGATTCAAGCCCAGGTCTATCTGATGCCAAAGCCCATGAACTTCACTACCACTCATTTCCACTCTGACAAATAAAAACTGCCTTTGTGAAGCCAGTATATAAAGAAGGGTCACCTTTGACTACTTTCTGTTTACTCTTGAAAGTATGCTTTCATGCCACTACCTGTGACTTGCTTTTTCATCATAGTTTTAACAACCACAACGTCCCCCATGCCCTGCCCCCACATCTCTTTTACTTGTCGAGTACAGAAGGCCAGTGGATGAGAGCACAAGCTCTGGAACCAGATTGACTGGGTTCAAATCCCAGCTCTAACACTTTCTAGCTGTGTGACTTTGGGTAAATTGCTTAATCTCTCTGTGCCTCCATTTCCTCATCTATAAATTAGGGTTAATAAAAATACTTACTTCATATTTAACCCCCTTTACCCCATCTACCTCCCCCTCCCCCCACCCCTTAACCCCTACCAATATGTGGTGACAGAAAAAAATCTAATTATGAGAGGTGAAAACACAGTAAAATAAATAAATAAATAAACAAACGCGTTATATAGAGTTATATAAGTATATATATATATATATATATATATATCTCCTTTACCAGCAAAGTCTACAGCTGAAACTTATTGGATTTCATTAACGAATGTCACCATAAAACAAACAAACAAACAAACAACTTACCTCAATTTCTCAGAGAAGTAAAGGAGGTAATGGACATGTGCTTAGCACAGTGTTTGGTATATAGTAAGACATCAGCAAGTGCTATTTATTATTATTCTCCCCTCTTTTGCTCTTCCTACCCAGGGTTTCCAGAGACCTCATGCCATCCTCAAATTACCAAGGACTTTCCTTTATGATTCCCTTTTAGATCTGCTGATGTACTGTACTCTTCTGAACACCAACCTTCCCACCCTAAACCTCATGCCGAATCCCATTCCCTCCCCTAATTGTTATCTCTTCAAAAGTAATTCTATCTTCATCAAAATTAAAATTTGTTATGCATCAAAGCACATTATTAACATAGTGAAAAGGTAACCCATGAAATGGAAGAAAAATGATTGAAATCATGTATCTGATAAGGGATTAACATCTAAAATATATAAAGAACTCCTATAACTTAACAACAAAAAAATCAAACAACCCAATTAAAAAGTGGGCAAAGGACTTGAGTAAACATTTCTCCAGAGAAGATATACAAAAGGTCAATAAGCACATTAAAAGATGCTGATGATCACTAGTCATTATGGAAATGCAAATCAAAACTACAATGAGATACTGCTTCATATTCATTATGATGGCTATGATAAACAACAACAACAGCAACAGAAAATACCAAGTGTTGGCTAGGGTGTGGAGAAATTAGAACTCACATATATACTACTGGTGGGAAGGTAAAATGGTGTGGCTGCTGTAGAAATGGTATGGTGGTTCCTCAAAAATTAAACATAGGATTACCACGTGATGCAGCCATTTCATTCCTGGGTATATATCCTAAAGAGTTTCAGGGACTCAAACAGATATTTGCACACCCATGTTCAGAGCATCATTTTTCACAATAGCCAAAATGTGGAAACAACCCAAATGTCCATCGACAGACAAATAGATAAACAAAATATGGTATACTGATGATGAAATATTATTCAGTTATCATAAGGTCTTCAAGATTCATCCATGTTGTAGAATATGTCAGAATGTCTTAAAAAAGAAAGACATTCTGACATATTCTACATCATGGATGAATCTTGAAGACCTTATGATAACTGAAATAAACCAGAAACAACGAGACAAATATTGTATGATTCCACTTATATGAGGTACCTAGAGTGGTCAAATTTATAGAGACAGAAAATAGAATGGTGGTTGCCAGGGACTGGGAGAAGAAGAGAATAGGAAGTTATTAGGGGGAGGCGGGGTACAGAGTTTTAGTTTTGAAAGATGAAAAGAGTTCTGGAGATAGCTGGTAGTGATGGTTGCAGAAAAATGTGAATGTACTTAATGTCACTGAAATGTAATCCTAAAATGATTAAAATGGTAAATAATATGTAATGTATAGTTTACCATAATTTAAAAAAAAATCCTTTAAAAAATAAATTCCTTAACCCTTTGATGCTCGTATGCACTGAGGATACACTGGTGAACAGGACAGACAAGGTCCCTGCTCCCATGGAGCTTACATTCTAGAGGGGCGCAAAAGACAAAACCAGACAACAAATGAATAAGATATTATCAGATAGCTATAAATGCTATAAAGAAAATAAAACAGTGATGGAGAAGCTATTTTAGATTAAATAATTCAGAAATGTTTTTCTGAAAAAGTGACATTGTGACATTTAACCTGAATTCTGAATGATAGAAGGAATCGGTCATATGAGGATTCGGGGGAAGGACATTCTAGGAAGAAGGCAAAGCTAGTGCAAAGGCCCTGAGGGTTGAACTAGCTTAGTGTTGGACCAAGAACCTAAAGAAGGCCAGTGAATGTGGAGATGAGTTTGGAGAGATAGGCAGAAGTCAGATCCTGGAGGGCCTTATAGACAATGGTGAGGGTTTGGATTCTAGTCTAAATCCAATAGAGAGCCATTAAACAGTTTTAAGCAGGAGAGTGACATGATCTGGATAACTGCCTTAATTAGATTATTGGCATATGTGTGAAGGAAGAATCCAGGTAAGACATGATGCTGACTGGAGCAATAATGGAGATAGAAGTGGATAGATGCTGGATATATTTGGGAGCTTGAGAAGCTCTGTTAAAGAACTGGAAGTAAAAGATGAGGTAAAAGAATGACAAAAAGGATGACACTTGGATTTTTCATGAGCAACTGGATAATTGCTGGTGCTGTGTACTCAAGATGAGGAAAAGTCGGGGCGCAATGATTTGGGGGCCAGAAATTAAGAGTTCTGTTTTGGCTATGTTAAATCTGAGATGCCTATGTGACATCCAAGAGGAGATGTCAAGTAGACAGTCAGAAATACAACAACAAACAACACAACAACAACTACCATTTATTGATGCTTATTACATGCCGAATATTGCCCTAGATCCTTTATACTTATTAGATCATTTAATTCTTACAATAAGTCTGTGAGGTCAGGTACTATTATCATCCCCTTTACAGAAGAGGAAATGAAGGCAAAAAAAGCTAAACAGCTTGTTCAAGGTCATATAGTGAGAGGTAGAGCTAGGGTTCAAACTCCAGAGCCTGTGCTATATGCCATAAGAGTGGAGGAAGTGAAGGCTAGACGTGGAAATTTGGAGGTGTTCATCTTATTAATGTTATTTAGAGTTATGGGACTGGGTGAAATTATCTTGGAAGGGAGTGTGAGAGGTGTTTAGGGTTGAGCCCTGGAGCGCTTCAAACATTTAGAGGTAGAATGGAGGAAAATGAAGTGGCAAAGTAGACCAAGAAAGCACAAGGTGAAAGGCAGGTCAAGAAGTTGTGGCATCATGAGAGCATAGACAGGAAAGTGTCTCAGGCTGACTGTGTCTAATGCTGCTGAGAGGACTGGTATACTGGGGACAGAAAAGTAAGCACATTTATAGGACTAATCCTGAAGAGAAGAAAGGCTAGTTTCCTAATGTTTGCATGCCAAAACTTGTGTAACACACTACTCCTTTCCTCCCCTTCCTTCTTCCTTCCCTTCATCCTTTCATCTATTCAAATACACTGAGACCCACTTCGGTTCTAGAATTTATGAAAGGTGACCCAAAGGGATCAGACTTAGAATCTCACTGCATCCTACTTAGTCTCAGGTTGCAAGAGAGAATTTAGTCATGCCTGACCTGAAGAAAGCTTCCAGTTGGACAAGGCAGCCTTGGAATGTTGCTAATTTACTGAAGGTAAGGAAATTGGCACCAAACTCAGCAGCTTGGGCTTCCTTCCTCCCTTCCTGGAAACACAGCCTTAGGAGCATGTTACCTTCTAATCTGCTGGACATATCTTCACAGTAAGCCATAAACAACTACCACTATGTATTTCTTAACACGTAAAGACTTTCCAGGGGACAAATATATCTGTATATCATTTTTATAGTAAAGACCAAGAGTCCAGTTTTATCTTGCTTAGGGGTTCCTTGATTTGGGATTATTAGTTCACTCCAATCTATTCCTGGTCACTATCCAGCTCTCATAAAAGCCTGTTCTTTTTTTTTTTAGAGCATCTACCTCTGGCCCATGTTAAGAATTCCTTGAGTAATCAGTAGATCTCCTCTACCTTCCAGGTCTCACAGGGACCTACACCGCTTTGTTTTTCTCTTCTTTTAATGGACCTTTACTTAGTTCTCACAAAGAATAGGGGGACCTGTCTTTCATCTTCTTTTAAGGTAGGGACCTACTGGCTACATTCAGAGCCAGAGGGGCTTGTCCTCTGAAGCTATTACACTGTAGTTCCATTTATGAGTGTATGCAAACCCTATCATTTAACATAGATATGCCCACTGTACTGGAACAGAAAGATACTATTTGGAAACTAAACTCTTCAAGTAAAACTAATTTTGATTACATATACACATATGTATATATGAATATTCATGCACACATATAACAATATATAAGCAAAACTATACATAAAATAATATATACATAAAACTATACCTGTATCTATTTATAAATTGATATCTATATATAAAACAAAGGACTGGAGAGCTTCCCCTCTTTCCAAGACATACAATGCTTCACAACCTCCTGAGATCCAACTTTTCCAGTAGGACAAACAACTTGAAACCATTTTTATAATCCTCTCAGCATCCATCTTAGTACCACACATGCACACACAAACATATACATACCTAGTAGATCCTTACCAGGTACATGTTGAATCTACTAGAATTAAATGTAATAGGCCTTGGTGTCTGATGTTGCTAATATTTGTAGGGCTAGGTTGGGGTTCTAGTTCAGCATGATCTTTATTAAGTCACTTTATCTTTCTGGCTCTGACTTTTGACATCTGCAAAAAGAACAAATTAAACGAGATGATTTATAAAAGGCTTTTTCAACTCTGGTAGCCAATGATTATCTGAACCTGGGCTCTGTAAGAGTTGGAAAAGATCAAAGGGAAATCTCTTCTTTAAAAAAAGGTAGTAATGAAAGGCTAGCAGTGTCTGGAGAAGAATGGAGAATTAATTGGGGAAAGGAGGAGCAGGTATCCAAAACTAGAGGAGCAGGGAAGTCCAAGAGAAAGGACTTCTCATTCCAAATAATAAAAACTAACATTAGTGAACCCTAACTAGGTACCAGGCCCGTTACCTGTCTCATTTAATCCTCACAGCAACTCCATTAGTTAAACACTGTAGTTACTCTCATTTTAGAGATGAAAAACTGGTACAAAAAAAAAGGTAAATAAACTGCTTAAGGCTACACAGCTTGGAAATGGCAGAGTCGGGCTGCAAATCCTGGCAGTCTGACTCCAGAGTGTGTGTCTTTAACTACTCTACTGACTCCAGAGAAAGAAGAGGAAGATCATTTCGAATGTGGAGTTCCTTTTGGGTATTTGGTGACTAACTTCGAAAAAGGAAGTCAGGTCAAGTGCAGGAGCTGAGAAAAAAACCAGTTAGACATTGGGAAGAAAGCAACATTAGGCTCTGAATCACTTGCATATATTAAGGCTGTCTACAGAGACTCCTTACTGCCCAGAGTAAAGTAGCCACTGCTGCTCTTTGATACGTGAGGGCTGAGGAATCAGGGGAAACTGTGTTCTAATGATGGAGACTCCCTGTAGTCCCTGAGCCATTGGAGGGTGGTGGTGAGGACAGTATGACCTGCCAGCCCAGCAGCAAGCTATGTGCTGCCACCAGCTTCTTCAATCACTCTAAGAGCGGAACACCATGTGCTGCCTTTGCCCTAGGCCCTGAGAAACACATGCCTAGCACAGGAGGAGCATTTTTCATGCTTTCTACTTTGAGCCCTCCCCACTTATGAGAAATTGCTTCATTGTTCATTTCTCTACTTACAACTCCCAATCTTTCCTTCACCTGAATAAATCTGTCACTTGTCTCCTGAGGGGCCAAAGACTGAATGAACTACATGTAGCAGTAGTTCAAAATGGATCAAATGAACCCCCGATTTTGACTTACTCATTCCAGAAAGGTTCTGAGTGACTGCAGTGCCTATTGATAACTTAGGAGGAATGTTCCAGTCGCTAGGTAGACAAAACTAACACCCTGAAAAAATTAACACCATTGCCTCTCTGGGAAAGGGGAGGAGCAATTTCCAGAAGCTGGGTTTCTAGGCCTGCTAAGCAAGGACTTTCTCCCTGTGAGCCATCTTGCCTCCCACCCAGGTCCTCCAAAAGTGCCACTCATAATTCTTCATTGGCCTTTTTCAATGCTCCACTCTTTGGGGTTCCCCTCATTAGAGGAATGCTTTCTCTAGGAAAGCCCAGCCAGCCAAGGAGTTCCATAGGGTTGTCTGAACCTCAAAATCTCCCTACCCATGACTTTCCAGTGGCCTGGTGTGGGACTGAGGTCAGGAGAGAAAGGCCTCACAGGTCAAATAACATCCAAGTTCTCAAGGAAATGGCTCTATAAGTTTATGATAGCCTGCTTCCTCTGCTCCCCACCCCAGGGTTTCTTGTGCGGACTCAGATAATCTTCTGCTTAACCTCCAAGCAGTTTCCAGACTCCTCTTCAGAACTGTCCACTACATCAACTGCATCTACTGGACCCACCTCTGCTTGCTGGCAGACACAAGCCCAGGGCCACTGAGAGGAGGCCCAGCTGGTGTTAAAGTGCTGAAGGCTCATATCTCCTAGACTAAGAGATGCCGGAGGCCCATTTAGAATTTCTTTTCCCCTTTGAGGCATTCTTTGGTGTTTTTTAAAGAGGATTTCAGGGCTAGAGGGATAAGTGCATCTCTAATTTGCCATAGCACATACTCCCACTAGAGAAGATTTAGAGCCCTTTCTTTGGTCCTATTTGGCTGTAGTATTATTTGTCTCTAATACTCATCCCTGCTCTTCCCCCTTGGGAAGGCACTGCCTTTCCATAATAGGACATTGTTCATCTCAACTGCCAGTGGTCCTAGAGAAGAAGTTTGTAGAGGCCTTTGAATGTGGAGTTCCCAGGGTGATATGTGTAGTGAGACCCTGATTCCTGGGCTACCTTCTGTGCCAGGTGCTGGGCATAGATTGGTGAAAATGGCAAACTGATCTTGTCCTCATGGAGTTGTCTAATGGGAAAAACACATAGACCAAATCATCACACACTACTAAAGTAATTACACGTTGGGATAAGTGCAGCGAAAGATACAAATGTTGCTCAAGTAGAGAATAACAGGCAAAAGAAGTTGACCCCATTTTTATCAAAATCACACATGCACCTGGTTTAAAAAAAATCAAGCTTATAAGAAAAAGCAGAATCTTTTGTTCTAGTCCCCTCAAACTTCAGTTCCACAAAGCTGCTACTTTTAACATTTCTCTTTTAATTCTTCTACTGATTGACCTCTATTTCTCCAAATAATATGCTTTGCCACTTTCCTTAATTTATCAATTTGAGATATTCATCTATTGAATTTCTACTATGATAGATGACAATGCAGGGGTCTATAACACATCCACTTCCATTTCTCCACACTACCCAATAGGTATATAGTATTGTAGTTCTCCTGCTAAACAGTTTTGTAACATCAAATAATGTACATAAACACTTATATGTTATTCCATCAACTATAGACAGCATCTCTTGACTCCCCACTTTTATCAAATGGAACTGTTCAAGTTCCTTCACCTCTTTTCTGTTTCTACCTCTAGTTTCTGTCAAATGTACAATTACTTTTACACTGTCAAGGTTGATAACATTTACATTCTCTCCTATCTCCCATGCTTTGATGCTTTGTAGGTTGATTCTAAAAGTTGACAACCAATAAATAATGGTTATATTATTGTGACTTTGCAAATATAATTCACTGTAGACAGAGATATATTATGATTTTCATGGGCTCCAGGTACTTTTGCTTTAGTGGGCCCTTAGTTCATAAAAAAGATAAAAACTGATATTTTATGAATATATTAGTATAAAGACAAATATATTAACATCATATATTAAAGCATTTTCTTTGACCTAAAAGCTCACTTTTTCCTTCTGATTTTAAAGTAAATTAAAACATTTTTGTGGTCTCAAACTTTATTTAATGGAATCATAGATATGTATCCTTTCATGTGTGACATTTTAAATTAAGTTAGTGTAATTTTTATAATCTTTTAAAACAGCTTTATTGAGTAAGTGACCTACAATAAATTGCACATGTGAAGAGGGCACAATTTAATAAGTTTTGACACATATGTTTATCTGTGAAACCATTACCACAATCAAGATATTGAATATATCCAATATCCCCCAAAGTTTCCTTGGGCCTCTTTTGTAATCTATTTCCCCCATTCCTAGGCAACCACTAACCTACTTTCTTCATTATAGATTAGAATTTTGTACAACTAGAATAATGTAGTATGTATAGTTTGTCTGAGTTCTTCCACACATCATATTTGTGAGATTCTTTCATGTTGTTGCATAAATCAGTAGTCAATTATTTTTTTTATTGCTGAGTAGTATTCCATTGTATGACTAGACCACAATTTATCTATTTGCTTTTACTGGGCATTTGAATTAGTTTTGACAATTGTAAGTAAAGCTCCTAACAACATTTGTGTACAAGTTTTTGTGTGGACATATGTTTTCCTTTCTCCCTAGGAGGGAAATGACTAGATTATATAGTAGGTATATGCTTAACTTTATTAGACACTGCCAAAGTGCTTTCTGAAGTGGTTGTACCATTGTAAAATCCCACCATCAGAGTTCCAATTCCTTCGCATCCTTGCCAAAACTTGGTATTGATATTTTTTTCATTTTAATTTCAAGTGGCTGTATAGTTTTAATTCTCATTTCTTGAATGACCATTTTAATGTGTTTACAAGACATTTTTATGCCTTTTGTAAAGAGATATTTTAAATCTTTTGCTCATTTAAAAAAATTGGTCTGTTTCAATAAGTCTTATTATTGAGTTGTAAGAGTTCTTTATATATTCTGAATATAAGTTCTTTGTCATATATGTGATTTGCAAATATTTTCTTCAAGTTTGTAGGTTATCTTTTCATTCTCTTCACAGTGTTTTTCACAGAGTGAATGCTTTACATTTCGATGAAGTCCAATTTATCAATTTTTTAATTTATGGATGAAGCTTTTAGAGCCATGTCTAAAAACTGTTTTCGTAACCAAAGGTCAGGAAGATTTTCTTCTATGTCTTCTAAAAGTTTGATAGTTTTAGATTTTACATTTAGACTTAATATCAATTTTAATTCATTTTGATACAATGTATGAAATTTAGATCAAGACTTTTTTAAAACCATACAGATATCCAATTGTTTCAGCATTATTTGTTGAAAAAATTGTTTTCTCCATTGACTTGCCTTTGCACCTTTATCTCTTTTTATAGGTCTCTGTCTTTTTATAGCTCTCTTCTGTCCCATTGATCTGTGTGCCTATCCCTTTACTGATACCACACTATCTTAATTATCTAACTTTGTATAAATCTTACAATCATTCAGGGTGTCTCCTCTAACTTTATTCTTTTTTCATATATTTCTTAGTTTTTCTAATTCCTTTGCCTTTCCTTGTTAATTTTAGAATAAGCTCATCTATATCACTGGGGTTTTGAAAGATATTACATTAAAACTATAGATCAATTTGGGAGAATTTGCATTTTAACCATGTTGAGTCTTCCAGTCCATGAGCATTGTATGTCTCCCCATTTACTTAGGTTTGACTTCTTTCATCAGAGTTTTATAGTATTTGGCAAATATTTTTCTTCCAGTTGGTAGGTTGTCTTCATTCTCTTCACCCTGCATATGGCTTAGAACTGTGGCTTTGAAAAAAATAATTCTGTGTGATATTCAGTTGGCTTCTTCAGTTAGAAAACTCATGTCTTCTATCAACTTTGGGAAATTTGATCATAGTACTCCTTTGATAACTTTCTTCCTTCTTTTCGTAATTTCTAATAGTTGGACTTTAGAAATCGAACCTCTTGAATTTTTATTTTTTATTGTTTTCCTTTTCTCCTTTATTTCTCATTTTTTTCTTCATTGTGGGAGATTTCCCTATCTTTACCTTCCAATTCACTGTGGCAGGCAGAATTCTAAGATGGCCCCTAAGATTCCTGCCTACTGGTGTACACACCCTGTATAATCTCTTCCCCTTGAGTGTGGATGGGACTTGTGAATATGATGGGATGTTATTCTCATGATTAGGTTATATGGCAAAGGTGAAGAAATTTTGTAAATGTATTCAGGTCCCAAATCAGTTTCTTTTTAGTTAATCAAAAGGGAAATTATCCTGGGTAGACTTGACTTAATTAGGTGAGTTCTTTAAAGGGGGTTTAGGGGTCAGAGACAAAAGAAGTCAGAGATATTTTCCTGCTGCCTTTAAAGAAAACAACCATGTTGTGAACTGTCTAAAGAGAGGAGTAGCTTCTAGGAGCTGAGGGTCTTCTTTCAACTTAAAGGAACTGAATTCTGCCTACAACCTGAATGAGCTGGAAAAAGAGCTCTGAGATCTAGATTTAAAAAAAAAAAACATTTTGGGGACACCTTGATTGCGTCCTGGTGAGACCCTGAGCAGAGAACTCTGCTGTACTGTCCTGGACATCTGCCCTACAGAAACCGAGATAATAAATGTTTGTTGTTTTTTAGGCACTTAGCTTGTGGTAATTTTTTACACAGCAATAGAAAATGAATGCATCTTCTATGATTTTTTTTTACTTTACCAATCGTATATATTTTTTTATTTTCATGAATTCATGATTTTAAAAGGTTAAATTCATTTATTTCAAATAAGTACTACCTTCCACATGGTTTGCATAGAAAAGTTTTGCAAAGAGCTCATGCATATTTTTGTTTTTTTATACCTTTATACTCTTGTTTTACAAATGTAATACATTCTCAAATTTCTCCATGGATACTACTTAGAGTTTTATTTTAAAGTTACGTTTAGTTCTCTGAATTAATTCTGCTTGTTCCATTTATCTCGCGATTTCTCTTTAATGTTTCAGCCTTTCCTCATATATCTAATGCTCTTTTGTTTCCTGTTCATCTTTTAAAATGAAGCAATAGAGAGTCTGACTGGGAGCTGGGTTTATGAGCAGATCTTGTCAATGGGTAGATTTTGCTTAAGGATGATAAGAGGGGAGCTGACTGTGAATCTTCTGTGGAGGCGTGAGGGTGGAGGAGAAGGGTCCACATACTGGACTGCAGAAGGCCTAACTCTGAGGCCCTAATACCCAACTAGCTGCCCTAATTTTCTCTAGATACTTTGTTCAATTTCTGTAAAGAAGAAAACCTTTGTTTTTAGGCTGGCAGGTAAATATTTGGCTTCCGCCTCATCTCCACGTAGGGGCTAAGGGTCAACTCTTATTCGTGCAGACCTTCACCTGTGAAGCCCCATTGTGACAACACTTCTCACTGCTCACTTCTCACTCCTACTCTTTTGTCATACTTGTAGTCTCTGAAGCCAGACCATGCTAAGGTTTGCAAGGCAGGCAGGCTGCCTCTTTAGCTGCATCATTTCCACACATAGTTTAAACTGATTGTTTGCTTCACTCTGCTTCATCAGTTAGCACTCCTCCAGATGCTTTCTGACTTCAGAAATTTATTTAAATTTCTCATCCACTGATGGTTCCCCTCCTGTTCTCTTTATTGTGGTGGGTTTATGCATTTTAAAATTTCAGTACTATTATTTTAATGAGGTCTCTGGAGAGAGATGACTTAAATGTTTGTACTCAGTCTACCATCTTGAACTGAAAAAATGTACAATGAGGATAATAATGGTACCTATTACATTGGCTTTTTTGAGGATTAAATGATTTATGCAAGTAAATTGCTTAGCACAGTGTCTGGCACTCATTTGATTTTTTGCAAATATTAGTTATTATTATTATTGCCTTGACAAGCATTTGGGGAATATAGTTATGGGCAGGGAATCTTTTCCCAATGCCATTTGAAACCACACCAGGCAAGTGACCACTGCAACCATGATTGAGTCAGACCTGGTCTAAGTCTGAGTTTCAATGCTTTTGGTTCCAAAAATGATGTTTCAGGAAACAGCTTTAAGTTTGGGGAGAAGCCATGGGGGTAGAGGGGTGGGTGGAGGAAAGAGCCGCATGCCTCAGGGGGTAAGCCCTGAAATGGAAGCAGTGAAGCAGAACCAGAGTGACAAAATCTCAATTTTCCCTTGCAGCAAACTGGGAGCCAGCTGTGCTGATGGATGGAGGGTGGTTCTCAGCAGCAACAGTGGAAGCAAGCTCAAGTAGAGACCAGAACCAAGACAAAGAAGCTGACAGCAAAGGACTCAGATTTGCCATTGAACCAAGAACCAGGGGTGATGGAAACTGGAATCAGGAAGTAAATGACTAGGAACAGAATTTGTTTTTCTCTCAGGATTGGAAATCTTTCTACTAGCAACTCATCCATTTCTCTGTTCATCAGGCTCCCTTGCTTCCCCCTTAGTGATTGAGGACACTGTGCCTGGCTACACCCACTAACTCCTGACAGAGGCCAGAAAGGCAGGTTGTTGTAGGTCTGGATCCTCAGTCCTACCCTTCAGCAGAGCCAACTCTTATTTGCAGTAGGGGGAAGCAGCTTGCCTAGGTTTTATAAAATCTTTAACAGAGCTGCCAAAACATGATCCTGACAAGAGATACTTCCCTCACTAGCCTGCTTTGCTGCTTGAAATCTCACAGTTGCCTAGGGTTTGGTTCTTCAGAGTTCCTGGTTAAAATGCAAACATCATGAGACATTTGGTATTCAGGCATGAGTCTATTATCAGACTGAACACATTAAGTCTAATGTGTTTCTTCAATCAAACAGCACCTAGCAGGCTTCCCAAAAAAGGTGTGAGGGAAAGGAAAGAAGGGGTATCCTTACCTGACAGAGAGAGATGGAAAGGCAGATCAGGAGCAGGGGTACCCTCCAGGCAATCTTCTCAACTTAGATGCGTAGCTGGAATGCTTTCCAAGGTCTCTTCTCTTCCATGATTCCACATTTTTGAGAGGGTAAAAGGTGAAGTGATTTGGCAATTCCTCTTGCTTGTTTGGGAATTCCATAGTATCCAATCACTTGAAAAAAGAGATAAAGACAACATCGCCTAGGGAGTGAGTGAAATATGTGAAAAAGAATTTGGGGCAAAGCCCTGGGAGGCCCCTTTCCTTCACAACACCTTTAATGAAACAGGTAGAGATAAGAGAGCCCTAAACACTTAACTTAGGGCTATGATTCTAGCTCAAACTCTCTATTTTCCAGGGCAATCACTTGCTTTCCTGCCATAGTCTCTTTATCCATTCAATGGACATGGTAATCTCTGCCCTATAAAAGATTGTGTGAGGATCAAATGAAGTGGCAGCCATGGAAGAGTTCCAAACCTTGAAGAGGTCTTTAAATACAAAATGGTTTTATATATTAAGCTTCAGGAGAACATAGCAGCTGGCCTCAATTTGAAAGCAATTTTTGAAAAAAATAACTTTTTTTTCTGATTATAAAAGTATTATATAATTAAAGAAAATATAGAGGTATCAAGAAAAAAAATAATCTTTAATCCCATCCAGAGGTAGGTACCTTTGATGATTTGGATTTTAGTGTATTTCCTTCTGGTCTCTTTTCTTCCATGAGGGAAAAGACTGTCTGTTAGGTCCACTACTGTATTCCTAGAATCTGTCACGATATCCAGCACATATTAGATCTTCAATAAATATTTGTTGAACTAAGGAGTACATCTACTTATTTAATTAAAATCAATTCTGTGTGTACATTTTTATATATTTTCTTTAATTATAACCTGTACTTCCTATGATATTAAATATTCTTTAAAAACATGATTTTTAATGTCTGCATTGTATTTCATCATATCAATGTATCAGCTCTTTATTATTGAGTATTTGTGTTGCTTCCAACCTTCTATTATAATTATTAAAACATAAATATCTTCATAGCAAAACCTTTTTGCCCATTCATGTTTATTTCTTTTGGATAAATCTGAGTGGGATTCCTGAGTGACACGGTAAGCACATTTGAAAGGCTTTTAATGCATATACCATACTGTCCTCCATGAAAGTTGTACCAATTTACTTACCCACCAGCGGTATCTATATATTTTTTAATGCATACAAGTTTTTTATTTCAACTTTGTTACATCTATCTATATTTATCCTTTGTGATTTCTTCTATTGCATGTAGGCTTAAAAAATCCTCAGGGAAGATCTTTTAAAACAATAAAGGGTCAATTTGTATAAGTTTTCCTGTTTTTGCAATGCAATGTATTCATGGAAGCTTTATCATAAGACAGTCTACATATTGGGAAATGGACCAAGCTCATGCATACACATGGATGTATTCATCTATTTCAACTTGATTGGTTTCATCAGCAGAAACTAATGAATATGTGGGTGAAGGCAGCAAAGGGCAAAGTATAGGCGTTCCAAAAACAGTGTTGCAGGGCAAGCAGTGAAGAGCAGCACTTGCCTCTTAATGGTTTCTCTTTCTTTCTAGGATATTAGTTTTCAATCAAATTCAGTTCAGAAAACCCCTTTCCAAAGCTGGAAGGGCCCTATAGCACAGTACCTATGTGACCAGTAAGTGGAAGGGAGGACTAAGGAAAGCCTAGGTTTATTCCTAGAATAAGGAGATCCTGAGGAGAAATAAACACTTCAGAGAGGTTTGCCCTTGTTTCTGCCCTTCCCTGACTGGGAGTCTTGAGTGATTTGAGGGCCGGATGGCTGGGTTTGAAAATGAATAAAGCTCAAGCTGGCCTTCAGCAGGGAGGTGAAACAGTGTCTCTGGCCAGTATTGCCCAAGAAATCTATCTGTGCCTCACTCTGGGGCAGAGATGGTAAGAGAGGTTCAAAAAGAACTTCAGTCATTGATAATCTCTATCCTCACATATGGCAGAATGTTGAGAACATAATAGACACTTGGTAAATATTTATAGAATGGATGAATGAATAAACCAATACTTACTTTGTTAGTCTATGCAACTAGATTGTTTCTTGTTAACTCCTGTATTTTCTATACTTTGGCTTCTTCCTTTGCCATCCAAACTTCCCTCTCCTGTTTCCCATCCTGTCAGGGAGCCTTTCTCAAGGTCCTGAAACTGGATATTCTAATTATAACATTGGGTAGTGGTTAAGAGCATGGGTGCTAGGGCCATGTAGATTGTAGGTAGCACCATCAACTTACCATTGAATGGTGTGTGATATTGGGCAAGTTATTTATCATTTCTAAACCTCAGTTTCTCTACCTATAAAATGGGGTTAACAATAGTATCAACCTCATTGGGCTTGTGAGGATTAAAAGAGATAATGCATGTAAAAGATTTAGCATAGTACCTGGAACATAGTGAATACTCAGTGGTTGGTAGCTATATTAATTTCCTGTGGCTGCTATAACAAAACACCACAGAAGAGGTAGCATATAAACAACAAAAATTTATCATAGTTTTGGAAGCTATGATAGTCCAAAATCAGTTTCACTGAGCTGAAATCAAGGTGTCAGCAAGGTCTTGCTCATTCTGGAGCTCTAGGGAAAAATCTATTCCTTGCCTCTTCCAGCTATTAGTGACTGACAGTACTCCATAGTTTATGACTGAATAACTCCACTCTTTGTGCCTGTGGTCACATTTCCTTCTCTTCTTCTGTCTGCGTGTTTAATCTCCCTCCATATTCCTCTTATTAGGAAACATGAGATTGCATACAGAGTTTACCTGGATAATCTAGAGTAATCTCCTTTAGCATAGGGCCTAAAATTTCATGTGCTTCCTTGACATCTTTAAGTCTCACAGGGCCTCAAAGTTCTAACTGTGGTTTTCTGTTCTTGCCAGCAGGAAATGCTCCACATCCAACTAGTCCCTCTATCAGACAGATCAGCTGTACCCCATCTGGACTGCTCCTCAACCTAATGGATTTTACCTCCCTGACAGCATGTGAAATTATTCAAACAAGCCAATATATCCTCCCTTGGGAATCAAGGGGTATCCCACCCTTCTGTTACTGCAAAGCCTGCTTCCAACAGTCCCTTATGGTTTACTCTGTTCCTGAGAGCGACCCTTGTGTGGCTCTGCATGTAATGTGGTGACATGCTTTGAGTATATGTGAATAGTAAACTTCTGTCCATCGCATGTGTCCAGTCTCAGGTGCCATGCATTTTACCATCCCAAGAACCCTAGAATGGTACTCCCTCCCATACCGCTGGGGTGAAGAGGAGGTAAAGAAAATCTCTCCCCATCAGAAAATGCTTAATTTAATACATCTACAAAGACTCCCCCATTCTTTTTGCCATATAAAGTGGCATTCACAGGTTCCAGGGATTAGGAGGTGGATATCTTTTTCCTTGGCAAGGGGGCATTTTTAGCCTCTGCAGTAGTCTTATTAGTAGTAAAGAATACAAGTTTACAAACTAAGTTTAAAGGGTTGATTATTTAATTCAGCATATCTCTGAGTTGCTGCTGACTTTTCTGTTAAGAAATACCAAGGATTTACTAAAAAAAAAAAATTAAAGGAAAACGAGGCATAAAGAATTTAAGATTATTTTTGAAAACCGCTTAACGGTGAGAATATTCTTCTCTAATTAACAAATCTTCATTCCAGTTCTCCCTTCATACCTGATTTCCAGGGCTGTGGCAGAGCCTGATGATTTTTCCCTCATATCCATTCTCCTTTTCTTCCATAGTAAAATTATAATTTTAGCTGGATACATAGCTTCCCAGAAAAAAATATTCTATTTCCTAGCTTCCCTTTTAGCTAGAAGTGGCCATGAGGTTTAAGCCAGTGGTGCATAACATTCGGACCAGTGGAATGTAAGTTTAAGTGATATGTGTCAACTTCTAAGAACCTCCTTTAAGCAAGCTGCCTATGTCTTTTGCCTCTTCTTTGAACCTTCCTTCATCCTACTGTCTAGAATGCAGATGTGATGGTTGGAGCTCTAGATCACCACCTTGGACTATGAGGACAAGAGCAATACTATAGGAATGGCAGAAGATTGAGCTGGAAGTGGCCTGGATCCTTGAACCTGACACACGAGAGAGCAATAAATTACATTGTTTATGTTATGATTATTTTGGATTTTCTGTCAGTAGAAGATGAACCTAATTCTAACTGAAACAGAATTTCCTCCCCTTTTTCCTCCTCCTCCTC
>NW_024347867.1:20968-34111 GCF_902729225.1 Pteropus medius
AAACTCTTTTGTCCCTTTGACTTTTTGCTGTACCTGCATAGTAAAGCCTTAATGCTGGATGAAAACTATTATCTACTTTCTTGATTCTTTAACACAAGCACTGCCAAAGAAGTTACACAATAAGGCAAACTAGGATCACTATAAATTTATGAAAGCAGATTATTCCAGTTAAACATAGCACACTGAATACATATCTCCTCATTAAAGCCCATCGAAATGGGAGTAAAAAAAAATTTTTAAGTATAAACTCATGAGACTAAAGAGCAGAAAAATGACCAGAAGATAAGATGTGAACACATTTTTGGAAAATGGAAAGCAGGTGGAGGAGTTAGCAGAACTAAAAAGACTGAATATCAAGCCCATGTGATGGGTGATGCCTATGAGAAGCAAGCCAATTCACATGAATCCCAGAGAGGCTCAGGAATTGGAGATACTAGTTAATGAGTAAAGTTGGAGTGGGAAATGAGTAAAGAAGAAGTTTGCCTGAAGACTTGTGTAAGAAAGAGTTATATCTTTGAATCTCTTCCCCCATCCTGGTAGGAGAAAGGAGATTTATTCCATGAGGAAACTATACCAGAGAGACTTTGGTTTTGAGGATATCAGGCATAGAGCACATTTGAAAACAGTGGGATTAAGCAAAAGTCTACATATTTAATGGTAAGATCCCAATACCTCTTCTGCCACTTAGCTTCAAGCGTGCTAGCAGCTAGACATGTACAGTAGTTCCCTCTTTTGCATGGATTCGCTTTTTGTGGTTTCAGTTACCAGCGGTCAACTGCAGTCTGAAAATATTAAATGAAAAAGTCCAAAAATAAACAAGTCATAATTTTTAAATTTTGGATCAGTAGCAGGATGAAATCTCATGCCTTCCACTTCTTCTTGCCTGAGACATGAATCATCCCTTTGTCCAACATCTCCATATTGCACATGCTGCCCACCTGATAGCAACCTAGTAGCCTGCTCAGTTATCAGATCGACTGTTACAGTATCACAGTGCCTGTATTCAAGTAACCCTTATTTTACTTAATAATGGCCCTAAAGCCATTCATATAATTTTTATTACAGTATATTATTATAATTGCTCTATTTTATTATTGGTTATTGTTGTTAATCTTTTACTGTGCCTAATTTATAAATTAAACTTTATCATAGTATGTATGTATAGGAAAAACCATAGTATATATAGGATTCAGTACTATCTGGGGTTACATGCATACACTTGGTGTCTTGGAACGTTTCCCCTGTAGATAAGGGCTGGCTACTGTAGTTATCAGGCAAGGGAGTGAAGGATTGTTCTCCAGAGAAACTGAATGACCCAGAGAAGAGATCTACAGATACAGGTAGATCTTGCTTTCATAGTAAGGTGGAACCATAAAAGTGACCATTGCAAGCTGGAACCAAGCAGCGTGATCTTGATAATCAATGGAGAAAATTACAGTTATTCCACGACCTTTAAATTTTTTGTCAAATATTAAAATCTGTCTTACTATCAGGTATAAATGTGCAAAAATGATGAAATAGTAAAACTGATATTTATTTAGTATGTTGCAATTTAAAACATTAGGAACATTGAAAGTTAAAGTGTTTTTTTTTTTTAAAACTTATCAAGAAGTAGTTTGAACAGTGCTTGACTTTCTCTAATTGTATAAATTATGATATGGAGCAAGCATCTTTTCTATGCCTTGACATAGAAATTGTCATAATCTTTTCTAAATTTGGATCAGCTCCCAATATTTTAGCCTTTGCACTTTCAACCTTATGAAACATCTCAAAGTTCTTCTAATGTGAAAGTTTTTGCAAGTGTCACTTCTTCTGAGATACCTTCATCCTTTTCGCCATAAACACTTTCCTCATTTATGTCTATAGGGTTAACTCAGAACATTGCCCCTCCAGATACTCAGAAGACTGGGAGCTGCCTGGCCAGCAGTTAAGGAAGGCAGCGGCCAGTAGTTAAGGAAAGCAACACGAAAAAAGAGCTTTCAGCAGGGCCTGCTCCCAAGGACATTTTCTGCTGCTCCCATAGATGTTATCTGCTCCTGTAACCAAGCAGCACATCTTGCTCCCATTCGTCTGTCTAAGAAGGCATCTTGTCCCCCAATGAGATAACTCCTTCCTCTGCTGGTGTTCATAAAAACTCTGCTTGCTCTTGGTCAGCAGCTTTATTCCAGCAGCTTCGGCCAGCCGCTGCTGAAGCTTCCCTGCCTTGTGAGTAGTAAATGGCATTTCTCACCCCTCTGGTCCTCCTGGTGGTTCTTCTGGAATATCCAAACTCAGGTGCAAGTTCCAGGCATGGGGCTCCTGCTTTACAATGTTAATAAGTTCATCTTCACTAAGTTTCTATGTTTGTATATTTAGAATCTCTCCTTTATGATCGCTTCATGATTCTTCATTTTTTTTTTTGTCATAAAAGTTACTGATGGGATTACTTTTCAAAAAAGAACAGTCTCAATGGAGAAATGGTTGATGATTATCATAACCCTCTGTCTTAACTAATACTTGGAATCTAGGTGCAAACTTTACAGCAGTATCCTCATTTGTGCTAGTAGCTTCATCATTAGGTTAACATTAATCAATTTATGCCAACTTTTGAAATGAGTAAAGCAGCCATTACAGCCAATAACTTCAATGCTTTGGCCTGAATGCTAGGCAAACTGACTGGGATTTTAAAATAAATTATAGTCTTTAATCCAAAGTAGAAGTAAACACTTCATTTCAATCATAAGCAATGTTTGGTTCCTAGTGCAATTTAAACCAAAAGATGCTGTTCCAACTTCACCTTGTTTTTGTAATATTAATTGAACGTGTCCAATGTTGTTTATACAGGCCTAGGTTTCATCATTTATTTGCTTTGCTGTCACCATTTTCAAATCAGACCCAATTTTATTTCCAGAACTTTCACTTTTCATTTGTTTGCTTTATTTTCATCTTTGTTAGCAATTTCCTCTTTTGGTTATCCTTTTTTTTTTCTTTTTTTGCAAAATGTCGTGTGGGTTTATCACTGGGAGACAAGGAGGCAATATAACTACAGCACACACTTTGTCTGAATAAGAGATTCACTATGACCAATCACCAATGGACTTAGAAAGAAGTGACATGGTCTTGATGAACATTTACTCTTTACATAGTGATTTGTGGTTGAAGAGCTAACAATACAGTTTGTACTTTATGCAATTACTCACTGTCAATATATTGTGGAAACTGAAATTTGAATTGTGCTGTTGTGCTATTGGTGGTACTGAAATTTGTTCATGCAGGAATTATGTAAAATGATGATTATTGATAATGACTATTTTTATTCCTTCAACAAAATGTCTGAGTTTCTGCTCAATAATCTACAGTAAAGCCTACCAGTTAGTATATCTTTGAAGAATTTCCACTTTAAAATATCAATAAACAACAGAGGATCATTACGCATTTGAGGAAAGCCTTAAACATGAAAGAAAGAACACACACACAGAGATGAGAGAGAGGGAGAACTCAAAGAAAACAGAGACAAAGTATAGAGCCAGAAACTTTAAAAAACCAATAATTAATATCCTTAAGCAGATAAGATATCTCCTAAAATAAATAGAAATAAGATATGGAATATGGGACCAGAAATAGCTATTAGAAATTAAACAGCATAACTGGATTTTTTTAAAAAATCACCGAAAGAGTTATAAAATAAAGAATGACTCAGCAAGTAAAGCAAAAAGACAAAATCATAGAAAATCAGAGAGGAAAAGATAAGAAACATTAGAGAATCAATCCAGATGGTCAAAATTAATCAATAGTTCAAGGAAGAGAGGAGAAAAACAGATAGAAGGAAATTATAAAAGAAATAGTATAAATTTCCAAGGAGTAAAAGACATAAGCATCCAGATTGCAAGGGTTCAACAAGCGCCTAGCTAATTAATGAAAAAGGACCTAGACTATGACAAAGCAGCATAAGAACTCAGAACACTGTGAATAAATAAAAGATAGTGGAGGGTTTCAGAAAGGAAAAAACAGGTCATACACAAAAGAATGGGTAATCAGGATGGCATCAGACTTTTCAACAGCCACACTGGAAGTTAGGAAATAATGAAAAAGCATTTTCAAAATTCTAAGAGGAAGTTCTTTTTAAATAAGAATTTTATATCTAGCAAAACTATTAATCAAGATTTGAGATAGAATAAATAAGTTTTCAGACATGCAATGTGTTAGAAAACTTAACTCTTGTGCATCCTTTCTCAGGAAGTAACTAGAGAAAATGCTCCAGGAGATGGGAAGATTTGGGACCCAGGAAACAAGACAGTCATCATAGGAGGGGAATGAAAGGAAGCACTAAAATAAGAGCTATGCAGCAGGCCTAGAGGACAATCAATCTATTTTGGAGCAAGAAGATAGAAGCCTATAGGACAGATGTCTCTATTTTAAAAAACAGAACTGCCAGAATCTCAGATGTCTTTGACAATGTGAAAAACAATATTCTGGAGAATTAAAATAATATTAATAATAGACAAATAAAAAGTAAATTAAAAATTGAAAAGACAAATTCACTCTACAGAGAAAAAGGAAAGTAGAAGAAAAGAAATATAATTATAGTACACTACTTGGCTCAACAATGAAAGATAAACAATAATAGTGATGCAACTCTATTGGAAGGATTGAGGGTACAGTTGTCTGTGTAAGCATGTGTGTGCATGTGTATGTGTGGTGTTTTAAAGATTAAAACTCTATCCACTCCTTAAATTGTTGATGATTTGATTTTTTTCTCCTCTATATGAAATTATTCACTTTCTATTGGGCCATTCAGCTTTTAACATGTTTAAAACTCTCCCATTAATAAAATAAAACAAAAACTAAAAAAAAAATTATATAGCCAAACAACAACAACAACAACAACAACAACAACATCCATCTGATTCACACAACCCTTCAGCTAACTGCCCTCTATCGATCTCCTACTTCTCGTCACTGTCAAATGTCTTGGCAGAGTGGTTTATATTCACTCTTTCCATTTTTCTCTGCAGAAGAAGCTACTTTCTTTGTAAAATAAGTGAATTGGGCAAGGTTGCAGGGAATAAGATCAGTAAATAAAAATCGACTGTATTCTTATAAGATGTCAATTCTCTGTAAATCGATCTATAGAGTCAATGAAATTTCAATCGATATCCCAGGAGACTTTTTGGTAGAAATCAGCAAATTGATTCTAAAATTTACATGAAAATTCTAAGGACCTATAATATAAAATATTTTGAAGAAGAAAAGTTTGGAGTATTTACACTACCTGATTTTAAGTCTTACTATTAAATCATACTATTCTAGTGTGGTATTGATGTAAGTTAGATATACAAATCAGTGGAACAGAATAGCATACACACACACAAACACAAGATTTATGTCAAAGATGGCATTGTAGTTCAGTGGGGAAAAGGATAGACTTGTCAATAAATGATGCTGGGTCACTTGGTTATCCATACAGGGGGAAATGTGTGTTGACCCCTTCTTCATGCCACATACAAAAATGAATTCCATATGTATTGTAGATATGAGTGTGAAAGGTAAAACAACATAACTTTCAGAAGAAAATTTAGGAGAATATCTTTATAGAGTAGGCAACTTGAAAAAGCTCTCAGTGGCCAGATCTGGAGCAATTTGAATGACAAACTAAATAATGATAGTAATGGGAGCGTTCCAGTCAATGGCAGAGTAGGAAAACACTGCGTTTGCCTCCTCCCATGACTGTATTTAAATTGCAATTATAGAACAATAAAACAGCAGAACCATCTGAAGATTAGCTGAACAGAACTCTTATAACTAAGTGTATAAATAATAATAAGAGAGAGTACGGGATTGAGAAACTATTTGAAGAAATAATGATAGAAAACTTCTGTAATCTGGCAAAGAAAATAGACATACAATACCAGGAAGTAGAGAGTTCCAAACAAGATGAACCCAAAAAGGACCACAGTAATACATATCATAATTAAAATGCCAAAGGTTAAAGACACAGAGAGAATCTTAAAAGCAGCAAGAGAAAGGCAGCTAGTTACTTTCAAGGAAGCTCCCATAAGACGGTCAGCTGATTTCTCAGCAGAAAATTTGCAGGCCAGAAGGGATTGGTATGAAATAGTCAAAGTGATGAAATGCAAGGACCTACAACCAAGACTACTCTACCCAGCAAGCCTAACAATTAAAATTGAAGGTGAGATAAAGAGTTTCTCAGACAGAAAAAGCTAAAGGAATTTATAACCACCAAGCCAGTATTACAAGAAATGTTGAAAGAACTTCTTTAACAAGAAGAAAGAGGGAGGAGGAAGAACATGCATATGAAAAATAAAATGACAATAACTATATATCTATCAATAATCACTTTAAGCGTAAATGGATTAAATGCTCTAATAAAAAGACAGAGGGTAGCTGAATGGATAAGAAAACAAGACCCAAACATATGCTGTCTACAAGAGATCTACTTCAGATTGAAAGACACACAGACTGAAAGTAAAGAAATAGAAAAAGATATTTCATGCAAATGGAAATGAAAAAAAAAAAAAGCTAGGGTAGCAATACTTATATCAGACAAAATAGGCTTTAAAACAAAGGCTATATAATACGAGACAAAGAATATTACCTAATAATAAAGGAATCGATCCAACAAGAGGATATAACCCTAGAAAACATTTATACACTCAACATAGTAGCACCTAAATAAATAAAGCAAATATTGACCAACATAAAGAGAGAGATCAACAGTAAAACTGTCATAGTTGGGGACTTTAACACCCCATTGACACTGATGGAAAGATTTTCCAGACAGAAAATCAACAAGGAAACAGCGATCTTAAATGACACATCAGACCAGATGGCTTTAATTGATATTTTTAGAGCATTCTACTCAAAGTAGCAGAATGTACATTCTTTTCAAGTGCATATGAAACATTTCCAAGATAGACATGTTAGGCCATAAAATGAGCCTCAATGAATTTAAGAAGATTGAAATCATATCAACTGTCTTCTCCAACCACAGTTCTATGAAGCAAGAAATCATTTATAAGAAAAAAAACTAAAAAACACTCAAACACATGGAGGCTAAATAATATGCTAATAAATAATGAATGAGTTAGCAATGAGATCAAGGGAAAAAAATCAAAAGATATCTTGAGACAAATGAAAATGAAAACACAACAACCAAGAATCTATGGGACACAAGGAAAGCAGGCCAAAGAGAGAAATTCAGAGCAATATAGGCCTACCTCAAAAAACAAGAAAAATCCCAAATAAACACTCCAAACTTATACTTAAAAAAAAAACAAAACCAAAAAACTAGAAAAAGAACAGCAAAGAAAGCCCAAAGTGAATAGAAGGAAGGAAATAATAAACATCAGAGTAGAAATAAATGAAATAGAGTCTACAAAAACAATATAAAAGATTAATGAAACCAAGAGCTGGTTCTTTGAAAGGATAAACAAAATTGACAGGCCCTTAGCCAGACTCATCAAGGAAAAAAGAGAGAGGACTCAAATAAATAAAATCAGAAATGAAAGAGGAGAAATAACTACGAACTCCACAGAAATATAAAGGATCATAAGAAAATACTACAAGCAATTATATGCCAACAAATTGGACAATCTAGAAGAAATGTATACATTCCTAGAAACATGCAGTCTTCTAAGACTGAGTCAAAAAGAAACAGAAATCTGAACTGACTGATTACCACCAATGAAATAGAATCAGTAATCAAAAACCTCCCAACATGGTGTTGGGAAAACTGGACAGATAGATACAAAAAAAAGAAAAAAGAATAAAAAAAGAAAGAAAGAAACTGGACCACCTTATTACACCATATAGAAGAATAAACTCAAAATGGATTAAAGACTTACGTGTAAGACCTGAAACCATAAAACTTCTAGAAAAAAAAAAGGCAGTAAAGTCTCTGATATTGCTATTAGTATTTTTTTTTCTGATACATTTCCTTAGGCAAGAGAAACAAAAGAAAAAATAAACAAATGGGACTACATCAAACTAAAATGCTTTTGCACAGCAAAGGAAACTATCAACAAAATGAAAAGACAACCTGCCTAATGAGAGAAGATATTTGCCAATGACACATCTGATAAGGGGTTAATATCCAAAATTTATAAAGAAATCATACAACTCAACAACAAAAAACAAACAGTCCAATTAAAACATGGGCAGAAGACCTGAACAGATATTTCTCCAAAGAGGAAATACAGGTGGCCAATAGACATATGAAAAGATGCTCAAGGTCATTAATCATCAGAAAAAAATGCAAATTAAAACCACAATGAGATAACACCTCACACCTGTCGGAATGGCTATCATCAATAAATCAAAGAACAACAAGTGTCGGCGAGGATGTGGAGAAAAGGGAACTCTCCATAGCAGCCACTATGGAAAACAGTCTGGAGGTGTCTCAAAAAATTAAAAATGGATATACCTTTTGACCCAGCAATTACACTTCTGGGTATTTATCCAAAGAAAACCAAAAGGATAATTCATAAAGATCTATGCACCCCTATATTCATGGCAGCACAATTTAAGATAGCCAAGATATGGACCTAACCTAAATGCCCATAAAGCAGATAATTGGATAAAGAAGTTATGGTTCATATATACAATGGACTATTACTCAGCCATTAAAAAAATGAAATCCTACCATTTGAAATGACATCGATGGACCTAGAGGCTATTATGTTGAGTGAAATAAGTCAGACAGAGAAAGATAAATACCATGTGATTTCAGTTATATACAGAATCTAAGGAACAAAAAGAACAAACTAATCAAAAACAGACTCACAAATATAGAGGACAATCTGATGATGGCCAGAGGGGAGGGGTTGCGGGGCTGGAAGAAAGGGGTAAAAAGTTAAAGAAGTACAAATCAGTAGTTGATAGATGGCCACGGGGATGAGAAGTATGGCATAGGGAACGCAGTTAGCATTAATGTTATGGCTAGGTGGAGAGCCGGAGGAGAGAAAGAGCAATTAGGGGGAATGTTTTATAAACTGTATAAATGTCTAACCAATGTACTGTATACTTGAAACTAATTATAAAATTAGATAAAAAATATGTTCAACGTCACTAATCATCAGAGAAATGCAAATTTTCCCATAATAAGAGAAAAACGGTGTAGATGATAGAGGCTTTGTTCATCCCTCTTGCGGCCCCTTCAAAGTTGTGACAGAAACATGGAGTAAACAGCAAGGAAAGTTGCCTGGGACATAGATGAACAGAAGCACTACAACTAGGGAGAGAAATAAGAAATCACCCTGCAGTGGTAGAAGGTAGGGCAGGGCAAAGACGCAAGGCTGCCCAGTATCCAGCAACTGAATAGGACAGAGGCTGCGGCAGTGGCAGCCGGCAGTGGCAAGTGCCTCTTAAAGGTGCTGTATCTGTGAGCGGACTTTCACAGTGATGGACCTGCTTGCTCTGAGCACCAGCACCATATTGGCTGCTCGGGGGGCACCAGGGACTTCCAGGGGGACACTGAGCTGTAGGAGCAAGGGCCTGAGTCAAGGTCTCTCCCAGGCAGAAGCACTGGCAGTATCCATTGTTCCTCTGTTGAGCCCTTCCCGCTCCCAGGGTGCAGACTCAATGTCTTTATAGCTGAGACATCATCAAACTAGATAACAGAGGTCACTCTGCCCAGAGCATTCCCTGAAACTTCATCTCCTCCAGCTTGAGGCCCTACCCAAGCTACATCTAGTTGTGTCCTTGGTGAGTCTGGTGCTCCTTGCTGAGCCAACCCCAAGATGCACACTTGTGGCAGCTGGCCTCAGTTTCTGGAATGGCCTCTTGGAGCAACTATAAGCACAACATCTGTGGATTGCTTGCTGAATCTTAACAGGTGGCCCTGGAGGGGCACAGGCTGGAGCTAAATTTGATCTGCAGCTGAATCCCTCTCAGTAGATGCCACTGGACACCTACTACACAAAGTCGCACTAATAAGACAGGGAGACTTAGGAGCTTTGCTTAGTACGTAGAAACAGACACAGAAAGGCAGCTAAAATGGGAATATGAAGAAGCAGAAAACATGAGAGAACAGAACAGAGATCCAGGAATAATGGAGTCAGGCATCTAAGAGATGCAGAGTTCAAAACACTGGTTATGAAGATGCTCAATGAACTTAGGGAAAGAGTAGATGAACTCAGTAAGAACTTTAACAAAAAGATAAAAAAGAAAGCATAAAAATGGTAATGGAAATTATAAAAAGGAACCAGTCAGAAATGAGGAATACATTATCCGAGATGAAGAGTATATTAGAGAGAATCAATGGAGAAGATAAAGAAGAGGATTGAACCATCGATATAAGGGAAGGGGAATCCAAGGACGCTCAATCAGAATGACAGGAATAAAGTAACCAAGAATATGATGATAATTTAAGGAGCCTGTGGGACACCATTAAATGCAAAAATATCTGTGTCATAGGGGTACTTGAAGGAAAACAAGAAGTTGAAGAGTTATTTGAAGAAATAATGATGGACCATTTCCCTAACCTGGTGAAGGAAATAGACATACAACCCAGGAAGCTTGGAGTCCCAAAAAATATGAACCAAAGAGGCCCACACCAAGACACATTATAATTAAAATGTTAAAGGTTAAATACAAAGAAAGAATCTTAAATGCAGCAAGAGTAAAGCAATTAGTTATCTATAAGGGAGCACCCATAAGACTGGCAGCTGATTTCTCAAAAGAAACTTTGCAGGACAGAAGAGTTTGACACAAAATATTCAAAGTGATGAAAACCCAGGATCTACAACCAAGAATACTTTACCAGCAAAGCTATCATTTAGAGTCGAAGGACAGATAAAGAGCTTCCCAGACAAAAATAAGCTAAGGGAATTTATTAACACTAAGCCAGTATTACAGGAAATGTTGGAGGGACTTCTTTAAGAAGAAAAAAACATGTGTCAAAAAAATGAATAAAGAATGGTAATAACTACTTTCCTATCAACAAGTACCTCAAATGGAAAAGAATTAAGTGCTCCAATCAAAAGATAGGGTGGCTGAATGGATAAGAAAACAAGCCCCCTCCATATGCTGCCTACAAGAGACTCACTTCAGATTAAAAGATACACACAGACTAAAGGGAAGGAGATGGAAAAAAGATAGCCTTGATGGATGTAGAGGGTATAGTGCTGAATGAAATAAGTCAGATAGAAAAAGACAAACATCAGATGATTTCACGTACATGCAGAATCTAAAGAAGAAAATAAACAACAACAATAACAAAAATGGAAATAAACTCACAAATACAGAAATTATTTTGAGGTCTGCTAGATGGGAGGGAGTTTGGGGGAATGGTGAAAAAGGGCAAGGGAATTAAGAAATACAAATGGATAGTTATACAAAATAGGCAAGTGTAGCATAAGGAAGATAATTAACAATGTTGTAATAAATATGTAGGGAGAAGAAGGGTACTAGATTTTGTGAGGTGATCACTTCATGGGTTGTATAGATCTCTGATCACTGTGCTGTACAACTGAAACTAATACATTATTTTATGCCAACTATAATTGAAAAAAATTCATTGAATTGTACAATGCAAATATGAGTAACTAGTTGTCTATTATATTTCAATAAAGCCAGAAAAAAATTTAATTTATAAGTTGAAAAAACAAAACAATGAGATATCTCATACATTATTGATGGGATTGCAAATTGGTCTAGCCACTATGGAAAATAATCCTCAAAAGATTAAAAAGATTAAAAATAGAAATACCTTGTGACCCAGCAATTCCACTTCTGAGTATTTATCTAAGGAAAACCAAAACACCAATTTGAAAAGATATATGCACTCCTATGTTCACTGCAGCACTATTTACAATAGCCAAGATATGGAAGCAATTTAAGTCTTCATCAACAGATGATTGGATAAAGAAGAGGTGGTACATATATACAATGGAATATTACTCAGCCATAAAAAATGAAATCTTTGATTTGCAATGACATGGATGGACCTAGAGGATATTATGTTAAGTGAAATAAGTCAGATAGAGAAAGACAAATACCACATGATTTCACTTAAATGTGAAATCTAAAGAACAAAATAAACAAATAAACAAAATGGAAACACTCATAGATACAGAGAACAAACAGTAGATTGCCAGATGGGAGGCGGGTTGGGGGCTGGGTGAAAAAGGTGAAGGGATTAAGAAGTACAAATTGGTAGTTATAAAGTAGTCATGGGGATGTGAAGTATAACATAGGGGATATAGTCAATAATATTTTAGTAATTATGTATAGTGCCAAGTGGGTACTAGACTAATTGGGGGGAATCACTATATAAATTATATAAATGTCTAACCACTATGCTATACACCTGAAATTAATAAAAATTAATATTAAATATCAACTCTAATTGAAAAATAAATTTAAAAATAAAATAAAGCAATTGAAGAGAAAAATAATGATGGTAATGGATTATAACCCATAGAATAAAATAAATATATTTGGGAGCATACTGATATAAGTAAATAAGTGAATAAACAACATGTGTAGGGGGGATAGATCTTTCTTACAGAAGAATTCTAATTAATAAATGTAGAAGGAATAATGGAAACAGATAAACATCATTAAGCAAACACCATAATAATATTTATTGCAAGTAAGAAACATTGATGGATGCTAAAATTAATGGGCGAAGATTCAGGAGAAATAAGATATCAGCATAGTCTCAAAGTATCGCCCTTCAAATGTTTGTCAGTTACAATAGGAAAAATAAAAGTTTACAGTGGAGAGAACTAGTGGACACCACCTTAAGCAAGTGATCAAGGTTACCATCATCAGTAATATAGCTCATTGACAACAGTACACCCTGATATGATGCATTGAAAAGGACATGTCATCTCTTTAGTATTGTTGCAAAAATTCCAAAAAAAAATCCAGCATAACCTCAATCTAATCATAAGAAAACATCAGATAAGCTCAAATTAGACACATTCTACAAAACTAGTGCTCTTCAAAAGTGTCAAGGTAATTGTATTAGTTTCCTATTGTTGCTGTAACATATAACCACAAACTTAGTGACTTAAAACACAATAAATTAATTTTCTTATAGTTTTGGAGGTCAGAAGTCTAAAGTCAAGGTGTCAGCAGGGCTACGTTTCTTCTGGAGGCTCTAAGCGGAAAATCTGTTTTTTTTTTTGTTTTTTGTTT
>NW_024347867.1:41650-63960 GCF_902729225.1 Pteropus medius
TGTTGTTGTTACTTTGTTCTTTAGATTCCACATGTACGTGAAATCACAAGGCATTTTCGTCTTTCTCTAACTGACTTACTCCATGCAGAACAATACCTTCTAGGTTCATCATGAAATACCTGTTTCCATTCCTTTACTTTTAGTCTGTTTGTTTCTTTTAATCTGAAGCAAGTCTCTTGTAGGCAGCATATGTAAGGATCTTGTTTTCTTATCTATTCAGAATCCTATCTTTTGCTTGGAACACTTAATTCCTTTTCATTTGATGTACTTGTTGATAGATATGTAGTTATTGCCACTTTTTATTCATATTTTTGACATATATATATAATTCTCCTCCTCCTCCTCCCTTCCTCCTCCCTCCTCCCTCCTCCTCCTCCACCTCCTCCTCCTCCTCCTTCTTCTTCTAAGTCCCTCCAACATTTCCTGTAATTCTGGCTTGGTGTTGGTGAACTGCTTTAGCTTTTTCATGTGTGGGAAGCTCTTTATCAGTTCTTCGACTCTAAATGATAGCTTCGCTGGTAAAGTATTCTTGGTTGTAGAACTTGAGTTTTCATCATTTTGAATATTTCATGCCAAGCTCTTCTGTCCTGCAAAGTTTCTTTTGAGAAATCAACTGCCAGTCTTACGTTTTTCTAACTGCCTTTCTCTTGCTGCTTTTAAGAGTCTCTCTTTGTATTTAACTTTTGGCATTTTAATGATTATGTGTCTTGGCGTGGTTTGGTTTCGTCTTGTTTGAGACTCTCTATGTTTCCTGGGCTCGTATGTCTATTTTCTTCACCAGGTTAGGGAAGTTTTCAGTCATTCTTTATTGAAATAGGTTTTCTATTTTTTGCTCTTTCTCTTCTCCTTCTGGCACCCCTATGATATGAATGCTGTTGCATCTGATGTCACTGAGGCCCCTTAAATGACCCTCATTTTTCTGGATACTCTGCTACCTCATCTTCTAAATCACTGATTTGATCCTCCACTTCATTCAATCTGTTGATTCCCTCCAATATACTCTTCATCTCAGATACCATGTTCTTCATTTCTGACTGGTTCCCTTTTGTTTTCCATCTCTATTTTTATGTTTTCTGTCTTTTCATTAAAGTTCTCACTGAGTTCATCTACTCTTCTCCTAAGTTCATTGAGCATCCATATAATCAGTGTTATACGGATGCTCATCTAATAAATTGCTTCTATTTTGTTTAGTTCTTTTTCTGGAGCTTTGTTCTGTTCTTTCATGTGGGACATGTTTCTTTGTTTCCCCATTTTTGCTGCCTCCCTGTGTTTGTTTCTATGTATTAGGCAGAGCTTCTAAGTCTCCTGGTCTCAATAGAGTGGTTTTATATAGTAGGTGTCCTGTGGGGCCCAGTGGCACATTCTTCCCTGGTCACCTGAGCCAGATACTCAAGGTGTATCCCTTGTGTGGATTGTGTGTGCCTTCCTATTATAGTTGAGCCTTGGTTGCTGTTCGCACTTCAGTGGAAGGGATTGATACTTGGTCTTGTTGGTTGTGAGGATTGGTTGGTGAGGGGCTGACCTTATGGAGCAGGATTCACTTTGGCAGGGCTCTGGTGCCTGCCCAATCTCCCCTTCGTGTATGTTCTCCTCAGATGCAGCCCTGGGTGGTGCTCCCACTTCATCACGGTTGAAACAGGCCACTGGGTGTGGTGGTCCGAAGGCCTCCTGACCCAGCTGTAGGCCAAGTTCAGCTGCAGTCTGTGTACATCCAGGGCCACCTGTTAAGAGTCACCAAGCAATCCACAGATGGCTGCCCCCTGTGCTGGGCTTAGAGGTGCCTCAAGAGGCCAAGGCAGGAATCAAGGCCGGCTGCCACTAGTGCCAGGATTGGTTCTGCTAAGCTAGCAGTATGGGGCATGCCAAGGCCAGAGGCTGCTTCTTCGGGGTTTGTAAGCCTTTGAGAGATTTTAGATACATCTGCAGCATGAGCTGAGACAAACCATTTGAATGGAACAAACCACTGGAGGCAGTTCAGGTGGGCCTGCACGTTGGGAGAGGTGGAGTCTCAGGGAATCCCCTGGCTGAAGCAACCTGTGTTATTCAGGTTGATGGAAACTCAAGTATGGTGGCTGGCTGTGTCTGCACACTAGGAGGGAGCAGGGCTCAACCAAGGAACAATGGATACTGGTAGCACTTGTGTCCAGGAGAAAACCACTCCTCCAGCCCTTGCCCCAAAGCCCGACAACTCAGTATCTCCCCTATGTCCCTGGCACTCCTCAAGCAGCTGTCCTAGCTCTGGAGCTCGGAGCAAGTGAGTCTGTCAGTGAGTAAGGCTGGGCATGGGCCCTTTAAGAGGAACATCTGTGACTCCCGCAGCACTTCATCTCACTCAGCCACAATTTTTGCTGGTTTTTGGCAGCCAGATGTTGTGGGGACTTCTCTTCTTGGCACTAGAACCCTGGGCTGGGGAATCCAATGTGGGGCTGGGACCCCCTCGCTCCTCAGGGAGAGTGAGGGCTCTGCAGTCAAGATAACCTTCCTGATTCTTGACTGCCATACACGGTTGTGGGGTCCATTTCGTGTCTCCACTCCTCTTATCAACCTCTTCTTATACCTATCCCCAGTTTGTAGGACTTCTGTTCAGCCAGACCTCAGCTGACTCCCAGTTATGGCTGCTCTGTAGTTTTGTTGTAATTTTGGTGTAGTCATGAGAGGAGGTAAACACGGCTAGCTTCTATGCCATCTTGGTTGGTATCTTACAAAGTTATATTTTAAAATGTTTGAGTGCTTTTTGAAAAGTGATTTGTTTGAAACACATTAAAGATTATTTGAGTACTAAAAAAGGATATATACAAGATAGCAGGGTGGCATGGCAGAAGTGTGCTGGGCCTATAAAAAAGATATATACATAAGAATCTTCTCTTTGTAAGAGTCCTTAAACTGGAAATTACCTTAATGCCCTTTAACAGTAGAATGGATACATTTACACAATGAAATAATATACTGCCATGAGACCAAATGCACTGCTACTAACACAACAATATGGATGTATCTCACAAGGGATGCAGAACGATAAAAGCCACACATGAGAGAGTTCATACTGGACTATTCCATTAGAATTCAAAAACAAGGAAAAATTTGTCAATTCTAATCGAAAAATAAAAATTAAAAAAAAAAATAAGCAAAATTTCTCCATGGTGTTAGAAGTTAGGATAATGATTACCTTTGTGGGGACTAGTTACTAAAATAGGTCACAAGGGGACTTCTGAGGTGTTCTCTCTCTCTCTCTTTGAAAATATATTTCATTTTTAAGAGCAGTTTCAGGTTCACAATACCGAGCAGCAGGTGCAGAGATTTCTCATATAGTCCTTGCCTCACACATGTATAGCCTCACTAGTTATCAACATTCCTCATCAGAGTGGTATATTTGCTACAACTGATGAACCAAATTGAAACATTTTCAACCAAAGTCCATAGTTTACATTAGGGCTCACTCTTGGTGTTGTACCTTCTATGAGTTTGGGTAATGTAAAATGCCATGTATTCACTATTTTAGTATCATATAGAGTAGTTTCACTGCCTTACAAATCCTCTATTCATCCCTCCCTCCCGATTATCTCCTTGCAACCGCAACCATTGGTCTTTTTCATCTCTCCATAGTGTGGCCTTTTCCAGAATGTTGGAATCACGCAGTATGTAAGTAGCCTTTAGGTGTTCGTTCTCTCTCTCTCTCTGTCTCTCTCTCTGTCTCTCTCTGTCTCTCTGTCTCTGTCTCTGTCTCTGTCTCTCTCTCTCTCTCTCTAAATTTGGGTGGTAGTTGCAGGTTTTGTTCAGATTGTAGAAATTCATCAAGCTGTATACATGATTTGTGATTCAGTACGCATGTTATATCCCCATTAAAATTTGAGAAAACAAACAAGCCATCTAAAAAAAATCCCTCAAATTCACTTACCCTGTCACCTAACTTCCCTCTTTCTCCCCTCCTTATCATAGCTAATTTCTTGAGTTTTCTATACTCACTGCCCCTATTTCCTCACTTTTCACTCATTCTTCAACCCTCTCCAATCTGGCCTTCTGTCTCCATAATTCTCACAAAACAGTTCTCACAAAGATCACCAATGGCCTCCCATGTTGTCAAATCCAATGAAAAATTTTCTAGCCTCAACTTGCTTCACTTCCTGGCAATATTTAATACTACTGACCATGTCCGCATTTTAAAAATATTCTCTCCCTGTGGATTTTGTGACACAATGTTCTCACAGTATTCTTCCTACCTCTCTGACTAGTCTATCTCTGTCTCCTCACCCTCCTTAATCCAGCCATTAAATGTTGAAGATTTCCTGAAGGCTCAGCTCTAAGTTTTCTCTTTTCTTTCCAAATTCTCTCCTTCACATTCATTTCCATGGCTTTCAACACAATGTATATCCTAATACCCAAGTTAAAGCAATATCTCAGACTTCTCTAAGCTCATATCCATATATTCCATTACCTAATTTGCATCGCCATTCGAATGTTTCACAAACACTTCAAATTTAACTTGTTTGACTAAAATTTTTATTTATCCATGCCCCAAGCCTTTTTCTTATCCACCTCAATAAACTATGCCAGTATCCATCCATTTGTTCAAGCCGGGGAAATTTTTTGTATTCTCCAGTTGGTTAAGCCCCAAATCTGAAAGTCCTTTACCTCTCATCCTAATTGTCAATTCTAGCCATGAAAGAATATGAGAAGACAGGATAAGGTGAAAGGATTGACAGCAACCTGTTCTGAAGCTTCTTCAAGGTGTGGCCAGGTAAATAACTGTAGAGGAGGTTGTGGCGCACCAACCTGATCCTGCCCAGCTGCTGGAAGTGTTAGATGCTGATGGCTCATCATTTAGTCCCTCTTTAGTATTGCTCTTAACTAAAGGTGGCCTTGCCTAAGGTTATGTCCTTTTAGGCAGGATGGGGTGTGGTAAGCAGCACATAACTAATGACAGTACAAAGTCTCACACCCCTTGCCTCAAATTTGGACAACTCTGAAAGGCCATCCCAGCTCCAGACCTCCCCGTGGGAACAGCTGTGGCTTTCCAATTCAACTTCTTCTTTCCCCCAATCCTACTTTCCTCACTTCCTCACAGGCATTGGTTCCAAGTGTACTCCCTAATAACATTCCTGTATCAGAGTCGGTTTTCAGGAAGCCTGATCCAAGATAACAAACAAAATGTGCCCACCTGGAAAAGCAAAGGAGTAAGATGTAACAGTTCAATGTAATACAAAGAGACAAGTAATAATATTAGGGTGGGATAGAGGGGGCTGGAACAACTCTATCCACAGGAAGGCCAAGATGGTTCCAGTTCAGGGAATGAATTGGGAAGGCTGTGCCTTTAAAGGAACAGTTAAGAGATATTTCATCTCTGTTCAGCAGTAGATTTCAGCTCGGCCCCTTCTTATTCATCTAGTCTAGGTTACTCCTAATTTCTATTCCTTATGAAAATAAATTCCTAGTCCACCAAACCCAGAAAACAGTACTTTGCTAATGGTCACAGCATGAAAAGGCCGATGGTGGAGTTTCCTTCATCCTTTGTGCACGTCTATCTGCAATATACACATAAGCACACAGATATAGATGCAGGCACCTACAAACACAATCACAGACACACAAAGACAGACACATACACATGCAAACTATTGCTTACAATAGAAGAGGAGCTAAAAAACCTATTTATACACCACTCTGAAGATACTGATATTTTTGAAAGAAAAATCACTGGAAGGGCAGGACAATACTCCAGCTCAAAGAATTAAAGATGTATAGCTACGTTTTCTACAAAGAGTTTTATAAGTTTAGCTTATATATTTAAGTCTTAAATTCATTTTGAATTAAGTTTTACATATGGTTGTGAGGTAAGGGTCCAAATTCATTCTTTTGCATGTGAATATCCATTTGTTCCATCACCACTTGTTGAAAAGATTATTCTTGAGCCAATGAAATGTATATATGTATTGGCACCTTTGTTGAAAATCATTTGATTATAAATGTCAGGGTTGGCATTCAGGTCTTTCTTTGAAAATCATTATATGTATGTATGCATGCACACATGTATGTATGTGTGTGTGTGTGTGTATTATATATATATATATATATATATATTTATATATATATATAGAGAGAGAGAGAGAGAGAGAGAGAGAGAGAGAGAGAGAGAGAAACATATGTTCATTGCAGAAAAATACATGTGAGCAAAAATAAAGATTACATATCCATCCACCTTCCAATCTACAGGTCACACCTTCCACTACTGTTAACATTTTTAAAATACCCTTATACCATTTACAAAAATGATGTTATACTACGTTGATTTGCACCTTGCTTTTAAAAAAGCTTCACAGTGTCATGGACATAGTTCCCTGTCAATAAATATAGATCTATATCACATCATTAGTTTTATTGACTTCATGACAGTCTTCTTTTTTTACCCTTTCCCCTATTGTTAGACATTAGGTAGTTTCCAATGTTTTCTCATTGTAACATAGCTGTCATGAACACCCTTATGCATATACACCTTTGTACACTTGTCCAGTTATTTCAGAGGTAGCAAACTGCCAACCACTGACTGATTTCTGCTCACAGTTGTATTTTCTTTGAATAGCACATCTTTTTTAATAAAAAGTTTGTTTTGAATTTGGATGATTGTTAGGATACATTCCTAGAAATAGGACTGCTGGCTCTCATGGCATTCAATTCTGATTTAGCAAGTTTTTGCTATTTGCTTGCCCCCAAATGATCATTGGAGTCTCTCCCTGGGCTAGTGCCACATTGGGTGGGTGGAAGACAGAGAGGTTGCTTGGAGGCAAGTCTTAGAATTATTCTCTGAGTTTATTGATGACTCAAACAAAAAATGATCTCTTTTGGGATGTAGCATACCAAGCTGGGAAGACTATTGGATTAAACATCAGAAGACCTGGATCTAGTTTTAACTAAACTATTATATAGCTCTGTGACTTTGGGTTAGCTAATCAGCCTAAGTTTTACTTCCTTACTAGGTTGTTAGAAAATCAAATGAGATATTGTGTCAAACATGTTTGGCAAAGCATAGAGTCCTATACAATTATAAGGCAGTAAAATTTTTGTAAATTGCCAAAAGTATGTTTACAAGGGGGTCAAACAGACCTAAGTTTAGAATGTAAAGCATTGTTCACTCACAGAACCATCTTTTAGAGGAGCTACTTTCCAAGAATAGACATGATACTAGGTTGCCACAGTCTGTTCTGGTACACTTCAGTTTCACATTCATTTATGGATGGTTTCACATGCCAGACATTGTGAGTACAAAGATGATTATGATTAGTCCCTGTCTTAGCAGTGCTTTACAGTCCACTAGAAAGAGACAAATATGTACTGAGATCATCAGAAAACAGAGGGATAAATGATGTAATAAGAGAGAGAGCCTACAAGACTGCAATGCATAGGAGAAAAAACACCCAATGAAAGGGAGCCTTTTGAGGCAGGGTTCCACAAATAGCACTGAGGAGGAGAAAGGATCAACTGTGTGTGGGGGGAGGAGGTGTGCATGCACGTATGTGTATGTGTGCACACATGGATGCATGGTAGTCTATGCCAGTTGAGCCAATCTGGGGCTAGACTTTATCTTAGACTCTGTATTCATTTCTACGCATTTACATTTTCTTTTTTTAGTTTTGTGTTTTCCTTCATTTTCTAGTCAAATTCTTTTTGAAAAAAAATGCTAATCTGGTCTTAGCTATACTAACAGGAAAAGAGATTTGTCTATACCCATGCCAAAAGACTTGGAGAATGCAGTGTTCTGGAAGCCAATCTTGCTGGTGAAATAAAAAGCCTACTTCAAAACTAGAGAAGAGCTTGAAGGCACTCCTTCCTCCCTCCATGCCTACTTCTTTTGCATTCTTCCCCAGACCATTTCCAGATCCATCCCTTGAACCATTTGTCTGTTACCACTATAGCAACAACAACAGATTTTTTTAAAAAGCCAGCTAAACATCTTCTTGCCCTTCTCCTTAGCCCATCTCCTTCTCCCAGTCTGGGTCATCTGAAATTTTTCACTACAAATAAAAAACAAAGGCAATAATTATTGAAGCCAGAGGAAACAAAGTGTGTTGTTTTACTCTTAATGCTTATTAAATTTGGTCTTAATCTTCTTCATCACAATTAAGCCTTTAAACTAGCCAATATACTTAAATGAGGTGAAATGAAAAGACTTACTGTAAAAGATGACAGGAGGCTCTTCAGGAAATTAAAATCTCCAGAGATTTCCAAAGTGAGAGTTATTGAGCCAGGAAGGGGAAAGAAAGAAAAGGATTTTTAAAGCTTAATAACCAGGAGGCCAATAAGGGCTCAGGATTAAAAAGTTAGTGATGTCAGCATTATCGACGGGAAGAGAGGTTAATTGGAGCCAGGGGATTAATAAGCACTGTGTTGTTTCCAGATCCTTCTTTGATTCACTTTAAAAAACTTGGCTGGGTGTAACTCTCCTGTCTCAATTTACTCTTCTATTACATGGGAAGAAACACATGATAATGAGGTAATGCCTACCTGCTTGTGTAAAGGTTCATAAAATGCCTTTCCCTATTTACCAATCCCCAGTCTTGCTCTGACACTCTTAAGGCTGTAACTTGGGTGAACTCCCTGCCTAGTGGTTATAGACTGAGACTATGCCATCTCGGGAGGGAACATACAAAGGCTACCTAATAACCCAAAACAGGCTTGGGCTGGGAAAATGACCTCTGCAGGGTTTCATGAGTGCCTGATTTCCTGTCACCTTTTTGTACAGAAAGCTCTTTCCCAGAGGCTCTCTCCCCGACCCCAGATTTTTCCCAGGGCTGACCAGAAGCATCCCTAAGGCATGGAAAGGACACCTTGGGAGGTGTTTCAGGGCTCCAGTTTCCATCAGCCAGAAGTTTGATTTACTGGCACCATCTGCGGGAAGACAAATGGTCCCTTCTGGCTGCACTGGTCAGACACAGGGAAGTAAGAAAAGAAGGAGAAAAAAATGGAGGAAGGCAGATTAGTAAATCAATAAATACTCAAGTGACATGTAATGAATGAACAAATAAAAATTCCTCACAAGAAGGTGGCAGGCATCCTGAAATGGTGATGTTGAAGTGGAAGAGGTGACACTTTCTTTTTCTTTAGCCCAAGGATAATCTCTTAAATTCTGGGTACAAACAATATAATATAACTCTTATGGTTGCCATGACAATGCAAATCCCTCTCTGATGTCAGGCAGCTCCCCTCCTTTGGAATACAGAATGGCAGTTTTTTTTTTCATAGTAAATGCTGTGCTTGATTTCAAAGACTCCATACCCCTAAGGTCACATTTCTTTTGAGGAAGAGGGAGCCTTACATTTGGGAGGCTAGAGCAGGATGGGCAGATTGTTCCAGTTAGGTATGTTACCTATTTCTGCTGATGTCTAGACCAGTCTTTTACTAGTCGAAGGTCCACACCTCTCCTACCTCCACCTTACACTTGTCCATGCTGTGTGACAAAGCCAGATCTGCCTTTAGGGTAATATAGAACTAGGATCTGCTTTGGGGAGCAGGCTGTAGGCTATGGCATACAATTGACCCTTGAACAACATGGTTTAGAGCTGCATGAGTCGACTCACTTATATGCAAATTTTTTTCAATAAATACTGTAAATGTATTTTCTCTTCCTTATGATTTTCTTAATAACACTTTATTCTTTATTTTCTCTAGCTTATTTTATTGTAAGGATACTATATATAATATATCATAAAATATTTGTTAATTGACTGTTTATGTGATCGATAAGGCTTTTCGTAGTTAAATTTTGGGGGAATCGAAAGTTACACGTGGAGTTTTGACTGCACGGATGTTGGTGGCCCTAACCCTCAGTTGGCCTGCCTGAAACTCTCATTATTAGAATTACTTTTTATAGATGAAAGCTTTAAAAGTAGCTGCCAAATGAAAGTGATCCCATTGCATAGTAAGAATAACTAGCTTGTAACACCTTAGTATACATTAGAAAGGGAGGACAGAGCTTTTGAGGGGCCAGGACACAGGATAGATCAATTTCGATGCAGGAAGGGTAAGAAATAGGTTAATAACTTTGGACATTCCTAAGTACCCACTGTCTCTTCACATTCCTAGTTCAGTAAACCTGGAAGGCATTCTTGATACCTCCCTCTCACCACTTGAGTCCAACTAATCATTAATTTGTGTCAATTTTAACATCTTTTGAAAACATATACTTCTCTTCCTCTCCATAGTTTCTACCTTAGTTCGGACAACTAGCATTTCTCATCTGGGTTACCTTACTGAATTAAGTCTTCTCAATGCTTCTTCCCACTCAAATTTTGCCTTTTCTCCACCCATTCTCCACCCTGCAGCCAGAATTATCACTCTAAAATGAGAATGTGATCATGTCAGTCCTCTGATTAAAATGGTTCAATGAGGTCCTGTTGCTCACATGGTAAAGTCCAGCCCAATTAGCACAGCTTTCAGGACCCTCCAGACAGGACTCAGTTACTGCATCTCCAAATATGTTATATCTCCCACCTCAAGCCAACACTTCCCACACACCTTAGGCTTTAGGAGCAACTAACTGCTCCTTGTGCTTTTTTGAACTCATTATGTTTCTAATCTTTTGCACAAGAAGCTTGCTCTCCCCAGAATCCTCTCCCATTTCTTTCTCCTCTACCTGGTTTGATCCTATTACTCTTTCAAGAGTCAGCTAGTGTGTCACCTACAAGTCTTTTCTGACCCCTTCCCTTCTTCTGAGTCTAGGTTAGTTACTTTTCTGCCAAGCACCCTCAATGTTTATCCATCTCTCAGGAAATACACCAACTGCATTGTCTTGTAATTACTTATTGATTTATCTCTATCTCCCAGTACACTGTGAGTTTCATGAGAGCAAAGACTGTATCATTATGCATCGTTACGTCTCTAGTCCCTAACACAGTATCTGTCAATCAGCAATACTCAGTAAATATTTGTTGAATGAACAATATCCAGATGGTATGGATAAGCTAAAGGAATAGTTGCTGTTCTTGGTGAGGAAGAGATGGTGAAATGGAAAACTGAAACACAAGGGGGAAAATGATAAATAAAAAATTAGATACATTCTGAAAAAAAGAGTGCTTGAGGAGGAGTAAGGTCTATCAGATATTAAAACATATTACGATGCTACCTTAAAACAGTTGGGTTCTCAAGAAAAAAAAAATCAACGTCTATTAACAATCCATAATACATGTGGAAAATTAGTATATTTTAAAGATGGCATGACAAATCAATGGGGGGAAGATGGAATATTTATTTAAAAATTATATTTACATAACAGGCTAGCTGAATTCTCTAACTTACTCTTTACATCAAAATTAATTCTAGATGAATCCAATATTTTAATGTGAAACATGAAACCTTAGAGGTACTAAGAGAAAATGTGGGAAATTTTAAATGTATATAATCTTGGAAAAAGGAAAGCCTTTGGTAAGCAGTTTACAAGTCCAGAAATCATTTAAAAAATTGATAAATGTGACTACATAAAATTTAAAACTTCTGCATAGCAAAAGTACATAAACAAAATCAAAAGACAAATGACAAACTGCAACAAGGTATTTGCAGCACTATAATAAAGGACTAATTTGCCTTAATTTCCAAAGAGCTCAAACAAATCAACAAGAAAATTACCAACAATGCAAAGACAGACGAGCAAATTATATGAACAGGCAGTTCACAGAAAAAGAAGTGTAAATGAAAAAGACACATATAAAAAGATATTCAGCCTTGGTCCTAAACAAAAGAATGCAAATCAAATCAGCAAGTTGCCATTTCCCCACCTACTATATTGGCAAATATTTAAAAAACTGATAATATCCAGTATTGATGAGAGTACAGGGAAACAGGCAATCTAGCTACTATGGTTGACCTTTGAACGATGTGGGATTTAGGGACACCAATCCCCTGCACTATTGAAAATCCATGTATAACTTAAGTCGGCCCTCAGCAACCGCAGATTCCAAGCCCCGGCTCAAAAATACTGCTTTTGATCCATGATTGGTTGAATCCACAGTTGTGAACCCCAGGGATATGGAGAGCCAACTGTATATTTATTGAAAAAAAATCTGCATGTAAGTGAACACGCACAGTTCAAACCCATGTTGTTCAAGAGTTAACTATATAATTTTTAATATACATATTCTCTGACCTAACAATTCCCCTTATATAGCATAGTGAGCACACAATAATGTTAGCTACCATTATTATTAGTGTGCTCAAAGAGGCATTTATTAGTATAGTCATTACAGTGTTTATAATAGCAAAAAAAAGCACCCTAGAAACAACCTAAATATCCATCGATAAAGAATTAGTTTAATAAATTATAATAGACAGTGCAGTGCTAGGCGGCCATTAAAAAGAATGAAATGAGATACATCTATATGGACCAATATGGATAAATCTCTAAGCTATGGACTATATAAAATATATGATTCCATTTGTATAAATAAAAAAAGAAAATATGCCTCTCTATAGACACATGCACGTATGTGTGTATTTTTTTCTTAAAGGTTATTCAAGATGCTATAAATAGTGTTTATCTTTGGAGAACTGGTGAGGATAAATGGAAAGATGGAAGGGAAAGTTTTGCATTTCATTTCATACTTTCATGTACTGTTTGATTTTTTCCATCATGTACATAATACATATCAGGTTTTTTCTTAATTGAAAGAAATATTCTGATCCTGTCACTGTTCATAACCCTCTAATGGCTTCCCACCTCACTCTGAGTAAAAGCCTAACTCATTCCGATGGCCCGAAAGGTCCTCATGATCTGACCTTAAGCTCTGCCATTAGCTATCCAATCTCATTTCTTGCCATTCTCTCTCTTGTTCACTCTGCTCCAGTCATACTGGTTTTCACACTATTCTGCAGACATGCCCACCAGAGTCCCACTCAGAACTTTTGCCCTTGCTGTTTCCCTCTACCTTTGAAGTTATTCACATGGCTCACTCCCTCATTGTCTTCAAATCTTACCTCAAGTGCTATATTCTCAGTGAGGCTTCCTCTGCCCCTCTCCTATTTAGAAATGCAATTACTGATATCTTTATCTCCACATCCTGCTTAATTTTTTGGCATAGTGTACATAATAATCTATTATATTTTCTTTACTACTTTATGACCTGTCTCTCTCTACTATCATGTAAGATTCTTGAGGGCAGGAATTTTTGTCTTTTTGTTTATATTCAGTGTTCTATATCTAGTGCTTAATGTCTCACAAATAGTAAGTTCAGTAGTCCCCCATATCTGCAGGGGATACATTCCATGACCCCCATGGGGTGCCTGAAACCATGGTTAGTACTGAACTCTGTCTGTACTATGTCTTTTCCTATATGTACATACCTATGATAAAGCTTGATTTATAAATTAGGCACAATAATAGGTTAACAACAATAGCTAATAATAAGACATTATAACAACATGCTGTAATAAAACTTATGTAACTGTGGTCTCTCTTTTTTTCTCTCTGTCTCTCAGCTAACTAGTCCTTTTCCTTCTTTACAATTTTACGGATAGAAGATTCATTCTTACCATATATCTTAGCAACTTCAGCATACAATTTTTTTCTTATTAAATTGAGAACTTCCATCTTTTCATTTAAAGGAAGCACTTTACAACTTCTCTTTGGCATATCTGAATTGCCAGCATAACTACTCTTGTACTTTGGGGCCATTATTAAGTAAAATAAGGGTTACTTGAACATAAGCACTGTGATACTGCAATCTGATTACTGAGAGGGCTATTAAGTGACTAAGATCACACTGTATATGCAGGGAGCATATGGATACACTGGACAAAGGGATGATTCACGTCTCAGGCGGAAAGGAGCAGAATAGCATAAGATTTCATCAAACTACTCAGAACAGCATGCACTTTAAAACTTATGAATTGTTTATTTCTGGAACTTTCCATTTAATATTTAAAAACCATGGTCGACCACAGATAACTGAAGCTGTGGAAGTGAAACCGCAAATAAGGGAGGACTATTGTACTCAAAAAATATTTGTTGAATTAATGAATAAATGAGATTTCCAAACAGGAAGGAGCTTAGGAACTCGGCCCTCCTTTTTCCTCATCCCTGATACTCTTTGGGATTCTCTCTTAACCTTTTTCCCTCTTGAATTTCCAACTTCTCCTTTAACCTTGTGCCTGGCACAGAGCTCAAAAAATGTTTGTTGAAGGATGGATTTATATGTACCAATTTTAAGATATAACTAAAGAATGAAAGCCCAGTATTTGAATTTTGGCAGAGATCAAAACCTATTTGTAATGGGATTAGCCAGCTTCTTGAAGCCCCTCGGATCTCCCTACAGAAAACTGTTACATTTATCACAAATATTGAAGATCCAACACCTTTACTTCCCCTTCCCACTTATTTAATGACCCGCATGGGCCTAGCATTAGCTTTAAGATTACTATTAGATTTGCACAGTTCTTAGGGCCTAAAGAGAATGCATAACAAGAAAAACAAACTCCCAGTGCAAGTTATGAATATTATTAAACAAATACTCACACATAAATAGGTACATACACATAAATATGTACACACATTTACATACACCAGTTTCAGAAATATATCAGGGCAATTTCTAAGCAATTCCCCACAAACAATGGTGATATTTTATATTCTTAAAAATCCTTGAAAAATTCTCAGTCATGCTCAGTATTTTATCTTTTATGGGCCAATATAAAGATAATCCCAGATCCAGGTATTTTTATGTCATTCAAGTTGGTCTCTTCTCCAAAGAGGGAGGAGACAGGATAAACTCTGCTAACACAATTACACTTGGATATGTGTGGGAGGAGCTGGGGTCACAATCAACCTTTCTGTCTTATTCAGAGGACATATAAAGTGTGTGTGTGTGTGTGTGTGTGTGTGTGTGTGTGTGTGTGTTTGGGGTGGGAGGCATCATTTTATCTTGAGTTGTGGGGTTAGAGGTTCTTAGAGTCCTCTCAGTTCCTATCCAATATCCATACCAGACACTTTTCTTTCTCTAGCACTGACTCCAATACCCTTCCTTGGTCAAGTCAGAAATCCCTTGTGGAATCTGATCATTTCTGGGAGGTGGGAATGGTGTCTGCACAGCTTAAAGCTGATGGGAATTTGGACCATCTGGGATATCCAGTAAGACCTCATGGCAGTATCCCCCACCCCCAAACAAGTGAATAGCAACAAGGTCATAAGTATGAAAAAGCTCAGCTTAAGAGAACCAAGTCATTGGTGTGAATAAATGTCTCATTGTTCAGACCACAGGCCGTTTGACCCTTACAGGGTAGGGAATCTACTTGTAACTCAGTGGTTCTCAAAGTTTAACTCGCTTGTTAAAAGTCAGTTTCTTAGGCTTCATTCTCATAGATTCTTGTTTATTTAAGTTGAGTTAGGGTCCATGAGTCTGCATTTATGACAAGCTCACAGGTCATGCCAATGTTGCTGGTTCTTCAAGGACCACACTTTGAGAACCACAGCTTTTAATACTCAGCACTTCTCATATTTTGATGTGTATACAAATTATCTGAGGATCTTGTTAAAATGCAGATTCCGATTCAGCAGGTGGAGTAAGGCCCGAGGTTCTGAATTTCCAACAGGCTTCCTGGGGATGGTAGTGCTACTGGTCCACAGACTACACTTCGGCTAATGAGAATTTAGTTTATGTTCCCTGTGATGGTTAATTTTGTGAGTGAGCCACAGGGTACCCAGACACTCAGTCAAATATTATTCTGGGTGTGTCTCTAGGGGTGTTTTTGGATGAGATTAACATTCGAATTGGTAGACTGAGCAAACAGATTGCCCTCCTCTATGTGGATGAGCCTCATCTAATCAATTGAAGGCTTGAATGGAACAAATAGGTTGAGTAAGAGAGAACTCCTGTCTGACTGTTGAGCTAGGACATACATTTTTTGCTGTCTTTGAACCCAAACGGAAACTACATTTTCTTGGGTCTCGGGCCTGCTGTGTTTCAATCTGGAACTTTTACCATCAGTTTTCTTGGTTCTCTGGTCTTTAGACTCAGACTGCTACTATACCATCAGCTCTCCTAAGTCTCCAGCTTGCTGACATTAGATCTCGTGATTTCTCATCTTCCATAATCGCATGAGCCAATTCTTCATACACACCTCTCTCTCTCTCTCTCTCTCTCTCTCTCTCTCCCCACTTTTTTCCCTCCCCTCTCTCTTTATCTCTATCTTTACTTCTACCTCTACCTCTACCTCTATCACTATCTTTCTATCTTTCTATATTATTGATTCTATTTCTCTGGAGAACTCTAACTAACAGATCTGATTTGAAAATCCAGTCCTCCAGTGACTGGGCATTGTATTTCCATGGTGAGAGACATCAGTTTATATTAGGATTCTGGAAGCCTAAAGAGTCACACTCTTTGGAATCAGAAGCAGGGGCTAAAATCTGCCATGGATTCATGGGTTCCCTGAGCTCCCAAAACAATAACTAGTGTTTACTGAACTCTTACCATGGCTCAGGAAATAAGTTAAATATTTACATGAATTGTTTTTTTTTTGAAACTCCTAACGGTATTATTATGTCCATGTTTTGAACGAGAAAATGGAGACTCAAAGAGTTTTAGTAAGTTAAGTAAGTAAGAGATACAACCTTACTCCCTTTTTTAATTTACAAAATAAACCTTGATAAGTATTCCAAGGGGTTTGGAACCCAAGCAGTCTCACAGCAAACCCAAGCTTATATCCATAATATGACACTGTCTTCCCTGCTGGTTTTGCCATTGCCTTATTCACATGAGGGGCTAAAGGGAAATTTCTGAGCCACATCTACCTGTTAGTTTCCTAGAAGACACACTGAAAAGACTTACTTTTGTTTCCTTCTTCCTCAATGATCATGGGTTGGTTACACATTAAAATGTGGTGATATCTCTCAGATCTGTATGGCTTGTTTTTGAGCCACAGCTATATGTTGGATTTCCTTGGTATGGGCAGCTTATAGCTAGTACCTTCTTCAGGCTCATATCAGCCCTGAGATTGGGGTTGGCTATTCTCAGTAGGCCAACAGCATTTATGGATCTTATGTGTATGTCTCAATATTGCAATTATCAGTCAATGTCACTTCCAGAAATTCGGATCTAGCACTTTGGATGATGGGCAAGAGGCCTATAAATTTCTGTCCCAGGCGATGTTTCCCATTTGTGTAGGTGGCAGCAAGCAGAGTGATGGGCCAACTGAAACAAATAGTTTCAGGAGTGGCCTAAGTCTAGATTCAATAAGAGCTTTTTTTGAAGCTCCCATTTCTGAAAAAACCTGTAATTCTCAGAGGAGAAGAGTATGGCTGTTTCAAAGCCAAAAACAAACCTTCTGTGAGCAGCTTAAACCTTCTGCCACAGAGGTAAAGTTCAAAACTAAAAATTGGCCAAGGAGCTATGATGATGCCCAATCCATCAGCAAATTCAAGGGTGAATTAGATGGTACACAAGATAGGGAACAGAGGCAAATCAGTTGAGTTGTTTGGGCTGTTAACTGTCAGAATGAAAATATTTCTCAATTCAACCGATGGCATTAAGATCACAAAGTACTACGGTTCACATATGGTGGTTATTGATACATTCACTTAGGGATTGTGTGTGTGTTTCTCCGTGTGTCTTTACCTCTTTTCTGTATGGGCCCCCTCTTTTCTCCGTACAATTAGTACTGCATGAACTCAAAACTCTTTTGGGCTTGAAGTCTGAGTGGCTTGGCCTAGAATCCATCTTTTGTGCAAAGTAAGGTTTTAGTGAGGAAAAGAAACTGTGGCCAAGTGGCCTATAAGTTCCAAATAGATTTTTGTGGCTTTGGCTAAAGATGTCTGTGCTGTCAACGCCTCCCTCCCCATTTCTACGTGTTTCTATTTGATTTCTAATTCCAACCTTATCTCTGCTGAACTGAGGGATTTGTCCACAATTGGCCAGCTTAGATAGGGCAGTGCCATGTTGTCAGAGGCCAGTTGTGGAGGTGGCAGCATCCATTTCTGTTCAGGATTCTAGAGAAAGCCTGTGGAGGTGAAGGAGAGGCAGACGAAAAGTGGAAGATGGGGCGGCAGGGGACAGGCCACTGAGGCGTTTGTGTACTTCCTACTTGAGACTGCCCTTCCTTTTTGATTTCCAAAACAGGAGTGGCCCCACTATATCATGTTAACATCTCAGACTTTGCATAAAGAAACACCACCAGTTCAACTGACTCATAGCCCCCAATAAAAGAGGCCAGCAGGACCACCAGGTCCAAATCTTGAGTTCAAAGCAGCATCAGATTCTGGCTATACTCAGAGGCCTGTTTGCTTCAGAGACCAGGAAAAGGGTCTTCATAAATATTGATCCATCTGTGCTGCTCCCTGCCAAGGACTAACCAAATCTGTAGGTAAAAAGATAGATTCAGGGGAGAGATGTCTCAAAACTGAAAAGGTGTGTGGGTTTCTTTGAGAGGTTTGGGAGCTTGTGAGGTAACAATTTAAAAATTATTGGAGCCAAATCTACATGTCGCCTTAGCTTACAGATTTTCATTTATTTTATTTTGATTTTATTTTATTATGGCAAGACAATCCCTTGAGAGGTTTCCCTTAGTTAAGTAAATTAAGGCTAGTGTGTACCTCTGTGCAAAGTAAAGGAGATTGTTACATTATTTTTGGCCTGATGCCTCTCCAGCACCCCTCACTTTAAGCAAGAATTAGGTGTAAGTGTTGCAGGAGAGGGGCCTACTGGGAGGAAAGGGGATGGGACCTTAGGACATCCTACCATAAACTTCAGATTAGGGAAATCTGACCACGTAGATAGGTTTAACAACAGTCTCCTAGCAGAAAAGGACACTGCAGACCCCTAGGGACAGCTCAGTGTGATGGAAGGGGAATCAGCCCTTGTAGAGGACTTCTTCTCCTCCGCTCCCCACTCTGCTTCTGATTTCTGCATCTGCATTTGTTGTTTCTGTTTCTGCATATGTTGTTTTTGTTTCTCTTGAGACTCCAGGCACAACCTCAGTCTTTTCTTTGATTTCTCAAAGAAATCAACTCATCTTCAGTATTCACCAAGTCTGGGTAGACTTTACTAACTTTGGAGGCAGGATTTCAGGGAGGGGGTCACAGCACAGAGCCTTCTGCCAGCTCTCTGGCATTCTTCCCCTTCTCATTCCTTCTCTGCTCTTTTTACTCTTTCCTCCTAGATTGTATTCCTACCTCTCATGCAATTTCTCCCCCCATCTATTAGACAAAGCATCACTAGATGGTCAATCCATCAAGGTCTCAACAGAATTAAGAATCTTTCTTCCATGTACCAGTAGCCACCCTCTTTAAAAGGAAGTGGGATTATAAATAGCTTTTTATTTTTGCTGCATCATCTATCCTCATACTTCTCATAGGACAGATGGAAAAACTGAGGTAATATCCACATAGCAATCCAACAATATTGCTCAACACTAAGCGTGAGTCCACTCTTGGACTTATATATTATGAGCCTGGTTATCTTTTCTTCAGAGCACTCTTTTCTTTGTAGAATATGGCAATTGTACATATTCTAATGTGGAATCTTTTCTGGATGGTTGATGATTTTGTTGCTATCTGCTAGGCTCCATGCTTCTCTAGGATTCCAGGAGAAAACACTATCTCCCCAAGAGTTGGGAGCTCTTGGAATGCAGCCAAAGGCCCTTCTAGGATCCATGAGAGTTATTTAGCTTGTTTTGGGGCATGTTTCTGACTTTTCAAAACCTACTTCATCACTGATTGAGACAGAAAAAGTTGGGGAGGGATGACTGGAAAAGGCTGAGAAAAAAACTGTCACAGAGAACTTTTTTTTTTCTTTTTTAAAGCCAGATAGCCACCTATCCTTGTAGTCAAGGCAGGCAACCAAATAGTTGGCTTGTTCAGGAAAGACATGTTTCTCTCTTTGCACAAAGAATGCCTGCCTCTGAATTCTGTATGCAAGAAGACACAACAGAGCTTGGGGAGGCCCACAGAGATAGTGAATGCAGATGTGATCGAGAAATCAAGGAGATTCTATCAGAGCTTACTTGAGGCTTTAAAGGAGGTGCATTTAGAAAAACACAAATAAATGTGATTTTATGCAAAGCAAAAGGAATGTATGGAATTCATTATCCTCAAGAGTTAGTGTAAACTGAAAAGATGTATAAATACCTTTTTAAAAGGGTTAGATGCATTCATAAATTTATGCATAGCTGGTTACTAAGGGTAACTAGGATGTTTTCATAGGAAGCTGGAAACAGAAGAAACTTCAGAGATCAGCTAATCTCTACCCTTCCAGCCCCTTCCCCCAACCACCACCTCTACAGTGAGGGGGTGTCAGAAAGGGGCTCCTGGAGCCAAAGAGGGAATTGGATGGTATACAGTGATTCCTAGTGGTCTCCCAGGTAACCTTCACCCCCAACCTTTTTTTCATAGCTAAGTTTTAGAGATGGAGAGAAGGATCAAACAGGCTAAAAGCCTCTAATTATCTAGAGGAGCCAATAGATTCTTTTTATTATTATTATTATTATTATTATTATTATTATTAATGCCTATAGCACCTGGTCTTTCTAGGTGGTCTCCCATCCAAGTACTAACCAGGCCCAACCCTGCTTAGCTTCTGAGATCAGGCATCAGGCTTGTTCAGGGTGGCATGGCCATAGACCATGGCCCGTGGCTCCACTGGGGTGTGAACCCAGGACCTTCTGCATGTAAAACAGATGTGCTAACCACAACACTATGGAACCACATCCACCAATAGATTCTTTGTGTGTGGAGCATGCAGGGGGCAAGCAGAGGGTATATATACAAAGGTAGATGAGAAAAAGACAGTATTTTGTCCTTGGAGAGATCATAGTTTAGTAAGGGACATAAATAAGTGAGAAATAGTGGAATATTCAGGCTTACAGTCAGTTTAGAGCCCAAGATTTCTTCAGAAAGAATGTGAATAGTGCCCCTGGAGTTGTGCATCTCAGTAGCCCTCTTCAAATATCAGCTACTGTAACTCCAACATTTCCAAGTGAGGAAATGGAGGCCTGGAGAAACGAATGAGTGGACTATTGGGGTTGCACAGCTATTTCACGTCAGAGAGGGTCTCTAGTTCACCTCTACCATACTATCTTGCCGTGGAGGTTGGGCTATCAAAGGCAGCTCGGTCTTCTCACAACACATGCCTAGAGACCCCGTCATCTGGGCCACAGGTAGGCAATACATATTAGAATTAAATGTTTTATTAATTAGAATTAGAAACACTTCTCTCTGTCAATGAAGAAGAGATTATCCCTTCCTTTAGGCACATGCAGACTCTCACAGGGTGCTGGACTTGGTAAGTGGACCTTGGGTTAAGCTTCAGCTCCCATTCACTTCCTCAGCTGGGCATCATGCATTAAACAAACTGCCCAACTTTATACCGTAGCCCTGCCCATTGGGGACAAGAGTCCTGGGCTAAAGAGACTATGAAGATAATCCAGGAAGCATCTGCTATTTTACAGCCACTGCTACTGCCTCAGCCAATTCCTCCCCAAACTAGACCCCAGCCCCTGGGGTGATGACATTTCAGTGGTGGAAGACACAGACCCTGTCTAGTTTCTCTCAGATTTTGAAGTCTGTAGGTTGTTGTGAGTCCTTCAGGCTATAAGTCAGTTCATAAACCTAAGATGTCATTATATCACTATTAAATAAATAGTACAACAATTAAGTTTTATTTGAAAAAATGAATGATCTTTCTTCACACTGCTAGAAGTTCTAAAATGAGGCACCAAACTTAATTTTTAGTGCCTGTTTGAATAAATAGCTCACTCAACTGCTGATCTCCTAGCAGAGCCTTCCAGCTTTGCAATTCCAGTCACCTCCTTAATTCTGGTGGGGCCTAAGCAGTCAAGAGCAGTCAGCCTCCTCCCCCTACAACTCTCTGAGGACTGTGGAACAAGAACTAGGTCTCATCCTCTCTTATTTGGCCTATGTTACTTGCCTCCCTCCTAAACTAACTGTCAGAATTATGACCAATTAAGTACAACAACAGAGCCTGTTCATGCTCCTCCTTTTATCGCTCCTCAATTTCCTATGGCCCAGAAGATGAGATTAAACAAGAAGCCTGGCGCGGGGGGTGGGGGAAATTTTATCCACTGGCCTCACCACTCACTAGGTGCCTGAAATTCTCCCATGAGCCTAATTTCTTCCTAACATGTAACTCCAAAAGTCCCTAGGTAATTAAAAATTGCTCTGATAGGGAGAACACATAGTACCGGTCGTTCATACTGTAATATGAATGTGTTTGCCATATTTTTCCAATGAGGCAGAAGGTTATATGAATGAAGAAACATGCAAATATCCCATACTTTAATGGAATGAGGGTACTCCACCAAAGATAGCTGTAAAATGAATTCTA
>NW_024347867.1:114529-185865 GCF_902729225.1 Pteropus medius
AGATTAAATAACATGCTACTGAAGAATAATTGAGTCAGAGAAGAAATAAAAAGAGATGAAGAGATACACAGAAACAAATGATAATGATAGTACAACATATCAAAACTTTTGGGACACAGCAAAAGTGGTCATAAGAGGAAAGTTCCTATCATTACAGGCCTATCTCCAAAAACAAGAACGAACCCAAATAAACAACCTAACGCTTCATCTTAAAAAACTAGAAAAGGAAGAACAAATGAAGCCTAAAGTCAGCAGAAGGAAAGAAATCATCAAAATTAGAGCAGAAATAAATGAAATTGAAAACAAAAGAACAATAGAAAAAATAAATGCAACAAAGAGCTAGTTCTATGAGAGGGTAATAAAATTGACAACCCCCTGGCTAGACTCACTAAAGAAAAAGAGATAGGACACAAAGAAACAAAATCAGGGATGAGAGAAGGGAAATTATGACTGACATCACAGAAATACAAAGGATCTTACAAGAATACTATGAAAAAGTATATAACATCAAATTTAATAACCTAGAAGAAATGGACCAGTTTTAGAAAAATACAATCTTTCTAGACTGAATCAAGAACTGGAAAATCTAAATAGATCAATCAGCAGTATGGAAATCAAAACAATCATCAAAAACCTACCAAAAAGTAAAAATCCAGGACCAGATGGCTTCACCAGTGAAGTCTACCACACATTCGAAGATTTAATACCTATTTTCCTCATACTCTTCCAAAAAATCAAAGAGGAGACAATACTTCCCAACTCTTTTTATGAGGCAAATATTACTCTGATATCAACACCTGGTCAGGATAACACAAGCAAAGTAAACTACAGACTGATATCTCTCATGAACACAGATGCAAAAATCCTAAATAAAATACGAGCAAACCAAATACAGCAACATATTAAAAAGATCATACACCACGATCGAGTGGGCTTCATCCCAGGGGCACAGGGATGGTTCGACATACGCAAATTGATTAATGTGATACACCACATAAACAAATTAAAAAATAAGAATCATATGATCATATCAATAGATGCAGAAAAAGCCTTCGACAAGATACAGCATCGATTTATGATGAAAACACTTAACAAAATTGTTATAGAAGGAAAGTACCTTAACATAATAAAGGCCATCTATGACAAACCCTCAGCCAACATTATACTTAATGGTGAAATACTAAAAACCTTCCCTCTAAGATTAGGAACAAGGCAAGGCTGTCCACTATCACCACTGTTATTCTTTATAACATTGGAGGTTCTAGCGAGTGCAATCAGACAAAAGAAAATATAAAAAGCATCCAGTAGGAAACGAAGAAGTCAAATTGTCACTATTCGCAGATGACATGATTCTCTATATAGAAAACCCTAAGGACTCCACAAGAACAATAAGCAAATACAGTAAAGTCTCTGGATACAAAATCAACATTCAAAAATCCATAGCATTTATATACTCTAATAACGAAGTGTCAGAAAAATAAGTGGAAAAAATAATTCGTTTTGCAATTGCAACAAAAAGAATAAAATAATTAGGAATAAATCTAATGAAACATGTGAATATATAATGAAAACTATGAAACTCTATTAAAAAAAATCGAGAAGATACAAAGAAATGGAAAGATATTCTATGGTCTTGGATTGGAAGAATCAACATAGTTAAAATGATCATTTTACCCAAAGCATTATACAGATTTAATGTAATCCCCATCAAAATGTCATAGGCATTTTTTAAAGAAATGGAACAAAAAATCATCAGATTTGTTTGGAAGCACAAAAGACCCTGAATTGCCAAAGCCATCCTGAGATAAAAGAACAAGGCTGGAGGCATCACTCTGCCTGACTTCAAATTATCCTACAAAGCGACAGTAATCAAAACGGCATGGGAACAAAACAGACACACGGGCCAGTGGAACAGAATCAAAAGTCCAGAAGTAAACTCATATTTATATGGGCAAATAATTTTTGACAAAAACACCAAAAGCATACAGTGGAGAAAGAGAAGCCTTTTCAATAAATGGTGCTGGGAAAACTGGAAAGCCACCTGCAAAAGAATGAAACTAGACTATTGTCTATCATTCCACACCAAAATTAACTCAAAATGGTAAGGACCTGAATATAAAACCAGAATCAATGAAATGCATAGAAGAAAACATAGGAACTAAATTCAAGGACCTTGGCCTTAAATAAGATTTTATGAATTTGACCTCAAAGGCAAGGAAAGTAAAAGCTAAAATCAATGAATGGGACTACATCAAACTCTAAAACTTCCGCTTAGCAAAAGAAACCGTCAACAAGGTAAAGAGACAACCATCCGAATGGGAAAATATATTTGCAAGCAACACCTCCGATAAGGGCCTGATATCCAAAATATACAAAGAACTCATACAACTCAATAACAACAACAAAAGAATGATCCAATCAAAAAATGGGCAGAAGACCTGAACAGACGCATCTTCCTAGAGGATATACAAATGGCCAACAAATATTTGAAAAGATGCTCCACATCAGTAGCTATTAGGGAAATACAAATCAGAACCACAATGAGATACCATCTCACACCTGTTAGAATAGCTATAATACATGACAATTAATAACAAATGCTGGAGAGGATGCGGAGAAAAAGGAATCCTCATACACTGCTGGTGGGACTGCAAATTGGTACAGCCATTATGGAAAACAGTATGGAGGGTCCTCTAAAAACGAAGAATTGATCTACCATATGATCCTGCAGTCCCTCTACTGGGTATTTACCCCAAAGACTTGAAAACTCATATCCGAAAAGATATTTTCACACTGATGTTCATAGCAGCATTATTCACAGTCGCCAGGACATGGAGGCAACCGAAGTGTCCTAGGATAGATAATTGGATAAAAAAAGCTGTGGTACTTATATATAATGGAATATTACTCAGCTCTAAGAAGAGATGAAATACTGACATTTGCTACAACCTGGATGAACCTTGAGATGATCATGCTAAGCAAAATAAACCAGAATGAAAAAGTTGAAAATCACGTGATATCACTTATATGTGGGATATAAACCTAAAAGCAACAAATGAACAGGATAAACAAAGTCTCAGGGACATGAACAATGGAGTAGAAGTTACCAGATGGTAGGGAGTGAGGGAGGAGGGAAGAGGTAGACAGGGTAAAAGGGTCAAATATAGGGGATTTGGGGGATGGTGAAGTGGGTAAAGGGAATCAAATATATGGTAGCTGAAGGAAACTGGACTCTGGATGGTAATCACAATAGAATATATAGATGTCAAATTATAATGTACACCTGAAAATTATGTAATTGTATTAACCAATGTTACCCCAATAAACTTAAAAAAAAAGAAGACAACTAGGAGGAAGTCCAGATGGATGCAGCAAACTGCCAGGAATCTAAGGTAATGGACTTCCAGACATACTAGTGATGCTGATAAGACAAGGGCTTTGCATGAGAACAAAGAAAACAAAATTCCAAGGCATTGGGACTGCCCAGGTGGAAGAAGGCTGTTACTAATATTTTTTGTCCCCAAAGGACATTTAGAATGCAGAGTGTTATCGGCAAGGGGATCAAGGGCCAGCAGTGAAAGTGAGGAAGGGGTTTAAAATTCTTTCCTTTAAAGGGTACACAAAAATTAAGGTAGCATCTAGGCCATGGATGCAATTGAAATATCAGGTGGGAGAACTGAAGTTGCTTCTAAAACATTAGGGGAGTTTGGCCATGTAGATAAATTCAAAACATAAAGACCTTAACTAGTAATCTGGCAACCATATGGGGGCCCCAAAGAAAGGAAGGGCCTGACATTTTAAAAATGAGCACTTGGAGAGAGGTTATGCCGGTCCCTCTATGAAAAGGAGCCCCAACAAGAGGGCAGGAAGAGAATTGAATGGAGGAGCTACATACTGTGAGTAAAATGGCCTACCTGGTGAGAGGAACATAATAGAAGTGTGTGGGAAGGGCTGATTAATTAACTGGCTTGTATAGAGGCATATAATTATAAATCCCCCAGAATTCTATTACAGTGTCTCCAGTGGGGGCAGCCATTTCCTTCTTAGCCCTTGAGACAGTGCATGCAGTGCTCCTTCCCCCTCCATATGAGACCATCATCCAAAATTAACTGGAGATTATAGATCATATGTGAGCAGTGCATGGAAATTGTACTAAGCCATGCACATGTGGGATGAAGAGTGGAGGGAGAAAATAATGACTTCGAGGTGGGGAGCCCATCTTTGAAATTGTTGATTGGCTACTCAGGTGCCATGGCCTATTAAGAAATATCCATATCAATTGCAACCTGCCCCTCTTCCCCAACATATGTATAGAGTTCCTTCAGGCTAAGGAAATATGACACCTGGTAAATTTGTGGGAAGACAGAATAGTGACTGGATGATATACTGTCCAGAAGAGAGCTGAAGCTGTAGGTTGGATACAGAACTTAAGGGGGAAGGAGTGAATGTCACAGCTACTATAAAGGGACATATCCCAAAGGAGTAAATTTTTATTATATTGTTTGACCTAATGTGCTTGAAATATAGCAAACTGTCCGACTCTATGACACTTGAAAGATTTTGGCCTGACAGCTCCTGATCCCTTCAATATGGGTGGCATTTTATTTAGAAAAATATATGACCATTGCCAGAGGAGAAATAAAGCCGAGAGAGAAAGATCCTAGCAATAGTTAGCCAGAGCTCTCTTAGCGTTTTTTCAACCTTGGGTTGATCTGTCAAGTCTGAATTGTATTGTATTTTCACAGAGCCTTTAGTTATTCTTCCAATGTGTTGAGAGTAGTGGGCTATAGGGGTAAAACTCTGAATTACATACAGACCATTTGAGCTTTGTCAAATGACAGAGCAAGGAAATGAGTAGCTTAACCTCACCAAGCTTCAGTTTTTCCATTTGATAAAGAGGAACAACACCTCATCTGCCTCACAAAGTTGTTTTGAAAGTCAGCTGAGAGAAAATGGATGTGCCTTGTAAACTAAAATGTACTTTATAAATGTAAGGAATTATTATTTATCATCACCATAGAATAGGGTCAACAATCTTTGTTTATAAAGAGCCAGATAATAAATATTTTAGGTTTTGTGATCCACAAAAGGCTCTGTCACATACTTTCTTTGCTATTGTTGCTTTTAATCACCTTTAAAAAGTGTAAAAACTATTCTTAGCTCATAGGCCTTTAAAACAGGCCACCAGCCAGATTTGGCCTGTATACCTGTGTTCCAGGTTATTGACATACCTTGAGGCTGATGATCCACCTTCTCTGTATTTTGTAAGGTTCTCCAGAAAGTTTATTATCTTGCTGTAAGACAGGATTATCTGAATCTTTCCATTTTTATTGAGGTAAAATTCACACAACATAACATTCTCCAATTTAACCATATTAAAGTCTACAATTCAGTGGCTTCAAGTACATTCACAACATTGTATGACCACTGTCACTATCTAATTCCAGAACATTCTAAGCATCCCCAAAGAAACCCATACAACTAAGCAGTTACTTCCCTTTCCCCTCGTTCCTCAACCCCTGAAAACCAATAATCTGCTTTCAGTCTCTATGGATTTGCCTATTCTGGACATTTCATGTAAATGAAATCGTGCAATATATGCCTTTTGTGTCTCACTTCTTTCATTTAGTACAATGATTTTAAGGTTCACTGATGTAGCACATATCAATATTTCATTTCTTTCCATGGATAAATATAATATTCTGTTGTACAGGAATTTTGTTTATCCATTCATCAGTTGATGAATATTTGGGTGTTTACACCTTTGGCTATTAAAATAATACTGATATACACATTTATGTACACGTTTTGTATGGACACATGTTTTCATTTCCATTGGTTATGTACTTCACAGTGGAATTGCTGTGTCATATGGTAATTCTACGTTTAACTTTTGGAGGAACTCCCTGTTTTCTGTGGTGGCTGCACAATTTATATTCCCAACAGCAATGTACAAGGATTCCAAATTCTCCACATCTTCGCCAACACTTTTTCTGTTTTCTTTTTTTAATTATAACAACTCTAATGGGTGCAAAATGGTATCTCAGTATGTTTTCTATTTGCATTTCCCTAATAACTAACGATGTCACGTATTTATTGGCTGTTAGTATAACTTCTTTGAAGAAATATCTATGCAAACCTTTTAAATTGGGTTATTTGTCTTTTTGTGGCTGTGTTATAAGAGTTTTTGTTTTGTTTTGTTTTGTTTTGTTTTATGTATTCTGGATACTAGACCATCATATATAAGTTGCTTCTCTTGCTGCTTTCTGAATTATATTTGTCTTTGATAGCTTGATTATAACATGTCTTGGTTCATATCTCTGGATTTATCCTTCTTGGAGTTTTTGAACTTTTTCGATATGTAGATTCTTGTATTTCATTGTATTGGGGAAGATTTTGGTCATTATTTCTTCAAATATTCTATCTGCACTCTCCTATCTCCTTTAGTGACTACCCTTATGCACATGGTAGTATGCTTGATGGTGTTCCACGAGTCTCTGAGGCACTGTTCATTTTTCTTCGTTCCTTTTAATTTAAGCTTCTCATACTGGATAATTTCAATTGTCCTATCTTTACCTGTTCTTCCAGTTTAAATCTACTGTTGAACTCCTGTAGTGATTTTGTTTTCAGTTATTATAGTTTTTAACCTGAGAATTTCTATTCAGTTTCTTTTTATAATTTCCACCTCTATTCATATTGCCTATTTAGTGAGACTAAATTCTCATCATTTTCTTTGTTTCTTTGTACATGACTTCCTTTATCTCTTTGAGCATATTTAAGAGATGATTTAAAGTCTTTATCTAATAAGTCCAATGTTTGGGCTTGTACTGAAACAGTTTCTATTCATTTCTTTTTTCCTGTATGTTGGCCCTACTGTCTTTTTTTTTTTTTTTGCATACCTTGTAAATTTTTGTTGAAAACTAAACATTTTGAATACCATGATGTGGCAACTTTGAAAATCATGTTCACCTCTCTGCATAGTGTTCTGTTGCTACTTGTTATGGTTGCTCTGGTTTGTTTGTTTAGTAACTTTTCTAAACTAATTTTGTGAAGTCTGTATTTCGTGTTTTATATAGCAACTGAAGTCTCAGTTAAGTTAACCTCGTGGTAAGTTAGTGAATAACAAGTAACGAAACTGTCCTACAAAGTTTAAGTCCCCCCTTTTTACTTGATTAAGCTTTGCCTAATTGTTATATACCTTTGATAAGTTTCCAGAGCTCCGATAAAGTTTATTCTAATAGTTCCGCCCATTTATTCACTGTTTCTGTGGAATTCCTTGGAGTTCCCTACTCTAACAGTTTCACTGACTACCTCAATCTGTAATTGTAAAGGGAATTATGGATCTTCAAGTATATTTAATATTTTGGATTGGATAAATCATCAAAATAATGGAATCACATGACAAACTCAGACTCAAATCCTAACTCTTTTATTTAATTTTTTTTGGTCATATAAAAATTAAACTAAATTGCACAAATTTAACTTGTTCAATTTACTTCACCTCTCTGGCCTCTGTTTCTTCATCTGATAAATAGAAGGATTACAACTTACTCTACCAGGTCTTTGTGAAAATTAAACACTGCAATCCAGTGCAGTAGGCTAGCAATATATGCTTTCCAAAATACCACTTGGAAAGTGTATCATATAAACCATTATGGATCTTACCATCTTAACCTCTAATTGGTTTCCAAGGAGAAGGCAGATCTTGAGAGAAATGTGACATAGGACAGGTAAGGTGGGTTACAAGTAGAGGATAGCAACTTGGATGCACTTCTCATCTCCTAGGCAACATGAGAAGTATTAGAGCACTGCCTAGGGTCAGGAGTAGAATGAGAAGGCAGGAAAGAACTTTTTACTTTATAATTTTGTCCTAGATCAATCACCAGTGGCCACCACTTAAAACTTAGCCCCACAGAAAGCCTCACAAACACACAGAAAGCACAAGATAAGCAAAAGCAAAAGGTCCTTTGCTTATTAAAATTTCATTTAATTTTCTATCTCCCCCCCGCCACAATTTTTCTGACATGTCCAAACAACAAAGATTTCTCCATCTTTAACCTGACTTTTGTTTGTAGCACAATTTTGGTATTAAATCATAAACTGCTTTTGTAACATTGCAGCGTTAACCTTTCTTATGTGTCAACTCAGCTCATCCTGTACTGCCCATTGTATCATAATTTCTTTGAAACTGTATTTTGACATGTATTTATTTGTATTTGTTATATCACTTAATATAGTGTTAGTTATCTAACATAGTAGTTAGCTAATAAACATTTTTTGAAATGTTTATAGCATGGTAAAAATCTCTATCTCAAAAAATAGATGAGATTCTCCCAGCATCTTCTCAAGGCAAATCATTCGAGTGACCTCCATTACAAGTTTTGACATACTTTAGCAGAGGGCAAGGGTCCCATATAAAACTTAAAATGGAGCAAAATTATTGACCCAAATCTAAGAAATTATTTCAAGGAGAATCCTTCTATCTCCAAGTTCTATTTCTTTCTAGTAATCCAGAGCTACTTTGTGCTATACCAAAAGCCCTAGAAGCTCCTTTAGCCCAAATAACCCTGGTTCCAAAGTAAAACTTCTAGCACATTGTGTTGATTCTCCATCTCAGACCTTTTAAGAAGTGAGAAACTTTGCATTTGCCCATTTCTCCACAGTCTATTAAGTCAGTTACCTCTAGGATGCATTAGCCCATCCTTCTAGTATCAAGGCTGTCAGAAAGTAATTATTAATCATAGCGGCTCCTCTCCAGCCTCTTCGTTTCCTTACCACTCTTTTAAAAAAAATTATTTATTTTAATTAGTTTCGAGTATACAGTACATTGGTTAGACATTTATATAGTTCATAAAATGATCCCTGTAATTGCTCTTTTCTCCTCTGGTTTTCCACTCAGCCAATATATTAATGCTAACTGCAATCCCTATGCCGTGCTCCCCAACCCCATGACAATAGGTCAACTACTAATTTGTACTTCTTTAACTCTTCACCCCATTCTCCCAGCCCCCCAACTCCCCCTCCCCTCTGTCCATCACCAAATTGTCCACTATATTTGTGAGTCTATTTTTGATTAGTTTGTTCTTTTTGTTCCTTAGATTCCACATATAAGTGAAAACATATGGTATTTATCTTTCTCTGTCTGACTTATTTTACTCAGCATAATAACCTCTATGTCCATCCATGTCATTGCAAATGGTAGGATTTCATTTTTTAATGGCTGAGTAATATTCCATTGTATATATTAATCATAATTCCTTTATCCAATCATCTGTTGATGGGCATTTAGGTTGCTTCCATATCTTGGCTATTGTAAATTGTGCTGCCATGAATATTGGAGTGTATAGGTCTTTATGAATTATTGTTTTGGTTTTCTTTGGATAAATACCCGGAAGTGCAATTGCTGAGTCAAAAGATATACCCATTTTTAATTTTTTGAGAAACCTCCAGACTGTTTTCCATAGTGGCTGTACCAATTTGCAATCCCACTAACAATGTATGAGGGTTCCCTTTTCTCCACATCCTCGCCAACACTCGTTCTTTGATTTATTGATGATAGCCATTCTGATAGGTGTGAAGTGATAACCATTGTGGTTTTAATTTGCATTTCTCTGATGATTAATGACCTTGAGCATCTTTTCCTATGTCTATTAGCCATCTGTATTTCCTCTTTGTAGAAATATCTGTTCAGGTCTTCTGCCCATTTTTTAATTGGATTGTTTGTTGTTGTTGTTGTTGTTGAGTTGTATGAGTTCTTCATATGTTTTGGATACTAACCCCTTATCAGATGTATCATTAGCAAATATCTTTTCCCAAACAGTTGATTGTCTTTTTGTTTTGTTGATGGTTTCCTTTGCTGTACAAAAACTTTAGTTTGATGTAGTCCCATTTGTTTATTTTGCTATTGATTCTCTGGCCCAGGGAGATATATCTAAAAATAAATTACTGTTAGTAATATCAAATAGTTTACTGCCTATGTTTTCTTCTAGAAGTTTTATCGTTTTGGGTCTTACATTTAAGTCTTTAATCCACTTTGAGTCTATTCTTGTGTATGATGTAAGAAGGTGGTCCAGTTTCTTTTTTGGCATGTATCTGTCCAATTTTCCCAATGCTATTTATTGAAGAGACTGTCTTTACCGCGTTGTATATTCTTACCTCCTTGTCATGTATTAAGTGAGTGTATAGGCGTGGATTTATTTCTGGGCTCTCTATTCTGTTCTGTTGATCAGTGTATCTGTTTTTATGCTAGGGCCATGCTGTTTTGATTACTATAGCCTTGTAGTATAGTTTGATATCAGGTAGTGTGATACCTCCAACTTTGTTCTTCGTTCTTAAGGTTGCTGTGGCTATTCGAGGTTTTTTGTGGCTCCATATAAATTTTAGGATTATTTTTTCTAGCTCTCTGAAAAATGCTATTGGTATTTTGATAGGGACTGCATTGAATCTATAGATTGCTTGGTAGTATGGCCATTTTAATGATGTTGATTCTTCCTACCCATGAGCACGATATATGCTTCCACTTATTTGTATCTTCTTCAATTTCTTTTTTCAATGACATAATTTTCTGAGAACAGGTCTTTTACCTTTTAGGTTTATTTGATTCCAAGGTATTTTATAGTTTTCAATGCAATCACAGATGGGATTGTTTTCTTAATTTCTCTTTCTGAAAGTTCATCATTGGTGTATAAAAATGCCACTGACTTCTGTATATTTATTTTGTAACCTGCTACTTTACTGAATTTGTTGTTAAGTTTTAACAGTTTTTTGATAGAATCTTTAGGGTTCTCTCTATATAGTATCATGTCATCAGCAAATAACGAGAGTTTTACTTCTTCCGTTCCAATTCAGATGCCATTTATTTCTCTTTCTTGTCTCATTGCTATGGCTGACTTCCAATGCAATGTTGAAAAGGTGTGGTGAAAGTGGGCATCCTTGTCTTGTTCCTGATCTTAAGGAAAATACTTTTAGCTTTTCTCCATTGAGTATGATGTTAGCTGTAGGTTTGTCATATATGGCCTTTGTTATGTTGAGGTATGCTCCTTTTATTCCCACTGTGCTGAGAATTTTTATCATAAATTGATGCTGGATTTTCTCAAATGCTGTTTCTACATCTATTCATATGATCATATGGTTTTTATCTTTTGATTTGTTAATATGGTGTATCACATTAATTGATTTGCGGATATTGTACCAACCGTGCATCCCAGGAATAAATACAATTTTGATCATGGTGTATGATATTTTTAATGTATTGCTGAATCCAGTTTGCTAATATTTAGTTGAGGGTATTTGCATTAATGTCCATAAGAGATATCGGCCTATAGATTTCTTTTTTGTAATGTCTATGTTTTTGGAATCAAGGTAATTGTGGCCTCATAAAAGGAGTTAGGGAGCCTTTCCACTTCTTGAATTTTTTTGGAATAGTTTTAGAAGAATAGGAGTTAATTATTCTTTGAATGTTTGGTAATATTCACCTATGAAGCCATCTGGTCCACAACTTTTGTTTTGGGGGAGGTTTTTTATTACTGATTCTATTTTATTGGTGGTAATCAGTCAGTTCAGATTTTCCGTTTCTTCTTGACTCAGTCTTGGGAGATTGTATGTTTCTAGGAATGTTTCCATTTCTTCCAGATTGTCCAATTTGCTGGCATATAATTGCTTGTAGTATTTTCTTATGATCCTTTATATTTCTGTGGAGTCAGTAGTTATTTCTCCTTTTTCATTTCTAATTTTATTTATTTGAGTCCTCTCTTTTCCTTGATGAGTATGGCTTAGGGTCTGTCAGTTTTGTTTATCCTTTCAACGAACCAGCTCTTAGTTTCATTAATCTTTCGTATTGTTTTTGTAGACTCTATTTCATTTATTTCCACTCTCATCTTTATTATTTCCTTCTATTCACTTTAGGTTTTGTTCGCTGTTCTTTTTCTAGTTCTTTTAAGTGTAAGGTTAGATTGTTTATTTGAGCTTTTTCTGGTTTCTTAAGGTAAGCCTGTATTACTATGAATTTCCCTCTTAGGACTGCTTTTGCTGTGTCCCATAGATTTCGAGTTGTTGTGTTTTCATTTTCATTTGTCTCGAGATATCTTTTGATTTTTTCCTTGGTCTCATTAATAACCCATTCATTGTTTAGTAGCATGTTACTTAGCCTATGTGTGTTTGTGTATTTTCCAGTTTTTTTTCTTTTAGTTGATTTCTAGTTTCATACCATTGTGATCAGAGAAGACGATTGATATGATTTCAATTTTCTTAGATTTATTGAGACTTGTTTTGTGTCCTAACATGTGGTCTATCCTTGAAAATATTTCATGTGCACTTGAGAAGAATGTATATTTTGATGCTTTGGGGTGAAATGCTCTGAAAATATCTATTAAATCCATTTGATCTAGTGTGTCTTTTAGGCCCATTGTTTCCTTGTTGATTCTTTGCCTGGAAGATCTGTCCATTGGTGTCAATGGGGTGTTAAAGTCTCTTACTATGAGTGTATTATTATTGATCTCTCCTTTAATGTCAGCTGATAATTGCTTTATGTATGTAGGCGCTCCTATGTTGGGTGTGTATATGTTTACTAGGGTTATATCCTCTGGATTTATTGATCCCTTTATCATTATGTAATGCCCTTTTTATGTCTCTTATTATATAGCCTTTGTTTTAAAGTCTATTTTATCTGATATAAGTGTTGCTACCTCAGCTTTTTTTTTCATTTCCATTTGCATGAAATATCTTTTTCCATCCTTTTACTTTCAGTCTGTGAGTGTCATTTGATCTGAAGTGGGTCTCTTGTAGACAGTATATGCATGGGTCTTGTTTTCTTATTTATTTGGCTACCCTATGTCTTTTGATTGGCACATTTAATCCATATACATTTAAAGGGATTACTGATAGGTACATAGTTACTGCCATTTTATTATTCATATATGTTATTTCTATATTCTTTTTTACCCCTTCTCTTTTTACAGAAGTTTCTTTAACATTTCTTGTAATTCTGGCTTGGTGGTGATGAATTCCCTAAGCTTTTTCTGTCTAGGAAGCTCTTTATCTCGCCTTCCATTTTAATTGAAAGTCTTGCTGGGTCAAGTATTCGTGGTTGTATATTTTTGTTTGTCACAACTTTGAATATTTCTTGCCAGTTCCTTCTGGCCTGCAAAGTTTCCATTGAAAAATCAGCAGACATTCTTATGGGGGTACCCTTGTAAGTAACTAGCTGCCTTTCTTTCGCTGCTTTTAGGATTTTCTTTTTGTCTTTGACCTTTGGCATTTTAATTATGGTATGTCTTGGTGTAGGTCTGTTTGAATCCCTCTTGTTTGAGACTCTTTGTGCTTCCTAAACTTGTATATCTAATTCCTTTGCCAGATTAGGGAAGTTTTCTGTCATTATTTCTGCAAATAGATTCTCAATCCCTTGCTCTCTCTTTCCCTTCAAGTACTCCTATGATCCAGATATTGTTATGCTTCATGTTTTCCCAGAGGTCTCTTAAACTATCCTCATTGTTTTAAATTCTTTTTTCTTTTTGTTGTTCTGATTGGGTGTATTCTGCTACCTTGTCTTCCAGTTCGCTGATCCAATCTTCTGCTTCATCCAATCTACTGTTGAATCCTCTACTGTATTCTTCATTTCTGTCTGGTTCTTTTTTATGGTTTTTATGTCCTTTTTTATGATTATTATATCTCTGTTGAGGTTCTCATTGTGCTCATCCATTCTCCCCATAAGTTCATTGAGCATCCTTATAACCATAATTTTGAACTCTTTCTCTGGTAAGTTGCTTGCTTCCATTTCATTTAGCTTATTTTCTGGAATTTTCCCCTGTTGTTTCATTTGTGGCATGTTTCTTTTTCTTTTTTTTTTCATTTTATTAGCCTCTCTATGTTTGTTTCTGTGTGTCAGTGAATAGGAATTTTCCACTAGAATGGCTAACCTTGTAATCAGCTGTTTGTCTTGCTTCTGTGGACATGCTTACTGCATAAGTCAAAGGGGAGAGTGATCTCGAGATCAACTGAAGACTCACCCTCCCCTATGATTGTTCTGTCTCGATAACAGACATATTACCTAAATTCCTATTCAGAAATCACATGCTCTGTAACTGCCCATAGCCCATGCCAACTGTAATAGCGTGGATATAAAAACAAAATTGCCCCTGGGCTCGGGGCCCAGATCTTCAGAGTGCTAGCTCTTCTGGGACCGCCAGTGTAATAAACCTGAGTTCTCCAACTCTCTGAGTGGTGCTTGGTTTCTCATCGGTCTTGTTTCACAACATTTCTGCAACACTTCTGGAGGCCCCAGCGAGATTCCAACCATGCCAGCCCTTCGAGCTGCCGGACCGGTGGCTCAGCCAGGCCAAGGTGGAGGGGCTCTGAGATGTATGAGGAGGCATGCCACCTGATGGTATCCTGAGTTCTCTTTCAGACCAGTGCTCCAACTCCTCGGATGGCCGAGCCCCGACTGGACTCATAGGAGGGATGGACCAACTCACCAGGAATAGCCACAGGATAAGGTAAGGCCCCAGGCCTCAGCCCCCTAGTCAGGTCCTGTCTTCAGATGGAAGAGGAGCTTGATCACCTCCTAGTCTTCAGCTAAAAGACATCAGAGTCTTCCCAGTGGGGGAGACATAGGTCAGGGCCTTCCAAAAGGGAGGCAATGTTTTAACCTGGTGTGTGAATGGGAGAATGAATGGGCAGCCTTCCTGGTTTGACTCGGTCAGGTACTAATTTGTGACTCCACAGCTGGATATCTTTAAGGTCTCCTAAAGGCTATGGAGTCCGAGTGGGCTCATCTGTGGTTCTGTGTTGTATAGCATATGGTCCAAGGCAGCATTGGATTAGCTTCTGATTGTAAGTCATGAAGCTGAGTCCACTACGGCCAAGTATCACGTAAGCTCCTTCAGGACACAGCCAGATGAGTGGTCTACTCTCTGGAGAAAGCACCCACCCTTGTTTGTCTTTGCGTCACTGACACAGGGTGGAATACATGGTGGGGAGGGGCAATTAACCACTGATTTGGCTTAAGAATTGTCTATCTCCAGATGGCCCTTTTGACATAGGGGCCCTCTGTCGAATTATTTTCTTGAAATTTTAAACTCTATTTTCCCCCTCCATTAGGAAGCTCCCTAAGACAAATATGGGGGAAGATTCCTCTAAACCAACTGTCTTAAATTGTATGTTGAAAAAAAATTTTTTTAAAAGCTTCTCAGGATTACGGGGTCAAGTAGACCCCAGGAAAACTTCATACTCTGTGAGCTTGAGTGGCCCGACTGACTTGGGAAAGAACAAGGAAGAGCCAGCAAAAGACATCCAATTTATTTTAGCCACCTGCTGTACAATCATTGAAAAGGACCATATTATAACAGCGGCTTCTAACAGAGGCCCAATAGGAGGCAGATGAGGCCTTTGTTAGGAACCCCCAGGGCCATGCCCCTGGAACAGAGGTAGTACCTTTAGCTGATCCTGATTGGAATTATAATATCCAGGAGGAAATGGTCAGATGCACCAAATTTCTAGAGGCCTTCATGGGGCGGAATGAAAAAAAAAAAAAGAAAAGAAATATAAAAGCCGTGAACTATGAGAAGTTTAGAACCATTACTCAAGAAAAAAGTGAGAACCTGGCCAGCTTTTTAGCAGGCTGGAAGAATCCTTTAGGAGTTATACTAATGTAGACCCCAAGTCCCCTGCAGGGTTAGCTTTGTTAGGCCAGCATTTTATTAGCCAGTCAGCCCCTGATATCAGGTGTAAGCTTCAAAAGCTACAAATGGGGCCACAGACAAACCAAAATCAATTACTGTATTTGGCCTTCATGGTCTATAACACTTGAGATCTTGAAGAGGGAAAAAGAGAACAGAATAAAGAAAAACGACAAGCCAGGGTTATGGCTGTCGCTATTGGCCAGGCCCTGGGTACCCGACAAGCATCCCTTAAGAGACCGGGGAATAAGAAGACATTGAGTTCTTGCTTCAAATGCAAGGACATAGGACATTGGGTAAAGCACTGTACCTAGAAGCCCCAAGCTCCTGCCGCACATGCAAGGAAACTGGCACTAATCCCTGGCATTGGAGAATTGACTGTCCATGCTCCCAGAGAGGAGGATGGCCAGCCAACACACTAGTAGCCCAGGTCCGGGAACTGTGTGACTGAAGAGGCCCGGGACCATCCTCACCGCCCCTGTCCAGGAATGTGGTCATCACTACCAAGGAACCCGGGATAACTCTGAATGTAATGGGTAAGAAAATTCAAGTTCTTTTAGATATGGGGGCAACCTATTCTGTTCTCCCTGCATTTGAGGAAAACTCTCCTCACGAACTATGATTATCATAGGAGTAGGAGAAGGCATGGCCAACCATTTTACTCCACCACTGACCTGCCAATTTTAAGATCAGATCTTCCAGCAGGAGTTTTTAATAGTTCCAAGCTGCCCAGCTCCCTTGTCAGGACAGGGTATTTTAACTAAATTAGAAGTGATATTACAACTCAGTTGTAGACCCCCCAGTCTTTTAGTGTTTCAAGAATCAGCTAATATACCAGAAAACATTGACCAACAAGTTAATTGGTATAAAGGCAAGCCCGGGCAAGCCAGGACTGCTGCGCCAGTAAAAGTTCAGCTTCTATGCTCCTTTACCAAGACCCAGACTTATTAGCTGGCCCAATGATAGGAGTGCCTTCCCAAAGATCTTGGTAATCAGGAATTTTCTCCCCCTTCGCCCTTGGACTTTGAGGGGGAAAACAAGTTCTCTCGGGACCCCATCTATTTCATCGCTTCCTGAGGAAACTAGATATGCACCCTCGGGGAAGTTACAAATACTGATGATGGGGAAATAGAGTATGTGTATGACCTCTGACCTATATTTGTCTGTGTTATATGTAATATGGTAGTTCAGTTAAGAATTCTAATTATGATGGAAAGGAAAATATGTTTTTGGTAACAGAAGGTATTAAGTATGGAGATTTATTGAAGGGAGTTGAAGGAAAGGTGTTTGTCTTAAAGTGGTTATTTCTGAATGAGTGAGAAGAGGAAAACTGAAGGAATAAGGAAAGTGGTAGAAGGTTTGTGAAGAGAAATCCTAAGAGAAAATTTTGTGTGATTAAACTAAATCGGATTGGAAATTCAAATGCCAAAAGTAAGCTAATGCAAAATTAGAATTATGTTTTAATATTTCTTAGACTATTGGTCTGCTACTGATGTTATGGAAAAGTTTTCTGAGTAGAAAACAAGGATTCCGTACTTCATCAAAATGATTTCTGTGTTTTATGTTGCCTTGACCAGTTTTCTGAGACTTTTAGAGAATATACTAACATTGGCCCAAAGTCTGAGGGCCAGACACTGCTGACTATACATTCCATAACTTGATCTGTGCCCAGTATTCAGAGGAAGCTCCAAAAGTTGGGCCTAGACCCAAACCCCACAAGCTGCCTTGGTGCCAGAGGTCTTTAAGGTGTCCAGTAACTGGGACAGGGCAGAGAAGGAAACAGAGTACAAAAAGTCTCAAATTTTAGCTGCCATAATACAGGGACCATCTCGAGGTGACCCTAGGCAATAAAAACCTTGCAGGCCTGGAGGGCCATGATTTTGGTTGGCCATGAGTGGCATCATCAGGACAGGGGCATAATCAATGTGCAAACTGCAGAAGGAAGGGCGCTGGAAGGGCGAATGTCCATCCAGCCCTGGGAAGCCAGGGAGGGGTGGACCTCATAAGCCCTTGCCCCACATAGCAAGCCTCTCATGAAGGGGCAGCTCTCTCCTCCAACAACAGAGGCCCAAGAGCTTGCAAGCTCCAGTCCTAGAGGAATCTCCCACAATTGCAACAATGGAGCCTCAGGTCACCCTCGACATGGCAGGGAGGAAAGACTGAATTTTTACTAGATACTAGAGCTACCTACTCTGTCCTGACCTATCCCATGGGCCTCTCTCGAATGCTAACTGCACCACACATAAGTCCGATCCATTAGAACTAATCGTAACCAACCCCATGAACCCCAGCTGGAAGTCCAGGGAAGTAATAACACTTGGCATTGACGGGACAGGGTTAAATTCCTATGTTCAAATTCGTATCAGAGGTCAAGTATATTTAGTCCAACTGAACATACTATTTTGTCTTTATTTATTGTACCAGCTATGACTATTGCCCTAAATATAGAAGTGAACAGAATAACCTGCTCCATGGCAAAAAGCCTAAAATGCAACCTCTCAGGCCATCCATGCCATGAGAGAAGAATTAGGACAGGTTAGAGAAGCTATCCTTGAAAATAGGGCCACTATAGACAACCTGTTACTCAGATATAACCATGGATGTGAAGAATTTAAAGGACTATGTTGTTTTAATCTCTCTGACAACTCATTGAAGAAAAAGTGAAATAAATTCATGAAGTTGTGTCCAATATTAAACAGAGGACAGGAATTTTCGATCTTGATCTCTCCTCTCTCACTTTCTGGTTGCCCAGTCTCGCTGTGCTAAGAGAAGCATTTCTTATTTTCATTTTGTTTACCTTTGTAAGAGTTATCTCTTGTTGCTGCATCCAATGTGTTCCTGCCTGTAGGTCCGTTGCCAGTTGGATACCTGGATCAAAACCAAAACCAAAGGGGAGAATTTTCTTACAGCGGCAAAGCAATCGATTTTATCTTAAGCTGGTCTCATATATATGAGACCGACATCAAGAGAGGGAGGAAATGACATGAGACATCACCTGTAAAATTCTTAATCTTTTAGCAGGAAATTATATGGGACATCTCTTGTAGAGTTCTTAATTTTTTTAGTAAACCTAGTTTTCTTCTCTTCTTTCTTTGGGAAAAAGGCCCTCTCCCCCAAATCCAGATAATGACCCTGAAACTGGTAACTCAGGTCCTCCGGCTTTTGATAAGGATCGTTGGACCATCATGCAGGAATGGCCCTAGGCCAGGCAGGGTCCTTAGAGTCTGAGAGGGGAGGAGACTTTAGGCCAAAGGTTTTTTTATTCTTTAAGAATTATATTAACCAAGCCTGGTTTCCTTTGCTGACTTAATAGGCAAATCAATAATAGAAATTAATGGATATATGATTTAAATAACCAGATTGTATCTTCTTTTCCTTGTCTAGTGACTGAGGCAGCACTTCAGCAGGAAACCCAAGACTCTGCCCTGATTAAAGCAGAAAGGGAAAGAGCTCCATGAAACCCCAGTAGGCAGGGACTACCACCCTTCTCAGCAGGAAGCAGATACAGAAGAAGAGACCTCCCATCCTTTAATATTCATACTAATAATAAGGGAGTTCATGGCTCTTAGAAAAGAGTTAGGCAGGAAAATTAGTTAGGGGTTTTCCAGGTCTGCCTGCAAAGACACTGAGGTCATCTTATCCTGGAAGGGATATGCCCTAATCTGCCAACAAGTAAATGAGTCATGGGGGTCCTGGTCCAGAATATGGAGCTGGGGATCCTGGCTTCTCTCACTTGCAGGTCCTCCCTTCATGCTCTTCATGGCTCTGTTATTTGGTCCCTATATCTTGAACTGTCTTGTCAAATTTGTCTCCTCAAGCCTAGAATCCATGAAGTTACAGATGGTTGTGACATCTGGACCACCCTTATACCAGCCTCTAGGCCAGGAGGATCAGGAGGTTGATGCCCTATAAAAATTTAAAGGTCATCAAAAGGGGAGATTGAAGAGGAATCTTCCACTAGAATGGCTAACCTTGTAATCAGCTCTTTCTTTCTTCTGTGGACGTGCTTACTGCATAGGCCGAAGGGGAGAGTAATCTTGAGATCAACTGAAGATTCACCTTCCTCTATGATTGTTCTGTCTCGATAACAGACATATTACCTAAATTCTTGTTCGAAAATCACATGCTCTGTAACTTCCCATAGCCAATGCCAACTGTAACAGTGTGGATATTAAAGCAAGATTGCCCCTGAGCTCGGGGCCCAGAACTTCAGAGTGCTAGCTCTTCTGGGACTGCCGATGTAATAAACCTGAGTTCTCCAACTTTCCAAGTGGTGGTCCGTTTCCCACCAGTCTTGTTTCACTACATTTCTTCAGGAATATTGGTTTCGTCTCTCAGCCTTAGCCAGATGGCCTAATGCGGAAGGTGTCCTGTGTGGCCCAGTGGCACACTCTCCCTGATCCCCTACGCCAGGGGTGCTGGATGTGATATTTGTATGGGCTGTGTGTGATCTTCTATTGTCACCAAGCCTTTATTGTTGTTAGTACATCAATGGATGGGATTAATGCTCAGGCCGACTAATTATGGGAATTGGCTGCTCCAACAGTGTGGGGGCTGACTCCACTGAGTGGGATTTGCCCTAGCAGGCTTGTGTACTTGTTGCAACCACCCTGTGTACCGCTAATGGGGCTAGTCAGGAGTTGCTCTGTTGTAGTCTGGTGCCAACTTCTGGATGCGTTGGTTTTGTGGCCCCTTGGGAGGGGCTCCCATATAGGTCAAGATCAACCATTGCTTTTGATTGCTCAGGGCTACCCGGTGGAAGCTTCAAAGAGATCCCCAGATGGTTGTTACCTATGCTGGATCTATAGGTAAGTGGAAGAGACAATGCTGTAGGCAGTGGTGGGTTATCCCCAGTTCCTTACCTATGGCAGTTTAGCAGAGGGACTAGTGCTCCTCAAGGCCTGACACTGCCTGACAGTTGCCTGTAAGTCTCTGAAACTGGATGAGTGTCTGGGTGATATGCATGTTGGGTGGCACAAGGACCTGGGAATCTCCTAGGTCTATTGAGTAAATTTCTGCCTGCCACTGCAGTGTCAGTTTACGTGCCAATGCTGTCTCTGTGGCTCCCTGTACAAGTTTCCAATTGTAGCAAGATCAGCTGCTGCCCACCTTGGGCCTGAATGCCCCACCCCATGGCAGGGACAGCTGCCTATCAATCTGTGGTGGGCACTTTGTGTATTAGATGGGGCAGGAGCTCAGGGAGTAAAGGGCCGTCAGGCCAATAGCCTCAATTTTCCACAATTTCTGTGTCTGCACGTTCCCGCAGTAGTCACAGATCACATGAGACAAGTTACTATCTAGGGCATACCCCTGCCATCCCCTCAAGAGATATTGCAGTTAGTACAGGCAGTGGTGGTCTGCCCACAACTGTTTTCCCCGAAATGCACTCACTGCGCTAGCCAAATCTGTTGCCTGCACAGAATGTGCAACCTCAGAAGCAAGCAGGGCAGGGCTGCAGGCGCTCTGTGGCTTGGGTGACCAGGATTTCAGTGAGACAAGGGCCATCAGGCTGATATAGCCTGAGTTTTGCTGCAACTTCTGTGACTGGGTGATCCTGCTGTAGTCACAGACCACAGTGAGATCAGCTGCCATCTGGGGCGGTCCCTCTGACTCCTGAACTCCCCAGATACAATAATGCAACTTTTGTAAGCAGCAGGTCTGCCTGCCACTGATTTCAGTGCAGTGCCTGCCCTGTGCTAGCCAAAGTTTATTGCCTGTGTGGATTCTGAGACCCGGAGGAAGAGACAGGGCTGTGGTGGTTCAGTCAGTGGGCCACCTGGGACAATTTAGGGGTAGGGTGAGGCGGGGTCTCAGAGAGACAATGGCAGTCAGATCAATATAACCTGAGTCTTGCTGCAACTTTGGAAACCATTCGTGCGATCCCATAGAAGTCCCAGATCACAGCAAGAGCAGATGCTGTCTGGGACTGGCCCACAGATCCCCAAGATTCACCCAAGTTCGTGTTGGCAGCAGTGATCTGCCTGACCCTATCTTGGAAATGCGGCTCACAGAACGGGCCGCCCGCTGGCCTTGATTCGTTTCAGGGCATGGCAGCCATCCAGCAACAAATGCTCCAGGTAATCTGATGTGTGGGGCGGGCTGATTTCCTCAGGCCCTGTAGGAGGGGTCTGCACAGTCAAGCTGGCCTGGTCTGTAGATTACCCATGAGCAGCCGGCCTAAGGCACAATAGTGGCTGCTCTTCCAGCCCTAGTTCTGGTACCAGGTAATGCAGACTTTCTCAGAATGAATCCCATGCAAGCCTCTGACCCGCTGCCAGTGTCCTGGGTGAGTGTCTGCAGGTCAGAAAGCCTGAGTGTGGCTTCTAGGGTTTCAGTCTCTTTCCGTCTCACCGAGATGTCCAGAATCCCCTCTGGTTTTTACAGTCAGAGTTATTGGAATCTCCTCTTCCCTGGGCTGGGACTCTGGGCTGGGGAGCCCCTAAATGAGACCAGGACCCCCCTCTCCTTCATGAGAGCCTCTGCAGCCTTGCTATCCCTCCCAGTGATCCTCCACCACCCACGGGTGCAGGTCCAGCCTGATTCACGACATTGCCCCTCCTACTGGCTTCGATGTCGCTCCTTCTTTATATTATCAGACGTAGGTTTTGCAATCAGCTGGACTTTAGGTGGTTCTCCATGTTGATTATTTTATAATTTGATTGTAATTTCAATGTGGACCTGGGAAGAGACGAACCCTGCTTTTACCTAGTCCGCCATCTTCCTTCTCTCTCTCTCTCTACCACTCTTGATTATATAAGGCAACCTGACCCAATTCACAGAGCTTCTTCCTGCCATTTAATTATTGGTCCTTAGTTATGAAAGCTTTTGCCTGGGAAGCTTGTCAGAGGTTAATGTGACCACTTTTTCCCCCTCAGACTCACTTTACTTGAAACAAACTCCCTAGAATTCTACTTAGATAGTTATTTATCTTTATAACTTTAAAAGGCCATGTTCATTCTCTGGGTGAATCTTACCATTGTTATTTTTCCTCTGTTACTTCTCACCAGTCTCATCAGCTAAAAAGATCCAAAACTGTGAAAGAGACTAGGTCAATGGAATGCAGGGCTTGGGCTTCTAAATGACATGGCTTTTCCCCCTGAATGGTTTGTCACTGGACACTGAAAGACAAGGACATGGATAGCTCTCTAGGGCTTTTCCATCTCAAATTTGAATGAGCCTGGCCTAGGGTGAATCAATAATAATCTTTGCTTTATACTTTTCATCCGCCCTCATATTGTTGCTCATAGCAACATCGCTGCTAAAACATGGGATGGAGGGCAGTTTCTTTGTATTAGAAGGGAAGTCATATTTTCTTTCCAGTTTAATCTCTAACTCAGAGTTTTAGCTTAGTACTTTCTCTGAGCCCTGAAGTTTGGGAAGATAGTGGGTTGTCCACCCTACTATTTAAGAAATCAGGTTGTGGCTTCTTCAGAGATGCATCTTTCATCTAGAAGGACAAAAATACAAAAATTTGAGTTATGTCCTGAACATGGGAGAGCCATAGGGCTGAACTGAGAGCAAAGACTGGACCAGCCCTGAAGCCTGGTTTAAAGGCTATCTCTTCTGGGAAGATTTAATAGTTCTCTCTTTTGTGTTTCCAGATCACTTTTTAAAAAACTGAAAATGTTACTTTATTTTTTAATCACTCAATTAATATATGAAAACATTCTTATTTTAAAGCAGGGGTCCCAAAACCGTGGGTTGCAGACCAATACTGGGCTGCCTAGCAGGAAGTGAGCGGCAGGCCAGTGAATGAGCGAATCTTCATCTGTATTTACAGCCGCTCTTGAGCACCAGCATCACAGCCTCAGCTACACCTCAGATCATCAGGCATTAGATTCTCATTGGAGCACCAGTCCCTGGTGCCAGAAAGGTTGTGGACCGTTGCTTTAAAGTATTCAAGTGATTCAGGAAAGGATAAAGACCCCTTACCTACCTCTTTGTCCTGTAGTTTATTTAATCCACTCTCCAGAGGTGATGGCTGTTCTCAGCTTGGTGTATAGCTTTCCAGACTTCTTGTGTGCACATGCAAACATATATATGCATTGAAAACATGTAGTTTTAAAAATTATAAATAGTATCTCATTGAATATTTTATTCTGCAACTTTTTTCTTCTAAACCAGTGGTTCTCAAACGTTATTGCCCATCAGAAACAGTTGGCGGGGTAGGGGGAGGGCTTCTTAAAATGCAGATTTTTGGTTCTATCTCCATAGTTTCTGATTCAGTAGGTCTGGGGAGAAGCTCAAGAATTTGTATTTCTAAAATGTTCTCAGGTGAGCTGAAACTCCTGGTCCAGGGACCACATTTTGAGAACTACTGCCTTAAACACAATGACTGGAAATCTTTCCATGAATATACTTCATTCTTATAACTGCTGCATAGCATTCCATAAGAGCAGGTTGTACATACTTCTGTCGTGTTTCTCATGTGGCAGTATAGTTAACAATCCTCTCTGGCATCACCACCCTGATACACACACAAGAGTGCCCTCTGCAAGACAAGAGATTGTATATTTGGTCTTTCTAGCCCTCATAGTGGATGGCATGTAACATATGCCAAATAAATTAATGAATGAAAACAATAAATAACCAACTGATCTGAGGGGCTATTTAAAGCTGTGTATTTGTATTTTAGGGGAGGTCCAGTAAGATTTAGGGGCACTAGACAGCTTAGACTCTCTTTGGACTCTGATGAGACACCGATATATCTGTGGGAAGGATGTGTGTGTATTAGGGTGGTGATAGGGAGTATATACTTGGTGAAATAGCTTGTAAGGTGACTTCTATATCTCCCTCACCTCTTACTCACCCTTCAACCACCCACTGTCCATATGCCTTTTAAAAAAACAAGTGGCTATATAAGGGCAGAATAAATGGCCTCTCTGGGCTCACATGCTAATAATTTGCTGGTTACATTTTGCTGGGGTAGAAATCACTCATCTTGCACTTTAGTATTCTCATCTGTAAGATGGAATGGTATTAGCATAGAATACTCATTTTACACTTTGAATTTAGCTCTTTTCATTTGAGAATCATAAAACATTCTTATTGCTCTAGTTCTTATCTCCTCTGCCTGGGGCCTCATAGTTAGCTATCAGAGAAACATTTATTATAGTAATATACAAATACCTGACATATCTCCAATAGACTCGTGTATGTTCCTCAGTCTCATTTCTTTAATAAGGTGTCGATTACAACCCTCTGTTCATTGAATGATGTAACTGAAATTACTTATTCATACTGTTACTTACATTTAGCATGGCGCTATGCTAAACCTGAGGGCCACAGAAGAATTTTAAGGTGAGATTTCTGTTCTCAAGGAGTTTCTATGTTAGGTGGAAAGATTAGACATTTACATATGAAACACTCAAGTAGGAATACATGATGATGTATGATTAGGTGCCAATATGTACAGTAAAAATCTATGTTATACAATTCTGTAGCCACTAGTCACATGTGGCTATTGAGCAACTGAAATGTGACTAGTCAGAACTAAGATGTGTTATAAATGTAAAATATACACAAGATTTCAAAAACTTAGGACAAAAAAAGAACGTAAAGTATTTCATTAAGCATTTTTTATATTGATTATACGTTAAAATAATGGTTTTGATACATTGGTTAATTAATATGTTATTAAATTTATTATTATTTATTATTAAATTCATATCTCCTGTTTCTTTCCTCTTTTTTAAATGTGGTCACTGGAAAAGTTAAAATTATGTATGTTATATATATATGGCTCACATCGCCTTTCTATTGAACACAGCTGGTATAGATAGTTAAATTTAGAATTCATAGAAAGAAAAGATTAATGAGCTGGAATAGTTACAGAGGAGATAGTACTCTTGGTTACAAATGATGAAAACTCAGACAGCTTAATAAAACACACCACACACAAATATGGGGGGGCGGTACTTTATAGTCTCGATTAACTAGGAAGTCTGCAAAGTATATTTGGGACTGCAGGAGGCCATCTCATCTACCATGTGAAAACAACATAGTCAAGACAGGCAGAATTCTGATGATACTGTTTAAGCCCCAGATTCACAATGCTATAGGTAAGCAACCCAAGCAGGAAAGAGTCTCTTTTCTTATAGCTTTACTAAATAAGTCCTGAGGAGAAGCCTAATTAGCCTGGCCGCGTCTGTGGTTGGGCGAAACCAGAGCCTTGTGATCGTTAGCTTTTACTAGGACTACCTGCAGAGGAGGAATTATTGTCCAATAGAACCAGAAGAGAAGTGGGAAAGAGTAGCTGGAAAAGAAAAAGGTAGTTACTTTGTCCACTAGAGCTGGACGATACATATGTAAATACACTTTAGATAAGAATATAAATACATTTTAAATAAGCTAAGATGCTACACAATGCCAAAGACAGACTTATTTTTTTTTCTTTTTAATTCACTTTCTTTTAATTAAAGTCAAGGAAATTTTTTTTTTAAAGTTTTGCTCCACAGCTTCTCTCTGGCATGCAGTGTCTCCTCCCCTCTAGAGAAGGAGTATGTATTGGGCTTAGACCAAGACTGAATTAGGGCTCTACCATTTATTTACTTGACATGCAATGATGATAAAATACTTAATGTCCTGAATCTCAGTTTCCTCATCTACAATATGGATTAGAATAATACCTATGTCATAAAGTTGTTATGAGAATTATATGGGCTAACAAATTTAGTAGTGCTCAATATTTCCTCATCTCATTTTTCTTAATGGTAGAGAAGGTGCTTTGGGAAGAAATGCACACCATTGTGCTAATAAATGTTTATCAACCAATTCTCTAGATAAAAAGTGCTCTGATGTGTAGTATTTGCAATGTTTGTGGTATAAATATTTCCACCATGGCAGATTTCAAGTGACCTACACAAGGCTACTGAACACAGACTTGGGAATAGATGCTCAGAATCAGCTCTCATCATAGCATTTTTACAACTCAGTTCTCACATCAGGCATTTAATTCAGACTGCTGTCCTCTTCAAAGGGAATATAGAATAAAATGGTCAAGTTACAATTTGCAAATATAATCCAGAAATTCTCTCCCTATATCCCTTCTCGGTCTGGTTCTCCTGATTACCTCAGCTGAATCTCCTGTAGCTTTCTCAGCTTTTCTTTGAGCTTGGGAGAAGATAAGCAATTCGTAATTTTAGGGTGACTGGCTCTCAGATGAAGGGAGATCTTTTGCAAAGTTCAAACTGGGCTTTCTAGGCAAAACCAGTCAGGATGAGCTTAAATTCAAACAATAAGAGATCTTATCTCTAAGGAATTTCAAGTTTCTCCTCTCTATTTTGCCTCTTTTTAAAAATGAAAGATTGATATCATTATATACCCATCGAAATGACTAACTGAAAAATAGTGGCACTACCAAATGCTAGTGAGGAAGTGGAGAAACTAGAGTACTCTTTTGTTATGGTGGGAATGTAAAATGGCACAGCTTCTCTGGAAAACATTGTTGGCAGTTTAGTTGACAACTAAAGATGCCACTACCAAACCACCCATCAATTGCACTTATGGACATTTATCCCAGAGAAATGAGAATTTATATTTACACACATACTTGTGCATGAATGTTCATAGCAGCTTTTTTCATAATGGCCAAAAATTAGAAACCCAGATGTCCTTCAACAGATGAATGGTTAAATGAACTATGCTACATCCATACCATGGAATACTACTCAGCAATAAAAATAAACTATTGATACATTCAATAACTTGAATAAATCTCTAGGGAAGTTATGCTGAGTGAAAAAAAAAGCCAATCACAAAAAGTTACACACTGAATGATTTCAATTATATAACATTCCTGAAATGAGAGAATTATAGGCATGGATAAGATAGTAGTGGTTGCCAGAGGTCAGGAATGGGAATATGGTGGGAAATGAAGGTGAACTTGGCTATGAACTGTGACATGAGGGATCTTTGTGCTGCTGGAACTAGTCAGTACCTTCACTGTGGTGATGGATACATGAACTTATGCCAAGTAATAAAATTGTATAAAATGCACACACACATACATACATACATACATGCACAATGAGAACAAGCATAATTAGAGAAATCTGAGTAATATTGGCAGATGATATCAATTTCAGCATCCTGGTTGTGGTATTATACTAAATTTTTGCAAGATGTTATGTATTTGGAGTGCATATTTGGAGAAACTGAGAAAAGCATACAAGGGCTCTCTCTGTACTATTTCTTACGATTGCATATTGAATCAAAATTTTAATTAAAAAGAAGTCAGAGAAAGCTTTAAAAAAAAAAAGACTAAAAGAAGATTTTGGATGCCAGAGTTCTCCAATGTGATTAAGGCTTTTAATCTATTTGCTTCTGCCAAATGTCTCATCTTTTAGCACTGATCTTTTTCTCTATTAATGTCTTCACTTAAATGCCTATACTTTTTCACTTGCCCCCAATTTGCTACCTTATGTTGTGAGCATCACACACAGTATTTCTTGGTCCTCTTCTGCCTCATCTCATATACTTCTTTGCATATGTAGTACTCTTACTGGTGGACTGTGTGTCTTTCTATAAACCTGGTGACTTAAAAACAACAATGTTGAAGACACTGGCCTAGGGCATTGCACTGCCAGTCTACCTCAATCTGGATCTGGTGGCCTCATTTAGCCTTCCAAACCAGGTCTTCCTTAGGCCATGCCATTTTCCTGCATCTTATTTATATGGAGGTAGTTTGGAAAGTCTTGTATTTCAGTCATTTTAGAACGTGCTGGTTAAAAACAAGAGCTTTGGAATTAGGCAGACCTAGGTTTGAATCAAGAATTTGCCACTTACAAGCTGTGACCTGAGGCTATAATTCTGTTTTCTTATCTATAAAATGGAGATAATATCTGCATCATTAGGCTGTTGTAAAAATGAAATGAGATAATGTATGTCAAATGCCTAGCATATAGTAAGTGCTCTTTTGTTATTATTCCATTATTCTTTCTCTTTCTGCCCTTATACCTTACAACATTGTACCCACAGGCCAGCTTTGTACCCACAGGCTTTCTTGGATATCCAAGGCCAGTATCCATTTTTTCAGTCTTTTGCCTTCCAATGGTCTATATGCTTTTGCTACCTAGTACCTTTATAAAGCTAAACAGATGACTGGGCAGCATAGTGGAAGAATGTAACTACTGACCAGGGATATCTGAAGGTTCATTCCCACCCTTGTTTGAGTCCTAAGCCTATAGAGTCCTGCAGTTTTTTCTTGCCTTCTCAGCCCTTGGGTAGGTTTAGCAGTGTCCCATCTAGGCCACCATGCATATGGAGTAAACATCAAGAAACTGGTAAGCTTATCTTTTTTTTCAGTCCCACCATATCCCGCAGGCCCTAGAACTCAATTGCTCTCTCCTGCATTAGTCAAAAATATTGTTGCTTTACTAAGATAATTCTAAACAGGACGGTGGCATAATTCTTTCCCCAACCCTGAGAGAATCTTTCAAATCCAGTTGGAGAAAGCAAGGAATACCAATAACATTATCACAAGCCTTTCTTTCTACATGAGAGGTAATATACAGTAGGACAGTGGTTCTCAAAGTGTGGTCTTTGGACTAGCAGCATCAGTACCACCTGAAAATTTGTTACAAATGCAAAATCTTGGGCCCCACCCCAGATCTTCTGAATCAGAAACTCTGGAGATGGGGCCCAGCAATCTGTGTTAATAAGCCCTCCTTTTAACTCTGATAAACACTAAAGTTTGAGAGCCACAGTTGTAGTGATTAGAAGCACAGACTCTGAAGTCAGATTGCTTGAGTTTAACTCCATTACTTGACCTTGGGCAAGCTTATATTTCCACACCCTAGTTTTCTTACCTGTAAAATGGGAATAGTGGTTTTCTCTCTCCATGAAACTCCCACTTTTTTCCTCTTGGCTTCCACAACACTACACTTTTCTGGTTTATCTTATATCTTACTGGCCCCTCAGTCTCTTTTACTGGTTCCTTATCCTCTACTTGACCTCTAAATGTTGGAGGCTCCCGGGCTCAGTCCAGGAACCTCTTCTTCTTTTCTATTCCATTCTCTCCCTAGATAATGTTTAATCTATATACTGTTGACATCCACATTAATTTATATCTCTGACTTTGACATCACCCAGAACTTGAGACATGCACATATGACTATTTGACACCTAAATTTTGAATTTTATTAGGCATCTGGACCTTTACACATCTAAAATTGAACTCTTGATATCTAACCAGCCCCTTCTTCTTGAGTCTTTCCCATTTTAATAAATGATCTCACCATTTACCCAAGTCAATAAACCCGGAAATACCCTTCAGTCTTCTCTTTCCTTTTACACTCTATATCCAGACTGTCACCAAAACTTGTTGTCCCTAACTCTAAAATACATACAGAATTGTCTTTTTCTCTGCTCCCCACCACCTTATTTCAAGCCATCAGCGTCTCTCATGTTGTCTACTTGCAATAGCCTCCTACTGGTTTCTCTGCTCCCAATCTCACTCTATTATGGTTTATTTGTCAAAAGTATCAGAAAGATCTTTAAAAATATGAATCTGATCACCTCACTCCTCTGCTTAAGACCTTCTAATATCTTATCTGAAAAAAGTATTTAGAACAAGAATGAAATCCAAGGCCCTGACCCAGGCCCACAAGGCATTCATGATCCAAGCACTACCTGCCTCTCCAATTTCCTTTCACATGACTCTTCCCATTGTTCCTGACACTCCTGTCATACTGTATTTCTCCAACATGTCAAGCTCCTTCCTGCCTTCATGCTCCTGCCCCAGCTATTCCCTTTGCCTGGAACATTTCTCCCCCAGTTCTGCAAATGGCTGGCTTTTTATAGTTTGGATCTTGGCTCAAATGTCACCTCCTCAGAGAGCCATTCCCTTACCAACCAATCAAAAGTAGATTCTTCATCTCAATCACTTTACCCTGTTTTTATTTTGTTCAAAGAACTTGCCATTATATATTTGTTCATGTGTTTGTCTCTGCACTAGAATGTAAGCTCTATGAGAGCAGAGACATGTCTGCATTGTTCACTGTTGTATCCCAGTCTCTAGCACTGTGCAAGGACATAAAAGGCGCTCAATAAATGTTTGCTGAATTAATGAATATTCTCAAATAGTTATAGTTCTCAGAAAATGGGTGATTCTCATCTATATGCTGAAACATTCCAGACATATGTTCCTAAATGCATGCCTATATTCACATCTAACCTTATTTTTTTTTCCTCTAAGCAATTTATAGCTCAATGTATATAGTAGAAATGTGCTCAATTAATGTTCATGGAATGACTAATGGAGGAATGAATTTCTACAACCTTTTTCTCGATTTCACCGAGCAAAAGATGGTCTTGATCCTAGCAGCAGTGATGATCCTGATATTTGCTTAGTCATTATATTTCCTGGAAAGCACTACCTTCCAAATGAAGGAAGAGGACTACCTACATGTAGTAATGGAAGGAGATAAAAGTTAAAGCAGTTGGCAAAGGTAGTTCCAGAGTGAGCCTGCTGCAGGCTGGGAGGTGTTCCTTAGTGGGGACTGGATGAGATGGAATGCTTTAGCCACTGCAGTGGGTCTCAAACTTCAGCATGTATTTATTTATAAGACAGCAGTGATTCTGACTCAGTAGGTCTGGGGTAGGAGTGACCCCCAGCCTGATTTGTCCAAGACTTTCCCAGCTTCAGTACTGAAAGTCTGGTGTCTGAGGAAACTCCTCAGTCTGGGGGAAACCCAGATGATTGGTCACCCTAGTTCTCTGTGAGGTATTTTAAAACAACAGCCCCAGGTATTTCTGATGCAGGTGGCCCCCAGGCCACACTTTGAGACATAGAAACATGGGTAAAAGGCTTGGTAGCAACAGAACTGACCTCACTAACTTTCATCTCCACCCTGATACCAAATAATAGGGTTGGCTCAGTTGCTGCTGTTCTTTTTCCAACCTTAGCTAAAAGGAACACTTTGTAAGGCTTCAATTGATTCAAGAAGATTGAAAATGTAGAGCTAAGTGATTAAACTTCTCACAGATGGAAGAACATTTAAATGCCTAAATTGCCTGAGTACTTTAAAAATAGGGAGAAATGGCCAAATTGTATCACCCAGAAAGTTCTAAAATAATCAACTAAAAGGAACCACTCAGAATGTGAGTGGCATACTGTCATTTCTTCCCAGTTGGCTGACCTCTTCATTTCAATGGCTATGGGCAAAGTTGTTAAGTGATCTATGAAATGTTAACCTTTCTATCACAGCTGCACATGCTGTCACCGGAATAAATTTGAATGCAGTCAATGAAAGGGTGTCAAAGAACACCAATCTCTCTTTCCTCAATCATCTCCGATTCTTTCAAAGATTTTCTGCTCATTTGTCACTTTGACTTGAAATTCACTTCAGTTTCTTCACTTTAGATTTCATAGTTGAAATGTGTACAATTAAGGATGCAACCTTCAGTTTCAATTAAGCAAGGGTGAAGAGAGACAACTACCTATATAAAGATGTATTTTCAATATAAATGGTATTAATGGTGTGTGGTATGTTTTGGCAGGAATATGGAGAATTTGGAACCCATATACATTTCTGGTGGGTATGTGAAATGTTATAGCTGTTGTAGAAAACAGTTTTGCAGTTTTTCAAACAGTTCCATAGAATTACCATATGACTCAGCAATTCTACTCCTAGGTATATACCCCCAAAGATTTGAAAACAGACACGTAAATACTTGTATGCAAATGTTCATAGCAGCATTATTCACAATAGCCAAAGGTGGAAATAAACCAAATGTCCATCAATGGAGGAACGCATAAACAAATTGTGGTTTATACATTCACTGGAATATTATTTAGCCATAGAAAGAAATGAAATCTTTTCATCCAGAGTGAAGATCAGATATATGCTACAATATAAATAAACTTTGAAGATATGCTGAGTGAAACAAGCCAGGCACAAAAGGAAAAATATGGTATAATTTCAATTATATGCAATATTTAGAATATGTAAATTCAGAGACAGAAATTAAATTAGAGGTTACAAGGGGCTGGGGCAGGGATAAATGAAGAGTTATTGTTTAATTGGTACAGAGTTTCTGTTTGGGGTGATGAAAATATTTTAGAAATAGATTGTAGTAATTGTACAACAATGTGAATGCAATTAATGTCACTAAATTGTACATTTACAAATGATTAATATATCATTTGTAAATGTACAATTTGTGTGTGGTAAAAATACATATATATATATTTTGTGGTAAAAATACATATATATCTTTTTGTGTGTGGGGGGGTAAAAATATATATATTTATTATATATATATTAAAAATATATATAATATATATAATTTATATATATTTAAATAGATATTATATATATTATATATAATATATAATATATATATAAAATGTATTATATATATAAATATATATAAAATATATATAATATATATATAAAATTTATATATATTATATATTTATAACATATTTATATGTATATTATAAATATATATATTATGTATGATATTTATATATATATAATAGGTATATATAATTATAAATATAATTATATATAATGTATTTATATATATATTATATATAATAATAATATAATATATTATTATATAATTATATAATATATAATATATTTAAATATATATATAAAATATATATATATTTTTTACCACACACACACAGACCTGATGGTGAGTAGGAACTAAGAAGTTGGGGGTGGCAGTGGGTTGGTAGAGAGAAAGAGGAACCTGATACCCATAATGAAAGTGCCTGATAAGCCTGCAGCTTTGAAAATGAGGATTACCTAAGGTCTCGTACACTGCAACAAAGATACAGAAGGTGATATATGAGATGCCACACAGGTGAGTCATACAGCTAGACCTCAGAGCACATTTCCATAAGCTACAGAGTACATGGATGGGTCAGCACAAGTCTTGGTAAGTGGAAATTTGAGTGAATGAATAAGTATCTAGGAGTCTAACACAGCACCTAGTAGGTGCTCTAAAACATTATGTTGCATCCTTGATTGATGGGAGAAGATGGAGCACTCTCTAAATATTTTTGAATAAACAAATTCATATTGTTGCCTCTTTTTAAGATGCCTTTTCCCTCCATCTTGGGGAATTCCTGCCCCCATCCCTCAAAACTTGGCATAAACACAGCCTGCTCTGTGAAGCCTTTCCTGATTTCATGCCCCCCTATCCTAAATCGATGTGACCTCTCCTGTGACTATTAGGAGTTATAGAGGGTCATTAGTGCTGGGGTTTAAGGGATTACTGGCAATGGGAAGGGGTAGCTAGGCTGGAATTGTCAGAAAGGATTGCGGATTTGAACCTGGAGTTTGTATACAGAAGTTGGGGTTACTACAAGGGCAGGAAGCTGAGGGTCAACCAACAATAAGGTAAGTAAAAGCAAGGCCCCATGATGGGTCAGAAAAATGAACAGAAACTTCAAGTTGGAGGTAAACCAACACACCAATGACAAAGTAACACATGCCTAGCCTGCTGACAAATTCAAACCACCTAGCAACCTCCCTCTTTACCTCTGCGTTAATGATCTTGCCCCCTTCTGGAACATTCTTTTCCCATCTCTACATGTAGATATCCTGCCCTATTCTTCAAGGCTCAGTTCAGACTGAAGCCCCTTTTATGAAGCTTTCCCTGTTTTCATGTTTCCCAAACCCGAGGGGAAGATGAGCCTGCTCATATGGCAATGAAAAGGAGATGTGGGGGCACCAGACCTTGTGTGCAGGGTATCATTGGTGGTTCTGAAATAAGAGAAATGGGATAGTGCTGGAAGGACTTGTATTAGATTTTATATTAAAATTTTGCACCTGGGTTTGTTCACTTACATTGCCATTACTATAAATCAGCAGTCCCAACCTTTTTGGCACCAAGGACTGGTGCTCCTATGAGAATCTAATGACTGATGATCTGAGATGGAGCTGAGGTGGTGATGCTAGCGCTGGGGAGCAGCTGCAAATACAAATGAAGCTTCACTTGTTTGCCTGCCATTCACCTCCTGCTGTACATCCCGGTTCCTAACAGGCCATGGACCAGAACTGCTCCACGGCCTGGGGGTTGGGGACCCCTGCTATAAATAAGAAAGTAACCAATCCAGGCTTTTGATGGTAAGTGCTAAGCTGATGAGGTGGGAACACATGAAGGAAGGCAAGGAGTTACAGCAACACCTAAGAAGGGAAGGTAGAACTACTAATTAGTAGAGCTAAGGATTGAACCCAGGTTCTTCTTGGCTCTAAAACCCATGAAGTCATCCTCTATATCAGTTGTTCTCAGACTTCAGTATGCATTCAAATTACCTAGGAAGCTAGTTAAAATGCAGATTTCTGAGCCTCACACCAGAGTTTCTTTAATTCACTATATAGGGCTCAGGAATTGGCATTTTAATAAACTCCCCAACTGATTCTAAACTCATTTGTCCAAGGACCACATTCTGAGAAACTTTATTTCCTGATGCCAGTGACTTCAGTCCTTTACCCACCTTCATCATTCATGTGCAGCAAGGTGATAAACACCTCATTTTAGAAAAGACAATTTTTCCCCATTGATTGGTCTTGATACCCTTGTAGAAAATCAATTGACTGCAGATGTATGGATTTATTATTAGACTCTCAGTTCTTTCTTAATTTATAATATGTCTATCCTTATGCCAGTACCACACACCCTTTTTATATTGAGATAAAGGTCACATCACATATAATTCACCACTGTAACCATTTTAAATGTACAATTTAATGGTTTTTAGTATATTCACAATATTGTGCAACCATCACCAATATCTAACTCCAGAACATTTTAATTAGACTGAAAAAAAAAACACAAAAAACACCTATACCTATTAAGTGGTCACTGTTCATTCCACTTTCCCCCATCTCCTGGCGACCACCAATCTGCTTTCTGTGTCTATGGATTTGCCTCTTCTGGACATTTCTATAAATGGAATCATACGATATATATAGCCTTTTGTGTTTTCAAGGTTCATCTATGTTATAGTGTGCATCAACACTTTATTCCCTCTTATGGCTGAATAATATTCCATTTTATGGATAGATCTCATTTTGTATATACATTCATGAGTTGATGGGCAATTGGATTATTTCCACTTTTTTTGCTATTATGAATAATACTTCTATGAACACTACTGTACAGTTTTTTCTATGTATATATGTTTTCATTTCTCTAGGAGTGGAATTGCTGAGTCATATGGTAAATCTATATTTAACTTTTTGGGGAACTGCCAAAATGTTTCCACAATGGCTGCCCCATTTTATATTCCCACCAGCAATGTATGAGGATTCCAATTTCCTCATATCATTGCCATTTTAGTGGGTGTGAGGTGATATCTCATTATGGTTTGATTTGCATTTCCCTAGTGACTAATGTTGTTGAGCATATTTTCATGTGCTTCTCGGCCATTTGTATATGTCTATTGAACTCCTTTGTCCATTTTTAAATTGCACTGTTTGTCTTTTTTCTTAAGTTATATGAGTTATTTATATAATATTTTTCTAAACCCTTATCAGATAGATGATTTGCAAATATTTTCTTTCATTCTATGAATTCCTTTTTACTTCCTTTATAGTGTCCTTTGATGCCCAAAAGTTTCAATTTTGTTAAAGTTGAATATATGTATTTTTTTCTTTAGCTGTTTGTGCTTTTGTCATATATAATAAGAATTCATTGCCAAATTCATGCAGATTTTACCTCTGTTTTCTTTTAAAGAAGCTTATAACTTTAGCTCTTGAATTTAGGTATTTGAACTGTTTTGAGTTAATTTTTATATGTGATATGAGATAAGAGACAAGTTTCATTCTTTTGCATATGCATAAACAATTGTCCCACCACCATTTGTTGAAGAGACTACATTTTCCCCACTGTATAATCTTGACACCTCTTTGAAAACCAATATAACTTAGAGTATATAAGTTTCTATTTGACTTTCAATTCTATTTCATTAATTTATGTCTATTCTTATGCTAATACCATACTGTTTTGATTATTGTACTTTGTAGTAAGTTTTGAAATTGATTTATATCTCTGTTGTTATGCTGGTATCACACTGTTTTGATTATTATTCTTTTTAAAGATAATTTTGGTTATTTAGGGTCTCTTGCAAGTCCACGTAAATTTTAGGATAATCTTGCACATTTCCGGGAAAAAAAAGCAGTTGCATTTTGATAAGGATTGCACTGAATCTGTAGATAGCTTTAGGAAGTATTATCATTTCAACAATATATGGTCTTCTGATCCATGAACACAGCATATTTTCCCATTTATTTTGGTCTTCTTAATTTCTTTCAACAATGTTTTGTAGTTTTCAGTGTACAAGTCTTGCACCTCAAATACTTACTCAGTCCTAAGTATTTGATTTTTGATCCTATTGTAAGTATAATTGTCTTAATTTTCTTTTCGTATTGTTCATCGATAGCGTATTTTTTTTTTCTTGACTAATTGCTCTGGTTGCGACTTACAGCCCAGTGATGAATAGAAGTAGTAAGAACAGACATCCTTGTGTTGTTTCTGATTCCTAGGGAAAACTCTTCAGCCTTTCATCATTGAGTATGATGTAAGCTGTGAGTCTTTTATACATACTTTATCAGGTTGAGGGATTTCTCTTCTATTTTTAGTTTGTTGAGGGTTGTAAAAAACCTTACTTTCATGGGATAAATCCCACTTGGTCACGATATGTAATCCTTTTTATCTGTTGCTGGATTCGTATTGCTAATATTTTGTTCAGTGTTTTGCTTCTATATTCATAAGAGATATTGATCTTCAGTTTTTTGTGTGTGTGTTGTCTTTGGGTTTAGTATTAGGGTAATTTAAAATGTGTTAAGAAGTTTCTCTTCCTTTATATTTTTCTCAAGGGAAGAGTCTGAAAAGAGTATGTGTTCATTTTTCTTTATATATTTGGTAGAATTCACCACTGAAGCCATCTGGTCTTGACTTTCTCTGTGTGGGAAATTTTTTTTATTACTAACTCAATCTCTTATGACAGGTATATTCAGATTTTCTATTTCTTCTTAAATCAAATTCACTAGTTTGAGTATTTTTAGGAATGTGTCCATTTCATCTAGGCCATCAAATTTATTGGCATATAATTGTCATAGTATTCCCTTGTAATAGCTTTTTTATTTTTATATAAATTTCTAGTAATGCCTTCTCTTTCATTCCAATATTTGTAATTTCAGTCTTCTTTTTTATTGGTCAATCTAGCTAAGATTTGTCAATTTTCTTTATCTATAAATTTTAGTTTTATTGATTTTCTCTATTGTTTTTCTATTCTTAATGTTCTTTATTTCTTTTATTGTCTTTTTTTAATTTATTTTTTTTTATTTTTTTATGGTGACATTGGTTAACGAAATCCAGTAAGTTTCAGCTGTACACTTTAACAATAAGGCATATATATATTTACACTGTGTGTTCACCTCTCATAGTTAGATTTCTTTTTGTTACCACATATTTGACTACCTTTACTCCGTATACCTCTCCTCTTCCCTTTCCCACTTCCCATCTGGCAACCACTAGTCTATAGTTTATGTCCATGTGTCTCTGTATTTTTGTCCTGTCCTGTTTATTTGTTGCTTTTAGGTTTATATCCCTCATATAAGAGATATCATGTGATCTTCTTTTCTAAAAGTTTTATTTATTTATTTATTTGTTTATTTATTTATTTATTTAAACTAAAGAAACAATTAAAAAATTTTTAAAGACTTTAAACAGACATTACCCCTAATTCAGCATTTTAACTTCTAAAAAATTTATCTATGTCCAATAACTATGGATGTACCTTAAAGTTTAGCCACATTTAGGCTCACTGTAGCACAATTTAAAATAGCAAAGAATTGGAAACCAATACCTGACTATTAACCAATACCTAACAACGAAGTACTAGTTAAATAAACTATGATATAACCATATAATGGAAAATTTTTAGCAGCTATTAAAATGTAGAATATTTAATAGCATGGAACAATATTCATATATACCTTTCTATTAGCTTTGTACCTCTTTTTCCATAAAAAGCTAAGTATAGTGGGCTATCATCTGTCTACCTATCGGGGACAAATTTTTTAAAAAGTATATTGGCCTCCAAGTTGTAGAGGTTAAAAGCAACACCCAAGATATCCAGCTTATAAACTTAGGAGTCACCTTTGACTTCTTGACTCTCTCATACAATATCAATATCACTAAAGCCCAAAGTTAATGAAATTGATACTAAGATTTGTATTTTCAGACTTTCATCTAAGAGAGCATTTAAAAAAAACTTTTAAAAATTAAGTTTATTGGGGTAACATTGGTTAATACAATTATATAATTTTCAGTTGCACATTATAATTTGATATCTATATATTCCATTGTGTGTTTACCACCCAGAGTCCAGTTTCCTTCAGTTACCATATATTTGATCCTCTTTACCCACTTCGCCCTCCCCATATCCCCCTATGGCTTTGACTTCTTTACCCCGTTTACCTTCCCCCTACTCCCTCTCTTCCTAACCTCTGGAAATCACTAGTCTATAGTCCATGTCCATGAGTCTCTGTTAGTTTGTCTTGTTCATTTGTTGCTATTAGGTTTATAACCCACGTGTAAGTGATATCACATGATTTTCAACTTTTCTCTGCCTGCCTTATTTCGCTTAGTATGATTATCTCGAGGTCCATCCTTGTTGTTGCAAATGCCAGTATTTCATCTCTTCTTATGGCCGAGTAATATTTCATTGTATACATGTACCACAGCTTTATTATCCAATTATCTATCACAGGACACTGGTTCCTTCCATGTCCTGGCCATCATGAATAATGCTGCTATGAACATTGGTGTGCAAATATCTTTGGTAGGCCTGTAATGATATGCACTTTCCTCTTATGACTGCTATTGCCGTGTCCCAAAAGATTTGATATGTTGTACTATCATTATCATTTGTTTATATGTATATCTCTTGATCTCTCTTTTTATTTCTTTTCTTACCAAGTTATGCTTCAGGAGCATGTTGTTTAATCCCTATATGTTTATCATTCCTTTCACTTTCTTTTTATAATTGATCTCTAGTTTCGAAGCATTATGATCAGAGAATATGATTGGTATGATTTCAACTCTCCTATATTTGTTGAGGCTATCTCTGTGTCCCAGTATGTGGTCAATCCTTGAGAATGTTTCATGTGTACTAGAGAAGAATGTATAAGCAACTGTTTTGGGATGAAAGGCTCTGTAAATGTCTATTATGTCCAGTTGGTCTAATATATCATTTAAGGGTATTATTTCCTTATTGATTTTCTGTTTGGATGATCTGTCCATATCTGACAATGGGGCATTTAGGTCCCTTACTATGATAGGGTTTTGGTCTGTTTCTCCCTTTAGTTCTGTTAGTAGTTGCTTTATACATTTCTAGGCTCCCTGATTGGGAGAATAGATATTAAGTGTTATGTCTTCTTGGTGCATGATTCCCTTTATCATTATGAAGTGTCCCTCACTATCTTTCTTTACCTTTTTTATTTTGAAGTCTATTTCATCTGATATTAGTACTGCTACTCCCGCTTTTCTCTGTATGCCATTTGCTTGAAATATCATTTTCCACCCTTTCACTTTGAGTCTCTATTTGTCTTTGGAGCTGAGATGTGTCTCCTGGAGGGAGCATATGGTTGGGTTTTGTTTTTTGATCCAATCTGCAACTCTGCCTTTTTATTGGTGAGTTCAGTCCATTTACATCTAGGGCAATTATTGAAATATGAGGTCTTCTTATAGCCATTTTATCATTTGCTATCTAGTACCTCAGTGTTTCCATTGCTTCCTTGTCCTTGTGTTTCTGTTTTCCTTATTTTGGTTGGCTTTTGTGGATTTTGCCTCTGGTTCTTCTTGTTTTATGTTATATACCTCAGTTCCAAATTTTCTGTGTGTGGTTACCTTTATGAATATGTAAAGGATAGTTATATATATACACAATCATCTCATTTCTTCTCCTCATGCCTTATCTCCATTCCCCTTTGCGATTTTGGAACTTTGAATCCTTCCTTTTTCAGTCATTACTATCTTCCTATAGCAAATCTCTTCTTATTTTTAAGCTTATAAGGCCCTGTTCCGAGTAAGGGTTGCACTCCTCTGTTTCTATCAGCCTGCTAGTCACTTTACTCCTAATTATGTTTTTTTTTTCTGTCATTTCGTTTTATAGGAGCTGACACCTTTCTGTATTTCCTGTAGTGCAGGCCTCATAGTGGAGAATTCCTTCAATTTTTGTATGTCTGGAAAGGTCTTAATTTCTCCTTCATATCTAAAAGAGAGCTTAGCTTAATATATTATTTTTGGCTAGTAGTTCCTTTCATTTAATTGTTTGAATATTTGATTCCACTCCTTTCTGGCTTGTAAGGTTTGTGCTGAGAAGTCCAACGATAATCTAATGGGTTTTCCTTTTCCCTGGCTGCCCTGAGAATTCTGTCTTTGTCATTGATTTTTAAAAATAATTTTAGTACAGTGTGTCTTGGTGAAGGCCTTTTTGAGTTGAGATAATTGGGTGTTCTGTGTATTTCCTGAATTCCAAGCTCCAGCTCATTCCTTGGAATTGTGAAATTCTCGTCCACTATTTGTCTGAAAATGCTTTTTAATTCCTGCTCCTTTTCCTCGCCTTCAATAATGCCCATTATTCTTATGTTTCCTCTCCTGATGGTATTAGCTAGTTCTTGAATTTCTCTTTCATCATTTTTCTGTCTTCGGTTCCTCTCTTCTTCCTTCTGATTTATTTCTAGATTTCTGTCTTCGATATTACTGATCCTTTTCTCCATTTGGTTTACTCTATTTCCCAAGCTTGCTATTTCATTTTTCAGCTCTTGTAGTGTGTTCTTTATCTCCAGAAGTTCCATTTGGTTCTTTTTGAGGGTTTCAAATTCCTTGTTAAAGAACTCATTCTGTCTATCTAATTGTTTTATTTCCTGAAAGTGTTGATATGATTTGTTTTTCAGAAGTACCATCACTGAGTTTTTTCAGAAGTACCATCCTGACTTCTCTGTCCTTTAAGTCTCATATTTCTATGCCTGTTAGCTTATTTTCTGGAGATTTCTTTTTCTTTCTGAGATGCCTTGTCACCTTGGTTTTTCATGGTGTTTAATGGACTATTTCTCCACCTGGGCATTAATGGAAGTGTGTTCTGCCTTTTTTTTCCCAGAAAGATTTATTATATTAATGTCCCAAGCCTATTGCAAAGAAAATATTTTTCTTTTGGTTTCCAGTAGGTGGCGTCTAAGCCTCTTGGATCTCTGTTTTATATAAAGTCTTAATAATGTCTTTTTTATCCTTATAAATGTTTAACCACTCTGGCTACCCTCTGGGTTGGGGATTGGGGGCTACAGCTTAGCCTCGGTTTTGCAACCACGGCTAGTAAATATCAACTGTTGTTTCTCTGCCAACCCCACTTTTCTGCTGTCCCCTTTTCTCTGCCTTCTGCCCTGATGACTGGGCACTGCCACCGGCCACGTGGAGCTCCCAGCACTTTCAGTCAGGGCTGTTCAGGGAAGTTGCAGCATCTTCTCTCCTCCTCCTCCTCCTCTAGGGAACTCCAGCAGCTGCAAGAGGCAGCTTCTTTGTTTCTTGCAGTTCACTGCCCAACACCCGGGATTCTGCCCTGTGGTAGCTCTTATGCGCAGATCCCACACTCAGATGTGTTGTTGTACTGTTTTATGTGTTTTGTCTTGAGTTTTAGATGTTCAGTTTATTGTTGTTTCAAGGAGAGAGATATGGGGACGTCTCTCACTCCACCATGTTTAATCCAATCTCCTCCTGCAGTACACAACTTAACACTTACATATTGTCATATTTATTTGCTTTTGTATTGTGTGCTGCTCATACTTTTTCAAACTAAACTGTAGATTTTTGACAATATATTCCTATAAACCACTTCCACGCTGTCTAACATAGAAGTTTCTTAATCAACCTTAATGGAATTGAGATTGAGTTCATTGTTTCTTTATGTCTTTATGTTGAACAGGTTGTATTTGGAAAATAAAACCAGCTGTCATCCTCAGATTCCCTCCCTGGTGTAGTATATGCAGCAAATTTGAAGCACAGCATAGTTGAGGATAACAAAAAATAAAGGGAGTTTCAAACTGCAAAGGAAGACAGAGTAGTGATGCTATAATCAAAATCCAGTAGCTGACTTTCTCCTCTACTAACCTTTTAAAATAAAGTCTTTATTTTAAAATATATTCAGAGACTCACAAGAAATGGGAAAATTGTATAGAGTTTGGCTAGTTCACCAAGCTTCCTCTAATGTTAATGTCTTGCATAACGATAGTCCAATTATCAAAACTGAGAAGTTAATATTAATACAATACTATGAACTAAACTACAGACTTTATTCAGATTCCTCAACTGACTTTTAAAATCTGTAGTGCAGCAAGAATTATAAAGAAAATATATATATATATATTTGTATAAATGTATATATATATATATTATATAAATATATATATATACATACATACATACATACATACATACATACATACATACATACATACATATATAGGATGCAGAGAAAGACTGCCTGAAGTTGTATAGGGTCAAAGCCATCTGAGAAAAAGGGAACAAGTTGAAGCCAAAATTTAGCATAGGCATTCTTCAATGCCTCTTCTAATTGGCCTCCAGGGGGTGTGCTTATTTGTAATTGGTCTATTTGTGGAAGGTTACTTTTTCTTATTTGCATTAAGATTCCATGTTAACCTTATACTTGCTTTTCCTTGTATTATGAGTTATCCATAAGGTAAAAGTTGTGAACAAATAAATTACTTCCACCCTTACTACACATTTGTTCAATCTTCATCCCTATTCTTGAATGTGAGAATAGTCTATTAAAATAAACACACTGATTAGGTTTAAAGGTGATGCATTCTTTTTCTGCATGTATTAAGAAACAAACAAAAAAAATCAATAATTTGCAGAATGAGGTACTGAAAACGAGTTGTTTTTCAGTACCTTTGTAATTGGATGTTCATAATGAGGCTTCTTAAAATTTATTCTGGTATAAAATCAGTATAAGGTCAATCCATATATATGTGAAATGCATTTTAAAGTCTAATAGAAATATTTTAAAATTATCTTGTTAGAAGAGATGGCCAAAAGTGCATAACTCTCAAATTATTTTACTCATATTAAAAATCATCAACTCTCTTCTAACACCGTCATTTATGGATGATTGCATAGTAAAATTAAATGGGAGAAGCCACAATGTGACAATGAATGTTTTAAATGTGTTTTATAATGCTCGAGGCTAGTATTAGGAGACTAAAAATTGTTCTAAAATAAAATCCAGATGGATACAGTAAAAAGTAGAAGATAAAACCTTAAAACTATCAAAATGAAAATAAGTGGATATTATATCTAGGAATATACTATATAAAAATTGATAAAGGGAGATCTTTGGAAACATGGCAGAGTGAGAGACGTCCCCAGATCTCTTCTCTTGAAACAACCATAAGCTGAACATTTAAATCTCAACAAAAACACCCAACTGCACACCAAGGCGTCTGATTCTGTGATCTGCATATAAGATCTATGATAAGTCAGAACCTCGGGTGTTGGGCAGTGGACTGGGAGAAATAAAGAAGATGCATCTCACAGCCACCAGAGTTCCCCGTCGGGGGAGTAGGAGGAGAGAAGTTGCGGTGAGATTCCTGAACAGCCCTGCCTGGGAAACCTGTGAGCTCCTCGCAGTGGTGGCAGTGCACAGTCATCATGGCAGAAGGCAGAGAAGCGGGATGGCAGAAAAACAACAGTTGAATTTTACAGTCCGTGGGTGTAAAACCAAGGCTGAGCCGCAGCCTCCAACCTCCAACCCAGAAGGCCCCTTCCCCATACTCTCTGAGACAGAACACTGCAGAGCCCCAGGGAAATCTGAGCAAATGTTACTGAAATTGTCATTAACACTGACAGGGACTGAAATTGAGGGTAGCGAGCGCGATTAAATATCTATCAGAAAATAAAAAGTCATTTTTAAGGCTTTATGTAAAGCAGGGATCCAAGAGGCTTAGACACAACCTACAAACCAAAGAAAAAGTGCCTTATTGCAGCAGGCTAAAGACAGACCTTTATATAATGAATCTTCCATCTAAAAAAAAAAAAAAACAAACAAAAACAGAATACACTTTCATTAATGCTCAAGTGGAGAAATAGTCCAGTAAACATCATGAACAACCAAAGTGACAAGGCATCTCAGAAAGAAAGAGAAAAATCTCCAGAAAATAAGCTTACAGACATAGAAATATACAACTTAAATGACAGAGAATTTAGGATGGTACTTCTGAGAAAACTCAGTGAGATCCAAAACGAGTCATACAAAAAATTTCAGGAATTGAAAATTCCTGAAGATAAAGAACACACTGCAAGAGCTGAAAAATGAAATAGCAAGCTTGGGAAATAGAGTCAACCATATGAAGGAAAGGATCAGTGATATTAAAGACAAAAATCTAGAAATAAAACAAAAGGAAGAAGAGAGAAACCAAAGACAGAAAAAATAGTGAAAGAGAAATTTAAAAACTAGCTGATACCATCAGGAGAGGAAACATAAGAATAATGGGCATTATTGAAGGCGAGGAAAAGGAGCAGGAATTAAAAAGCATTTTCAGACAAATAGTGGACGAGAATTTCACAATTCCAAGGAATGAGCAGGAGCTTGGAATTCAGGAAGTACACAGAACACCCAATTATCTCAACCCAAAAAGACCTTCATCAAGACACACTGTATTAAAGTTATCAACAAACAACGACAAAGACAGAATTCTCAGGGCAGCCAGAAAGAGGAAAATAGTAACTTATAAAGGAAAACACATTAGATTATTGTCGGTCTTCTCAGTGCAAACCTTAAAAGCCAGAAAGAAATGGAATCAAATATTTAAACTATTAAGCGAAAGGAACTACCAGCCTAGAATATGTATCCAGCTCTGCTCTCCTTTAAATATCAAGGAGAAATTAAGACCTTTTCAAACATACAAAAATTGAGGAATTCTCCACTACGAGTCCTGCACTACAGGAAATACTGAAAGGTGTCAGCTCATCTAAAACAAAATAACAAAACAAAACAAAACAAAAAAACATAATGAGGAGTAAGGTGACTATCAGGCAAATAGAAGCAGAGGAGTGGAACCCTTAATAAAAACAGGGCATTATAAGCTTAAACAATAAGAAGAGGTTTACTATATCAAGATAGCAATGAACATTTAGCACACATAGGGACAAATTGAGATAAAAATGACTAAAAAAGGGAGGATTCAAAGATTCCAGTTAGCAAAGGGAAATGAAGATAAGTCACATGCAGAAGAAAATGGACTGTGTGTGTGTGTGTGTTATATATATATATGGAGGCTCTGTAAATGTCTATTATGTCTAGTTGGTCTAATGTGTCATTTAATGATATATATATATATATATATATAACTATATATATATATAACTATATATATATATAACTATATATATATATAACTATATATATATAACTATATATATATATAACTATATATATATATATAACACACACACATATATATATGTATACATATATATATATATATATATATATATATATATATATATATATATATATATATAAAACTATCCTTTACATATTCGTAATGGTAACCACATACAGAAGATTCAGAACTGAAGTATATAACACATACAGAACTGAACTATATAACACATACAGAACTGAACTATATAACACATACAGAAGATTCAGAACTGAAGTATATAACATAAAACAAGAAGAACCAGAGGCAAAATCCACAAAAGCCAACCAAAATAAGGAAAACAGAAACACAAGGACAAGGAAGCAATGGAAACACTGAGCTACCAGAAAGCAAAAGATTAAAAAAATGGCTATAAGAAGACCTCATATTTCAATAATTGCCCTAGATGTAAATGGACTGAACTCACCAATAAAAAGGCAGAGTTGCAGATTGGATCAAAAAAACAAAACCCAACCATATGCTGCCTCCAGGAGACACATCTCAGCTCCAAAGACAAATACAGACTCAAAGTGAAAGGGTGGAAAATGATATTTCAAGCAAATGGCATACAGAGAAAAGCGGGAGTAGCAGTACTAATATCAGACGAAATAGACTTCAAAATAAAAAAGGTAAAGAAAGATAGTGAGGGACACTTCATAATGATAAAGGGAATCATGCACCAAGAAGACATAACACTTATTAATATCCATGCTCCCAATCAGGGAGCCACAAAATATGTAAAGGAATTACGAACAGAACAAAAGGGAGAAACAGACCAAAACTCTATCATAGTAGGGGACCTCAATACCCCACTGTCAGATATGGACTGATCATCCAAACAGAAAATCAATGAGGAAATCACATCATTAAATGACACATTAGACCAACTAGACATAATAGACATTTACAGAGCCTCCATGCCAAAACAGCTGCTTATACATTCTTCTCTAGTACACATGGAACATTGTCAAGGATTGACCACATACCGGGACACAGAGATAGCCTCAACAAATATAGGAGAGTTGAAATCATACCAACCATATTCTCTGATCATAATGCTTTGAAACTAGAGATCAACTATAAAAAGAAAGCGAAAAGAATGACAAACTTATGGAGATTAAACAACATGCTCCTGAAGAATATCTGGAACAGGGAAAAATAAAAAGAGATCAAGAGATACATATAAACAAATGATAATGATAGTACAATATATCAAATCTTTTGGGACATGGCAAAAGCAGTCATAAGAGGAAAGTTCATATTATTACAGGCCTACCTCCCCAAAACAAGAACGAACCCAAATAAACAACCTCGTGCTTCATCTTAAAAAACTACAAAAGAACAAATGAAGCCTAAAGTCAGCAGAAAGAAACAAATAATCAAAATTAGAGCAGAAAAAAATGAAATAAAAAACAAACAAACAAACAAAAACAATAAAAAAAAATAACTGCAACAAAGAGCTGGTTCTTTGAAAGTTTAATAAAATTAACAACCCCCTGGCTAGACTTACTAAAAGTAAAGAGAGAAACGACACACATAAACAAAATCAGGGATGAAAGAGGGGAAATTATGACAGACACCACAGAAATACAAAGGATCATGCAAGAACACTATGAGAAAGTGTATAACACCAAATTTAATAACTCAAAGAAATAGGCCAGTACTTAGAAAAATACAACCTTCCTAGACTGAATCAGGAATAACTGGAAAATCTAAATAGACCGATCAGCAGTATAGAATTTGAAACAATCATCAAAAAGCTACCAAAAAGTAATTGTCCAGGACCAGATGTCTGCACTAGTGAATTCTACCAAATATTCAAATATTTAATACCTATTCTCCTTAAACTCTTCCAAAAAAATCGAAGAAGAGGCAATACTTCCCAATCCATTTTATGAGGCCAATATTACCCCGATACCAAAACCTGGTAAAGATAACACAAAAAAGGCAAACTACAGACCAATACCTTTTATGAACACACATGCAAAAATCCTAAATAAGATAGTAGTGAACCAAATATTGCAACATATTAAAAGATTATACACCACAATCAAGTGGGCTTCATCCCAGGGTCACAGGAATGGTTCAACATATGCAAATCAATTAATGTGATATACCACATAAACAAATTAAAAAATAAGAATCATATGATCATATCAATAGATGCAGAAAAAGCCTTCAACAAGATACAGCGTCCATTTATGATTAAAACACTCAACCAAATCGATATGGAAGGAAAGTACCTTAGCATAATAAAGGCCATCTATGACAAACACTCAGCCAACATTATACTTAATGGTGAAAAACTAAAAACCTTCCCTCTAAGATCAGGAACAAGGCAAGGCTCTCCACTATCACCACTGTTGTTCAATGTAACATTGGAGGTCGTAGCAAGTGCAATCAGGCAACAGAAAGATATAAAAAGCATGCAAATAGGAAACAAAGAAGTCAGATTGTCACTATTTGCAGATGACATGATTGTCTATATAAAAACCCGAAAGACTTCACAAGAACACTACTAGTAACAATAAGCAAATACAGTAAAGTCTCTGGATACAAAATCAACATTCAAAAATCCATAGCATTCATATACTCTAATAACAAAGTGTCAGAAAAAGAAGTGGACAAAATAATTCCTTTTGCAATTGCAACAAAAAGAATAAAATACCTAGGGATAATATGACAAAACATGTGAAGTATCTTTATAATGAAAACTACAAGACCCTATTAAAAGAAATCGAAGAAGATACAAAGAAATGGAAAGATATTCTGTGTTCTTGGATTGGTAGAATCAACATAGCTAAAATGACCATATTACCTAAAGTATTATACAGATTTAATGCAATCCCCATCAAAATACCATTGGCATTTTTTAAAGAAATAGAACAAAAAATCATCAGATTTGTATGGAAGCACAAAAGACCCTGAATTGCCAAAGCCATCCTGAGAAAAAAGAACAAGGCTGGAGGCATCACTCTGCCGAACTTAACATTATACTACAAAGCGACAGTGATCAAAACGGCATGGTATCGGCAGCAAAACAGACACATGGACCAGTGAAACAGAATCAAGAGTGCAGAATTGTCGGAAACCAGCCGACCAAGTCAAACCAGGTACCTGAATGGGGGAGCGGGGACTGAGAAAAAGGAGAAGACAGACAAGGTGCAGGAGGGAGAACAGATCTCACAACTGTCTCTCCCAGTTTATTTCTTATGCTCCTTTTTATACATAATCTGTTACTTTGTGTATCCCAAGATAACATAATTAAAGTAACATCCTGAAGATCGAGGTACAATCGACACTCCCTTTGACACTCCCTTTGTCTATACTTAATCTGCTTCTTCCTGGGATTCCACAGAACCAGCCTTTTCCCTTTTTTATGCAAGCAGGCCTCTCGAGATAATCCATGCACTCTTTTGAATTTTGGGAGCTTTAGCTCCCTACACAGAATTAAACCTATATTTATATGGGCAAATAATTTTTGACAAAACAGCCCAAAACATACAATGGAGAAAGGAATGCCTCTTCAATAAATGGTGCTAGGAAAACTGGAAAGCCACCTGCGAAAGAATGAAACTAGACTGTTGTCTATCACTACACACCAAAATTAACTCAAAATGGATTATGGACCTGAATATAAGACCTAAAACAATAAAATGCATAGAAGAAAACATAGGAACTAATCTCAAGGTCCTTGGACTTCAAGAGAATTTTATGAATTAGACCTCAAAGCAAGGGAAGTTAAAGCTAACATAAATTAATTTGACTACATCAAACTAAAAAGCTTCTGCTCAGCATAAGAAATCATTAACAAGGTAAAGAGACAGTCATTCGAATGGAAAATATATTTGCAAGCAACACCTCTGATTAGGGCCTAATATCCAAAATACACAAAGAACTCATACAACTCAATAGCAACAACAACAACAACAAAACTCAAATGATCCAACCAAAAAATGGGCAGAGGACCTGAACAGACACTTCTCCCTAGAGGACATACAAATAAATGGCCAACAAATGTTTCAAAATATGCTCAATAGTGCTAGCTATTGAGGAAATGCAAATCAAAACCACAATGAGATACCATCTCACACCAGTTAAAATAGCTATAATCCACTGGACAAGTAATAACAAATGCTGGAGATGATGCAGAGAAAAAGGAACCCTCATACACTACCGGTGGGACTGCAAGTTGGTAAAGCCACTATGGAAAACAATATGGAGGTTCCTCAGAAAACTAAGAATTGATCTACCATATGATCCAGCCATCCTTCTACTGGGAATTTACCCCAAAGACTTGAAAACCTAGATCCGAAAAGATATTCGCACACCGATGTTCATAGCAGCATTATTCCAGTGGCCAGGACGTAGAAGCAACCAAAATGTCTTATGATAGATGATTGGATAAAGAAGCTGTGGTACACATATACAATTGAATATTGTATACCAAGTATAATGGAAAAAACTCATTGAATTGTACATTGTAAATATGAGCAGTTAATTATCTATTATATTTCAATAAAGCTGCAAATAAAAGCTAAAAAAAGTTACTAGGGGCAAATGTTAACAGAAAGCAGAAGAAAAGGGAGGAAAAGTTAGATGTTAATAAGCAACAAGGGTAGAATGGGCTATGTTGTACGTAGCCTTGCATAATTGGAAAAGGACTTTGAGTCTGAAAGCAAGGATTATAATTATATAGTTAAGGAGTAACCCCAATAAACAATAAAAAAAAACTTGGAAAATATTAAAACGGTAAAGAAGAAAAAAGTCAATAAAGATTATTTAATATTATCATAATATTTAATATTTTAATAATTTTTAAAAGAATGAAAACACTGAAAATATAAAATACTTGTCTTTTTTGACATCCTACATAAGGTGAGTGAAGTAAATTTGTTTCTATATTTTTTGATATACTGTGCTTTTCCAATCAACTTTTAATGGAAACACTAAGGTTCTCATTCTATAATGCATTGTCTTGTATGAAAACAATTCTGCATTCCACAGCTATGCATTAACAAAATTAAGTGCCATATACCCTAGTATTAAAGTCATCTCCATGGTCCAACAAACATATATCAACCCTTAATAAAAGAGGCTAAAATATGTTTTGTAGTATGTTGGTACGTGCTTGCGTCTGCACATTTGTATGTATGATTATAAAAAGGTAGGTTTTGATTTTATTTTATTTTTTTAATTTAATTTTTTTGAAATATTTTATTTTATTTATTTATTTTTTAAATTTATTTTTTTTTATGGTGACATTGGTTAACAAAATCCAATAAGTTACAGCAGTACACTTTAACAGTAAGGTATATATATATATTTACACTGCATGTTCACCTCTCATAGTTAGATTTCTTTCTGGCACCACATATTTGATCCCTTTACCTCATGTACCTTCTCCCTCCCCCCACTGCCTATCCCTCTGATTCAGGTCCCCTGCCCATTTTTCGATTGGTCGTTTGTTTTTTTTTTTGTTGTTGTTATTGATTTGTATGAGTTCTTTGTATGTTTTGGATATTAGGCCCTTATCGAAGGTGTTGTTTACAAATATATTTTCCCATTTGGATGGTTGTCTCTTTACCTTGTTGACGATTTCTTTGGCTGAGCAGAAGCTTTTTAGTTTGATGTAGTCCCATTCATTTATTTTAGCTTTTACTTCCTTTGCTTTTGAGGTCTAATTCATAAAATCATCTTTAAGTCCAAGGTCCTTGAGTTTAGTTCCTATGTTTTCCTCTATGCATTGTATTGTTTCAGGTCTTATATTATCTTTTTTTTTTTTTATGGTGACATCAGTTTATGAAATCCAATAAGTTTCAGCTGTACACTTTAACAGTAAGGCATATATATATATTTACACTGTGTTCACCTCCCATAGTTAGATTTCTTTCTGTCATCACTTTTACCCCATCTACCTTCCCCTCCCCCCCCACCCCTACCTCTGATAACCACTAGTCTATAGTCCATGTCCATGAGTATCTGTTTCTTTGTCTTGTTCTCTGTCTGTTTGTTTGTCCTTGGGGTTTATATTCCACATATAAGTGATATCAACTTTTTCTGTCTGGCTTATTTCGCTTAGCATGATCATCTCGAGGTCCATTCATGTTGTCACAAATGGCAGTATTTCATCTCTTCTTACGGCTGAGTAATATTCCATTGTAAATATGTACACAGCTTCTTTATCCAATCATCTATTGTAGGACACTTTGGTCGCTTCCATGTCCTGGCCACTGTGAATAATGCTGCTATGAACATCGATGTGCAAATATCTTTTCGGATATGGGTTTTTGAGTCTTTGGGGTAAATGCCCAGTAAAGAGATTCCTGGATCATATGGTAGATCAATTCTTAGATTTTTGAGGAATATTCTCAAAAAGTGGCTGTATAAATTTGCAGTACCTCCAGTAGTGTATGAGGGGTGTTTTTTCTCTGGATCCTCTCCAACATTTGTTATTACTTATCCCATTGATAACAGCTATTCTAACAGGTGTGAGATGGTATCTGTACTAGTCCTTTAACATATATATATATATATATATATATATATATATATATATATATATATATATATATATATATATGATTTCCAATACTCAGGACAAAATAATGATTGAAATTTCATTTGACAGATGAGATAATTGAGACTCAGTACCTCATTAATTTTAACAAGATATACAGTAAAGAGATAAGATAAGATTAGAAACCAGGTCTCTAGGATTCCAAAGGCCACAGTCAATTGCACTTCATTTAACTACATATACCCACCATTTCCCTCATACTTAGCACAGAGGCCTGGCCTGGACAAATGTTCAGCAGCAGCAGTGCCCCCTGCCCCCACACAAAAAATATCTTTGTAGTGGACACTATTATGCTCATCTATATCCTGTTTTGAGACAGAAGGGCTTATTCCTCCAGGTGCTGGAAGTGCTCCTGGCAGACAGCACTCAGCTGAAGAGAGTGATCTATCCTAAGGGTTGCACTCCCTTCCAAGGTGTAGCTTGCACTCAATTTTCAGTTGATGTTGGGGTATAAAGGTTCTGCATCCTTGATCCAACTGAGAACAAATCTGGGAAGTTATTTCAGATTCAGAGCTCCCTGTGTGGTCTGCTATTGTCTTGTAACTGCATTACAGCCCAATCTCTCTGATCCAATCTTGTTTCCTTTCCTTCCTCCCACAGGTGCTGATCCCAGAACACTCTCTAATACACTTTTGCCTAACTTGGAGTCTGATTTCTGGGAAATTCAATTTATAACAATTATGTTGAAGAATATTAATTAACATGAGAAGATATTCAAAATATTTTATGAAGTTAAAAAAGCAAAGTTTCTAGCAATTTCTAGCAATCTGCTCAACTAAATTAACTGAAAACCCTTTTGATACCAACTTCTATAAGTGAAATATAAAGTATACAAACATTATTTTAATTGCATAACTGAGCTCACAAAAAATAAAACTCTTAGATGCCAGAAATGAAGAGGAAACTGAAAATCAGACTTTAATCTTGTAAGTGGAAGTTATGGTTGCCCTCCCTGGGAAGGGAGTTTCAACTTTTAAGAACCACAGGGACAGAAGATGAGGTCTTAGACCCAAGAGTTCCATCCAACAGTTCCCTGGAAGGGCTGTACTCTCCATAAAAAGTTGGACTTGAAAAAAAAATCTGTATCTATGGCACAACAAAGAACTTTATCTGTCTCCGTATAATTCCTAGATGGAAGAAAAAAATTTCATCTGAGAATTATAGCACAGGCCGAGAACCCACATGGGTTTTAGATTTTAATTGATGTGCAAGTCCAAGAAAACTTTACTCTGAGGGTCTTGACAGAAGCAATGGTAAAATTGCTTTGCAGGGATGTTCCCACAACACAGACCACAAGAAGTTTTCACAGAATTTTTTAAAAGCCCATTTAAAAAGATACTGCAATTAAAAAAAAACCTACAAGAATAAATTGTCTACTGTGAGAGTCAGTGGACACAATCACCAGCAAGATTAGAATACTGAGAATCGTTGAGCTGGGGGATATATTTGAGAAAATCACCTAGTTTTTAGAACAAATAGATAAAAAATATGACAGACTAAAATACATGGAGGATAGAATGAAAGATCCAATCTTAATCTAAGAGGAGTTCCAAAAGGAAAATAGAGAAAATTGGAGAAAGGTAATATTCAAAACTCAATGACTGCAGATTTTCCAGGACTGATGAAAGATTTAAAAAGCACAGTGCAAAGTAAAATAAATAAAATTAAATCTATATCCAAACATATTATAGTCAAACTGCAGAACACCAAAAACAAAGAGAAACATCTTTAAAATTACCAGAGAGAGAAAAGACAGATTACCTTCAAAGGAACAACAATAAGATAGACAGCAGAATTTTAAATTACAAAATATAGGCCAGAATACAGGTAAATAATATCTTCAAAGTTCTGAGGGAAAGCATCTGTCAACCTAGATTTCTAAACTCAGCTGAGTTATTATTCAAAGATGAGGGCAAAAAAAAAAATCCAGAAATGAACTGAGAGAATCAAAAACTTACAAACCCTTGCTGAAAGGAACACTAAAGTATGTACTTCAGCAAGGAAGTACTGATGTGGAAAAGAGAGTACTGAGCAAAGAGATTAGTAAACATGTAGGTAGATGTAAAAAGCTTTGGTTGTAAAAAAAAACAAACAATAATGAAGATGATGAATGATTCAGGGATATAAAAACAAAGTTGAAAAGGCATGGTTTAGATAAAACTTTCTAAGTCTTTGAATTGTTTTAAGCAAGGGTAGAACTAATGAGAAACATTAGACATTTTGAGTAAAAAACATCCCCCCCCAAAAAAAAAAACATATGATGTAACTTCCAAACTCATAGGAAAAAAGTAATTTAAAAATTGACTAATGGGAAAAAAGATAAGAAAGGAGGGGAAAAAAGCACAGAAAAAGGAAAATAAGAGAAAAATCCCACAATAAGGTGATTCAAATAAATCCAAATATATCATGAATCACAATAAATGTGACTGGACTAAAACTTGTGAGTGCAAAGACAGAGTCTTGGTTGCATTTAAAAATCCAAACTTTAGCTAATTTCTCTTCATAAAATCATACCCAAAACATATGTGCATGGAAAGTGATGGAAAAATAGATGCTAGGCAGGTGCTAATTAAAGTCAATGCAGTTATGTTAATGTTAAGCCAACAATACTTTAAAACAACAAATATTAGAGATAGATTGTGTCACAACATATTGATTAAAGTAATAATCTATCAGGAAGATATAGCAATTCTAAATCTATATCTAGATATATTGCCTCAAATTATATAAAGCGAAAATTGACAGAATGATAGAGGTACCAATAAGTCTATCATCAGTGGTAAATTTTAATGTACCTCTCCATCTTTATAGAGAAAGCAGACCAAATATGAACAAGAACATAGACTTGAGCAATTTTTAAAAGACTCGAATTGATATTTATAAAATTCTGTTTTATATTTATTAAACTCATTCTTTAAAAATATACATAGATCATTTATCATACCTTTATTACAATGCAATAAATTTAGAATTCCCCTAATCAAAAAGATAATAAAAAATACACATGGAAATTAAAAGAAAGTAGGTTATGAAACCAGTAGATGCAATATCATCCCATTTTAAGAAAAAAATAATATTTGTGTTATGCATTGTGTAAAAAAGATTGAAAAGAGGCACTAAAAATGATGAGTGATTATTTATGGTTTCTTAGTTTATTGGTGATTTTTAGTTTTGCTTTATTTTTAAAGAACTCTTCTGTATTGTTAAAGTTTTATGCTTGGAACATGTGAATGTATTTTTTTTAATGAGAAAAAAATCAATGATAAATTTTACTTAGAATAATGTATAAAATAATACCTTGCCTGGGTTATAGCAATAGCCTTCTAAGTGGTCTTCCCATTTCCTTCTTGCCTCCTAAACATTCTTTTCCCTAAAGCACTTAGAATAAAATCTAAATTCCTAACTTTAGCTTACAAAGTTCTACATGACATTGCTACAGACTACACCTCTAAATTTATCTCCAGTAACACTACTCAGGTTCACTCTATTCTGACCACACTGGCTTTTGTTTCCTTGAACTCTCCAAGTTCTTTCCAGCCTGGATTTGCTACCCTTTGCACCTAGAAGCCCTACTGTTCTCTTTTCCCCAATACTCTCTTTTCCTGGCTAAGTCCTACGTATTCTCCACGTTTTAACTGAATTGTTAAATCCTTATGAAACCTTTTTTCTGCTCTCCCTCCCTCTCCAGACTAGGTTTGATTTCTCTGATATTCTCAAAGCACCCATTTTTTACTTCATAGCAGGAACAATAAACTTGAAAATATATGTTTATGTGTTTACTTGGTTATTGTTTGTCTCCCTTGCTAAACTGTTTGTTCTGTGAGGACATCTGGTTTGCTAATTGCTATTTCCTTAGTACCTAACATAGTGCTGAGTGAATATTTGTGGAAAGAATGCATAAATGAGTGAATGAATGAATGAATCCTCACAAACGCTACTGGAAATTATGGAACCAAAAGTGAAGTAAAGAAGTTCATGAAAGAGAAGTCTAAGGGTATGCCACAATCGTGGTTTTAACTTCCAGGTCTCCTGGTAATGGCTAAGATTCATTGAAAAATACTGACAAGATAAATTTCCTTTAGTATTCTTTTTCTACATTTGCTTTAGTGGACTATTCCTCTTTGAAAGTAGCAGGTCCTGTAAGTTAGCTCAAAAACAAAACAACAATAACAAAGTTGCTACTTCAGAGGCCAAGGACAATGAAGTAGGATGATTTGTAGATGGGTATAAATTAGTGCATCGCATTTCATTGTCTTGAAGCTCTGTTTCATTATATGATACAGTAGCACATAACCAAAGTCCAGTTCCAGTTGTCCTAGATATGCTCTATCTTCCCTTCCAGGGGCAACTTGTACACATTCAGCCAGCTTGAGTAATAGTGGTCTCCATAATTAGGGCCAGTACATAGGAAAAAGAGATTTTCCCACTGACTCACTGTTGCTTTGCTAGAGAAGAAAAATATTGGTTACTGCTTAAGTTTGCTCCAGAGTTTACACTTTAGGGTATAATCTTAAATTCTCAGAATACAGCCTTTAAAAAAGATGCTAAGAAAGCAAAGTAGGACACTTGATGTTGTGACATCATGGACTTAAATTCACAGATACTAGCTTCTTTTCAGTAAATCCCATCCTCAACTCTTGCTCCCACAGAAGAAGGACGTGGTGGTAATTTCAATGTCAAATTCTCCACAAAAGCTTGGTGTTTTAACATAACCACTTTTTCTAACATCTCAGTCTTTTCCTTTGATTTGATATAGTCACAAACTAGATCCTTGGTAGTTATCTACATAATTAAGTCTAGAAAATATCTACTTGAGTATTTAGTCCTTTAATAGTTCACATAGAAGTGTTAAATATTTTGCAGTTGTTCATCTATTTTCAAAATTTACTCCCAGGTAACTCCATAGTTCTACAATGATGTGTTAGGCCAAGTCTCAGAAGATTTAAAATATAATTTATTCATAAATAATTCTGAAATAAACCTATGCAATGCAGTATAGAAGAGGTAGGGAGCATTGGTATAATTCATAAAAATAGGTATGTCCAATTAAGAACACAGATAGGAAATGAGAGAGATCAGGATTTGTAAATGCATCACACTTTTCCTTATATTCTTTTTAAATGTCAAGGATTCAATTACTAAATATAAACACAGTTCCCCAAAAGGCATTGTTAATAATTATTAGCGCACAAAAGGAAAAATATTTTTAACCTAAATAGATCCAAACATTGAGAGCAGACCTGACGAAACCAAATGATACTTAAGAGCATTTCTGATTCAAGTGAAACATGTGGTGAGTATGGTGCATCAAACGATTTATAATCCTTTGTTATTTGCATATTCCAGAACAATAGTGGGAGTCTGAACAGAGAATAGTAAATCATTTGACCAGATCAATGAAAAGAGAACCAAATACTTTTTTCTGGTGGTAGTAATGACCAATTGCTATGCAACTGATTGTGTTATAGTATATAGTTAATTGGCTAAAGTTCTTAAGAACACTGAAATAAGTGGACCAACATTTTGTGATCATATTTCAGTTGTTTAATTGACCATGTAGTAATCTGATTGGCTAACCCGTAAATTCTATCTAGCTATCACTATAAGAATGAAATAGCTTTAAGTCAGACTGATAAAGGCAAATATATGATCTCACATGTAAACTATAAAGAAAACAAATGAACAAACAATTATAGAGAACTGATGGTTGCCAGAAGGGAGGGAGGTTGGGGAGCTGGTTGAAAAGGTGAAAGAATTAAGAAGTACAAATAGGTATTTACAAAATAATCACAGGGATGTAAAGTACAGCATAGAGAATATAGTCAACAATAGTGCAGCAACTATGAATAGTGCCAGGTGGGTACTAGACTAATCAGGGGGGTCACTACATAAGTTATATAAATGTCTAACCACTATACTATACACCCGAAACTAATAAAAAAATAATATTGACAACTGTAATTGAAAATAATTAAATAAATAATAAATGAAATAGCTTATTAGTATGAGAAAATGTTTCCTACCAGAATAACAGAAATGATTATAAATGGTCAGGATATCAGTAGAATTGAATTTAGGCTCTTTCTGAAGTATGTCAGAATAATAAAAAGAAGATAAAAAAATATTAATCATTTAAAATTTTATTTTTATTCTTTGTCAGGACTGTTTTGCCACTTTCCCTCCTTATGCATGCAGTTTCAGAAGAAATTAATGAAATCCAACTCTCTTTTCAAAGTCACAGTGACTTCAAGAGTCTCAGTTTCCGGGATGTATAAAGCTTTGGCACTGTTACAGTCCACAGGATGGGGAAAGTTCAGCAACAGCTTCCTAAAAATCAAAACAAAGTCAAATGAAATAAAAACATAGAATCAACTTCCTAAAGTGATATTAAAAAGATATCACTTTCAATGAGGCAACAGAAAGCAATATATACCATCAGAATGTTACAAACCAAAAAACAATATTTAGACAGTGTAAGTACTGAATCAAAAGTATGCTTAAATAACACAAATAGTATACTAGTTTTTTGGCCTTAAAAATCCAAGTAGTGGTTTTGACTCCCCCTCTTTTTATCTAAACTGACCTCATTTTTCATTATAATAACATAGTCTCAGGCTCTGTTTATAGGCATAGAAAGAGAATCATTGCAACTTTAAGTTGGTTGGATAGATCTGTTGCCAGTCATACTTATGTGTAGATGGAATGTGGCTGGCTGATACAAATCTGAAAATTGGAATGGTTCTATAAGAATCTAACACAACTTGAGGCTGAGTCTCTACTGCAGGTGTAGTTATTGAAACTCAGCCTGAAATGATTTCAATACCAGATCAGTGAGAGTGCTTGTCTTTGCTTGCTTCTGGTTCTTTCTACTATACATTGACAAAAATTCCCTGTGAGAGATTATTGTTTACTTTGCAGTTGATGATTCAGTTGCTGGATAGCTGAACACTTTGGATGCATTGCTGAGATGTGACATCCATAATTCTGTCATAGTGTTATGAATCTGAATTATGCATGGGGTAGGCACATGCTGGTATCTGAAGAAAATTAAATGCATGAAACACTTGTTACCTCACATTCTTGACAGAGAAGGCTTGAGCACCTCTATAAAAAGGGATAACTATGTATATAGTACCAGGTGGATACTAGACTAATCAGGAGGATCACTTCATAAATTATATAAATGTCTAACACTATGATATTCACTTGAAACTAATATAAAATAATATTCAATGTCAACTCTAATTGAAAAATAAGCGGACAGAAAAGCTCTGTTAGAAAGTATAAGATCCAAATCAGTAAAGGAATCTGGTATTTATTAGAAGTACTTATTGAATACTTGTATAAAGAACTAATATTTGAAAACAAAACCCTTGAAAATCACTTGCCTCTTTACTCATTTGCAAAGACCTAAGTTCAGGACACTGGACTCATTAAAAGTATTTATCACACGTTTGTGCAACCTGAAGTAGAAATTTTCTATGACTCTTATTCCATTCCAAGTTTTTGGGGTAGAAGAAACAGCTCCCTCCACATTAAGTAATGAAATCACAATGATTTTTAATGTAGCTCTTGATATTTGACATCTCAAGAAAAGTAGGTGCAGAAATATTTAGAGTCCATCTTTCTAAAGTTGTTAGTGGTATAGGTTGTGCTAGAGCTAAATTTGCTCTATTCCTTATTCTACAGATGATAACATATTCACTATAAAAAGAAAGCAAAGCTCAGTGCAGTGGTAGCTTCACTGCACTATAAATCAACTGAAGGAGTTCCAATGATAATGTGCATTTCTCTGTCCAGAGAGAAATAAATTCAAAAGAGACCGTGGCCATTGGAATGATCCATCTATCCCTGTATCTCTGTCTAGTCTTTAGTAGAATTACTTCACATATTAAAATTTTTAACAATACAAATTGTGCAACTTATTTAGGGTCTTAGAAGAAGGAAAGTATTTTTGTCTACTCTGTTTTACTGTCCGATCTCTGAACTTAGATTTACATTTAAACAAAATAAAATTCTACAAATACTTAACCATGTACAATTCATTGAAGAACAAGATTTTATCTTATCTTGGTGCCCCCCCCCCAGTGTTAGCGAAAGACTTTATAAATGTTTGCTGAATGAATAAATAAATGAACAAAAAGAAAATCTGTCACCACAAAAGATATTTGAACAACTACTATAGATTAGTACTATAAAATATGAACATTTAAACCCAAATTCCTCCTTTACATTGATAATATATTTGCTTTTAAGATGTTACAGTTTAGGCACTGATCAAATGTTTATCCAGTGCCAATTTTCATTATAAATTATTTAAATATAAACAATAATGCATGAAAGTAAAAAAGTTATCTATATAGTGAATTCTAGTTTAGAGACTTACATGCTTACATTTATATTAGAGAATTCAAGTTGATGTTGCTTGCAAGAAATTTAAATAAAGGAAAACCTTGCTGTGTGTATATTCATGTAATGCAGTTTTAATTTTATGGAGTTAATAAGTGATTTGATTTACACATCTGGGTTAAAAAACAGACATGGCCTTTTTAGGGCTTCCTATTGGAGACATAGCTAATTTCAAAGAAAATGCAGAAATAACTACTGAGCTGTAATTTACTATTCCATTTAGAAAACGTTTTTTAGATATCAATGTCATTGAACATCAGTCAACTTGAAATTAATCTAAATTAAAGGAGCACAGCAAAGGTTAGAATGTGTTTTTATTATCACAGTAAAAGAATTCATTTATGATATTCTTATAATTCACTTTGAAAAATAATGATACTTCGTATGAAGACAAAAGTCAGGAGATTCTGAAAAATTATCCAATTTTCCGTCTTTTCTCCTTTCCGTCTACTTTATATTGGGAATCTACATGCCAAAACAACCAATTTCTAAAAAATGAAGAATTCAGCAAACTGCCTTTTCTCTTTAGGTTGTATAATGCCAAATATCTGGGTATTATTATTAACTACAATGCAGTTGATTATCGTTTGATATTATTTATTAGTCAATTCTGTGAAAATGAACTCACTTGTTCTTTCATATATATATATATATATATATATATATATATATATATATATATATATATATATATATTAACAGAATGTCCTCTCTTATCTTTCTTGAAGCAGATAAACATAGTTTTACAGGGTGTCACAATTAGAAACTATAAGACATGTTTCCAATAATACAATTTCAGATAATAGTGTGGCTCCAAAGAATGCTCAAGTGTTTAGAAAAAGAGATTTTAGAAAAACCTTAATTCTATCTTCTGTCTTCTATCTTAATTAATGTTTTATTTTTCTTAAGAGACAGTACCTCTCTGCACTGAGCATTTAATATAGAAGTACAGTATGATAAAAATCACCTAGTGCAGCTCACATTCTATATAGAAAAGTATCTCTGTATGACTCTCATTTAGTGGGCTCTGACTGATATCTGGAATGACAGCATACTCAGAGCAGCTGCCTAAAGATTGATGGAGACAGTGAGAATTGCTAGGGGAACGGAAATTAACTCCACGGTGTATAGATATGTGTGTGCTTTTAACAAGCACACAAATATCATGGAAGATTGATTGTCCACTTAACCAACTTTCCTTGTAAAGTTTGGGTAGAAGAATAAATGTGTATATAATATGCAATGAAAAAATTTCAGTACTCCTGGAAGTGAATAGTAAAAATAGGGGAAGTAATTTTTATAATATGAAACAAATTTTGTGAGAATACATTTTTGAAATTACTATATAAGTAATGAGGACATATTTGATATATATTCATCTGTAGATCATTTTGAGTTAAATGCATCTACTACAGAAATCAAAGTTAAGCTATGTATGTACATTGGGTTGTTTACACACAAAAGTTTTTTGTATGAGTGATCTACTTTTTATTTTTTTTTGAAGTCATAAGATCAACCAAGGAGAATTATAGGTACTGATAATGGAAGGAAGAATGCGCCAGCAGCAAACTGCTCCCCACAGGCAGTTTGAAATGATGAGTTACAGAGAAAGAACCACTACAATCAACCAAAGTGTACTCACTCCTATACATCCAGATGAAATGCGAATAAAGCAGTGAGTTAGATATTTTATCTAGCACACACCAGGTTCCATTGATTCTCTCTTTATAGAGTTAGTTTTGAGAGACAAGACTGATTTATCCACGTTTCAGTATAAACATTTTATATCAATTTTACTGTATATACTGTGTTTTGGGGACATGATTTGAACCTATGTAAAAAGAAGGCTATTTTGAAAATATCAAAGTGTTTAATTGAATCATTCCATTATTCTCTGAATTATTTTAAAATGTATCCATGCAACTTGAGGATTGAGTAATAAATTATCTGTTAAATATTTTAAGTAATTGATGACAAGAGTTTTTTGTTGATTTTTAGATGATTATAAACAAATTTAACCTTAGAGCCCCCACCACATCCAAAAAGTTTAAAGATATTGCTTCACTTACGCCATCACTGCACAAAAAAGAAAAGAAAAGAAAAAACCAGCAAGACTTACAGCCAAAGGGATTTTCATTTCTAGCTATTTTTCCTGACAGATAAACCAATTGTATCTGAATGTCAAAGACTGTGTTTTGGTGGTATCAACCTTCTCCAAATGTACTAATGCACAGTAGAAAAAAAAATCTAGATATTTCCAAATATACTTATGTTTATATTATGTAGATCAAAGATCTGAATGATTAACTGACTTTTTCACTTTTCTTCAGACTTTAGGGGTGATGTAAAATAACTATGTACACTTTAAATAAGAATATTGACTAAAGATTCATTAATATTATAATACATTATTCTAGTTCTAAATTTTACTCACTTATTAGGAGTACGAAGGTCAAGGATCATTTCCTGGATATCAATTTTAATTTCAGAAAGGTTTGTATTTGGCAGTTTAATTTTAACCTGAAAGAGAAAATCAGAAGAAAAATACAATTGTCTTGAAGAACCATTAATTTGAACGGTACAAGAAAATATGGGGAAATGAGAACTAATATAAAATGAGAACTTAGTAGTGCCAACTATGTTCCAGGCTATGCCCTTTCCTCACAACAATCTTGAGAAGCAGGGATTATTACCCCTCTTTTACAGATGGAGAAACTGAGATACAGTGAAGTTTAGTGAGTAGCCCAAGGTCTACCTGACTAATCTGTATGTAATTTGACTGAGGTCTATTGATCCCAAAGCTATAGAGAAACACTTTGGTTACTTGCCTCTAACTTTCATTGTCTGAAGGTACATAATAGTACAGCTGCTAGAGTTGAGGATCTTCAACTGCCTTTATATCAGTGGGCCTTTTGTATAAAAAAACGGTTAGTTCTCATGTTAGGTGTGGGTTGATGATGCCATCTGGTAGCTTCCTGATATAAACTCCCAGACCACAATTCCCAGAGAAGTGTAGGAGTCCAGAAAAGTTTTTAATGTAACAAAAGAGAAATATAATATGACCCTACAAATAAATTCAGACTATTTATTGGTTTGCTAAGATTTCATTTAAAAATGTCTCATCTCAATTACCACGTGACCCAGCAATTCCACTCCTGGGTATATATCCAAGAGCATTAAAAGCAGGTATTCAAAAAAAAATGTATATAATGTTTTTATTCATAGCAGCAGTATTCATTCATAATAGCCAAAAGGTGCAAACAACCCAAATGTGTATCAACTGATGAATATTGATAACCCAAATGTGATATATCCATACAATGGAATATTATTCAGCCATTAAAAAGAATAAAGTACTATTACATGAATGGACCTTGAAAACATTAAGTTAAGTGAAAGAAGCCAGGCACAAAAAGCCATCTATTATAGGATTCTCTTTATATGAAATATCCAGAATAGGCAAACCCATAGAGATTGAATGCAGACTGGTGGTTGCCAGAGGCTGGAGAGGGAGAAGAGTGACTATTTAATGAGTATGGATTTCCTTTTGGGTTGATGAAAATGTTCTGGAATTATATATTGGTGATGTTTGCACAACATTGTGAATGTACTAAATGTCACTAATGATAAATTTTATGTGTATTTTGTCACAATACAAAGTCTCATTTCCCAATCTAAATTTAATTATTTTTTTATAGAAGTTGATTCTGTCTATCTATCTATCTATCTATCTATCTATCTATCTATCTATCTATCTAATCTAACTATCTGTGATAACATGACATATCGCTTCAAAAACAAACGAACAAAAAAACAACCTAAGGTTAAGAAAAACTATGAAGCTATATCTAAAATGAGCTAAAAGACTTGAAATATTGGACATTTGGTGATTTCAGAGCTGGAATGACAAGGATAAAGACCATAGGTTATAAGGGAAATACATATCAAATAAGTGATGGGAAAACGGAATTTCTTGTAAGACACTTAAAGTAGACAATAGTATTTTTGCAATATAAAGGATGTGGACCAATACATGTCTGTGAGTTATAGCTTACTTTATTAATTCTATATATAAAAGTTATTTGCCAATAGAGCTCTAGAGGTCCTACTATCTAAATATATCCTATAGTTAATATTTTCATTAAACAAAAAATACAAAAAGCCACCTATTGTAGGATTCTTTTTATATGAAATATCCAGAATAGGCAAACTCATAGAGATTGAAGGCAGACTGGTGGTTGCCAGAGGCTGGAGAGGGAGAAGAGTGACTATTTAATAATTACTTCTTGATTTATATTTGGAAAATTCAAATCTTCATAATTAGAGATGCTTTAAGTGAGAGAAATAGAACATTTCTCAAAGAGGTAGTTATAGACACTCTATCTCAAAGTAAATGAACATTCTATAGGACAAAGATAGACCAATTTGTACTGTAATAATGTTCAGATCTGACAGTCGAGTTGAGATGTTCTTTAGTTGCAGGATGACTCATGTCACCTGGACCAAGGGATACAAATATTTGTTTCTTTAGTCTGAAATGTTTAGATCTTTCAAGGGAAGATTATTTCCCCAGAGTTTGAAATGGCATTTGAGGGAGGAAAAAAATTATGACTTCTGTGAAATTTAGATACAACTTTTGGGTAGAATTTTAAAGTGATTCTTGAAATAATTTCCAACTCTAGTGAGGGGGAATTCAGAAACAACTAATTAGTCCTCTCGAGGAAATTAAAATTGTATACTAAAATGGTTTCAGATGGGAAACAGGAGAAAGAACAAATTAAGTGGAATGGTACACATTAATATCTCATAAGACAGAAAGTTCACTGAAGAATCTTAACGGAAAAACTCTTGAAACATGAATTAGACTTCTTTAGAGATACTTGTAATGAACGCCTGGAAAATAGACATGATTATGTATTGACTTCTGATTTTACCCAAGACCTAACTTGTCCAACGTTAGTAAATACAGTATGTCACTGACCAAGCAATTAAAGGGATTGACATTCCTCTCTTTAGATAGGATACAAATTAAATTTATTTCAAAAAATAAATTATTTTAATAGGTAAATTAAGAAAAAATGCTAATAGTTTCATGGAGAAACTTGCAACCTTTGGGGAGCTCAACTTTTGGAGTCAAACTTGGGTTTGATTCTGGTTCTGTCACTTATAAGTTATTTATTGTTTATTAGTTATCTATTGTTGCATAACCAAAACAAATCACACACCCCCAATTTATGACTCAAAACAGCAATAAACATTTATTGTCTCACACATTTTCCATGAGTAAGAATTTGGGAGTAGTTTATCTAGGTAGTTCTGACTTAGAGTGTATCATGAGATTGTAGTCAAGATATTGGCTGGGGCTGCAGACATCTGAAGATTTTATCAGGGCTAGAGGTTCTGCATCTAAGATGGCTCATTCACATGGCTGTTGGCAGAAGGCCTCAGTTCTTCACAACATGGACTTCTCCATAGCACTTAAGGTTGCTTTAGTGTCCTTATGACACAACAGCTGTCTTCTTCCCAGAATGAGTGATCCAAAAGAGCAAGGCAAAGGCAATGCCATTCTTTCACATAGCCTCAAAAAGTGTATTCTTGATTATAAGTCATTGAAAAAAGAAATTGAAGAAGATACAAATAAATGGAAGCATATACCGTGCTCATGGATAAGAAGAATCAACATCGTTAAAATGGTCATACTACTCAAAGCAATCTATAGATTCAATGCAATCCCTATCAAAATACCAATGGCATTTTTCAGAGAGCTGGAACAAATAATCCTAAAATTTATATGGAACCATAAAGGACCTCAAATAGCCATGGCAATCTTGAGAAAGAAGAACAAAGTTGGAGGTATCACACTAGCTGATATCAAAGTATACTACAAGGCTACAGTAATCAAAACAGTATGGTACTGGCATAAAAACAGATACATCGATCAATGGAACAGAATAGAGAACTCAGAAATAAATCCACACCTATACACTCACTTAATATATGACAAAGGAGGTAAGAATATACAATGAGGTAAAGACAGTCTCTTCAATAAATGGTGTTGGGAAAATTGGACAGACAAGCAAAAAAAAAAAAGAAACTGGACCATCTTCTTACACTGTATACAAGAATAGACTCAAAATGGATTAAAGACTTCAATGTAAGTCTCGAAACTATAAAACTTCTAGAAGAAAACATAGGCAGTAAATTCTCTGATATTACTAATGAATTTCTTTTTAGATATATCTCCTCAGGTGAGGGAAAAACAGATGGGACTACATCAAACTAAAAAGGTTTCATACAGCAAAGGAAACCATCAACAAAACAAATAGACAACAGACTGGGAGAAGATATTTACTAATGATACATCTGATACGTGGTTAATATCCAAAATATATAAAGAACTCATACAACTCAACAACAATAACAACAAAAACAAAAACAATCCAATTAAAAAGTGGGCAGAAGATCTGAACAGATACTTCTCCAAAGAGGAAGTACAGATGGCCAATAGACATATAAAAAGATGCTCAAGTTTGCTAACCATCAGAGAAATGCAAATTAAAACCTCAATGAGATATCATCTCATACCTTTCAGAATGACTATCATCAATAAATCAAAAAACAACAAACGTTGGCTGTGAAGAAAAGGGAACCCTCATATATTGTTGGTGGGATTGCAAATTGGTACAGCCACTATGGAAAACAGTCTGGAGGTTTCTCAAATAATTAAAAATGGATATACCTTTTGACTCAGCATTTGCACTTCTGGGTATTTATCCAAAGAAAACCCAAACAATAATTCATAAAGACCTATGCACTCCAATATTCATGGCAACACAATTTACAATAGCCAAGATATGGAAGCAATCTAAATGCCCATCAACAGACAATTGGATAAAGAAATTATGGTTCATATATATAATGGAATATTACTCAGCCATTAAAAAAATGAAATCTTACCATTTACAATGATATGGATGGACCTAGAGGTTATTATGCTGAGTGAAATAAGTCAGACAGAGAAAGATAAATACCATATCATTTTCACTTATATGTGGAATCTAAGGAACAAAAAGAACAAAGTAATCATAAATGGACTTATAAATATAATGGACAATTTGGTGACAAACAAAGGGGCAGGAGTTGGGGGCTGGGAGGGGCATGGAGTGGAGGGTTAAAGAATTACAAATTAGTAGTTGATAGTTGTCACAGGGATGGGGAGCATGGCAGAGGGAATGCAGTTAGCATTAATAAGATGGCTAGGTGGAGGGCCAGGGGAGGGAGGGAGCAATTGGAGGGATCATTTTATGAACTATATAGGTGTCTACCCAATGTACTGTATAAATGAAAGTAAATTAAATAAATAATTTTTAAAGTATATTCTTTTATTTCTGTAATATTCCATTGGGTATACAGGTCAGCCCTATTCAATATTCTCACAAAAGGACTACACAAAGGGAATATTGGGAGGTGAGAATTTTAGGGGAACATCTTGCAAACTGGCTATCACAGTGTCCATCATTAACTTTAGTTCAAACCTCTGTCTTCTGGCATAATTAGTAACAGGAAATTCTTCTGAATAAAAAGTAGCAGGAAAAAAGCACACTAATTTAAGTTCTGCGAGATCCCTTCTTCCCACTTTCAGCTTGTCTTCAGGCAAGTAGTCAAAACTACTCACTTAGTCTCTCTCTAGGAATTCATTTTGGGGCTTTCCTTAAGATAGGTTAAGGTAGGTCAAATTGCTTACAAGTATTTTCATGGTCCTTCATTTATTCCCCTCTATGTGTTGTAACAGAGTTGGGCTAATAGACCAAAGCCTTTGGGAGAGGGTCATTAATATGGGATTATCATTTTGAATTTTAAATTTCCTCTTTCTTATCCTGTTCTTATTGATAGAATTATAGGACAAGATGGTTCCTAAAGAGATTATATTCCTATAATCCATAAGTAATTAATATGGACTCCCCAGATCCTCAAATAAGTGTCTATGATCATATTATAAGGTATATGAAAATTGAAATGAGAAGACCAAATAGCAAGTGTTCCAGAGAGTTCATCCATTCTGTTTCTTCTTGAACTGCCACTTCTTGACCACCAGAACAGAAAAATGAAACATATCTTATTTGTAACTTGGCCAGTCTATGTTATTTACTGGAATTTCAGTGAAGCTTAAGATATACAGAAGGGTGTGGGCTGACACTTTGAAAGATATTCTTATTTAATTTATGGGTTCTAGATAGCTCACCCCAAACACTCACTGCCTCACCACCACTAACTGTCTTGAGACTACTAGAACTAAATTCATTATATTTTTATCTCTATTTGTCAGTAAACACAAGAAGCATCTGGATGTTCATATCTCCTAGTTTGTTTACATTTCCTACCCCTTCCATTAGGTCCTCTGGAATGCATAGTACATCATCCTTTATCTCATAAGCTTCTTTGAATATTCTCTTCATCTTCTTAGTCTAACTGAAATCTAGATCTCATTTGGTGACACTGCTCCCCTTATAGCCTTTTCAATTGGTGCCTGTTTTTTTTTCTCCCATATCCCTTAAATCACTGGGCCTGCCTCTTCCCTCTAGCTTTTAAAAATAAATCTCGTGTCTTCACACTATGCCACTGATTACCTTCCTTGCTGCAATTATCTACCAATTCCTGGGTCATGCTCTCACCCTAATTTCTCTAACAGTTCTTTGTTTTCCATTGATATATCTAACATTACCTTCTATCTTAAATCTGGGTGATTTAAATACCCACTTAGATGACCTTTCCAACATCCTAACTTTACTTCTTCATCTCCTTTAAGTCTTTGCACAAATGTTGCCTTCTCAGTGAGACCTTCCCTGACTATACTATTTAAAATATGATTGCCACAAATATTAAGGCATTTGATCAAAGTCATCATCCTTTCTTGCTTATAACTCTTAATAAAATCAGAATAGAGAAATAATTCCTTAATGCACAACCCAAAATTCAGATTCAGGCTGAATGAAGAAACACTAAAACATTCAAATTAAAGAGAGAAATACAAAATAATGGCCAATATTTACCACCATTATGTAATGTAGTTCTGGAGGTACTAACTGATGAAATTAAACAAGAAAGAAATTGGAGGTAAAATTATCATCATTTGAGGGAAGAGCATTCGAAGTAGAATGAATAGCAAAGAATTGGAAAATTACTTCATATATTGAAAGATCAGAAAGAAGGCCAGGGTGGCTAGAACATAATGAATGAGGATGAAAATGTGGTATCAGATGAAATTGAAAAAGTAGGCAGAGCTCATATCATATAGGGCCTTATAGGTCAAGACGAGGAGCTTGGATTTTGTTCTAAGTGCAGTAGGAAGCTGTTGCAGGTTCTGAGCAAAGAAATGATGTGATCTGATTTATTTTTTGAAAGAACCTCTCTGAACACTGTGGAAAGGCTGCAAAGAAGCAAGAATAGAAGGAGAGGGATGAGTCAGGATGGAATCATAATGGTCCAGTTGAGAGATGATGGTTTAGACATAATGGTAGTTGTGATGGTAGTGAAAATTAGATGGATTTAGAATATATTTTGAAAGTAGAGTCAGCAAGACTTGCTGATGGATTGTAAAGGTTTTTAGGTTTTTAGATTGTGTGATTGGGTTAATGTTGTGGCCGTTTCCTGAGATGAGAAAGATCAGTGGGAAAGAGGTCTAGGGAAGGCAATTAAGAGTTCTGTGTTGGACAGTAGTTTTGAGTTGCCTATTAAACGCATGGCAGATATCAAGTAAGTAGTTAGGTATATGAATCTGAATCTCATGGGAGAGGTCAAGACTAGAGAGATACATAGTATTTAAAGCCAGAGGACTAGATGCTAAGAGAATAGAGAAAAAATACATAGATATTTTTCAGAGGCCTAAAGAACTTGAGGCAGAAGAGGAAGAGCCAGTGATTTGAAATCAAAGGAGATAAAGAGTACCCAGTGATTTGGGAGAAAAACTAGGGAAGAGTGAGGCCATTAAAGAGAAAAAGGTGTCTCAAGAAGAAGGGAGTAATCAAAAGGGTTTAATACTGCTGAATGGTCATTCTTATGTCTTCAATCTCTCTTTTCCTAACCTCTCTTTTTGTGCAGAACAACTCTTCATTTTTCAGGAGTGTTCTTCTTATTGTAGGATTTAGAGCATCCTTGGCCACTGAGTACTAAATGCCAATAACATCCTGTAACAAAAAATGCTTATACCATTTC
>NW_024347867.1:186039-216735 GCF_902729225.1 Pteropus medius
ATCATGTCTCCTCCTCAATGATCACCTCCTCTTTTTCCTCCCCTTTCACTGCTAAGTTCCTCAAAGAACAATCCATATTTGCTGCCTTCTCTTCTTCATTTCATATTCATGGCTCAGCTTTCTTCAGTCTTGTGTTGGCCCCTACCATTCCACTGAAGCTGCTCTCTTCCAAAGGCCACCAAAGACTTCTTAACTGACGAATCTAAAAGTTGCTTCTGCATCCTAATCCTGCTTTATTTCTCTATAACAGTAGATACTATTATGGCTTCCCCCATCTCTGTATATTCTTCTCAGTTTCTTTTCCTTTATCCATCCCTCAAATATTGGTGTTTTCTAAGAAAAATACATGAATCTGCTTGCATGGATTCAGAAGTTGCTGCCAGTTCCAGTTCAAGGATGCCAGAATATGTGATTCAGATATTTTGACGAAACCTCCTTAAAATGACAGTATCAAAATGGAAAATTAGTGATCTTATTACCAAGTAATATGTACAAGACATCTTACACTCTTATTTCATTCCTGACCTTGAGTTCATCTCTCTTACCCCCAATCTCTCTATCTCTCTATCTCTCTGTCCCTATCTTTAATTATAGGGAACTTTTATTTTCACCTTTTCTAATTTTAGTATCATTTAAAAATTTAAATATATCTAACTTTCATAGTCAGAAATATATTAAGTCTCTACAGTAAGGTAAGTTTTTAAGGGGAGTATTCAACTCCCTACTATCATTATAAATGAATGTTATGATATTAACTATAAATGTATGTATATTACTGAGATAACTACTAGAAATTATTCGAAGGTTTACAGTGCTACCTGGAGCTGATAATAAGGAATTGTATTACAGCTCTAATATCCTTCTTCCTGCCACACAGTCTGATATATAACCAATCAAATAAGGTTAGCATAATTAGAAAGCCCACAAAAAAGGTGTCCATCCTCTAGAATTTTAAATGGAATAGAGAATCCATTCCATTATTGAGCAGCCAAATCTAGTTATTTATTAAAAGTAAACGAATATGACTGCTTTAACCTTAAGAGAGAAATCAGTATTTGAGAAGCAGACCATTCAAGAAGCAAGTGAATTCTCAGCAGATGAGCAGACAATTTGCTCAAAATGATTGATTGTCCTTTCTGAGATGAATACGTGTGATAAACATATGACTCCTGGTTGTGTCTGCCAGATGGTGACTGACTCCTATTCCATCCCTTACTCTCACCCCGTTCTCAGTGAGATTTAGAGGTGGAGTAAGGCTCATATCCTAGTGAAGAGGTGACAATAAAAAATAAAACCTAATAGCTTGTTTTTTAGGTCACATCAGAATGTTCCCTTATCAATATAGGTCCATTAAAATAGGAGCACCAAAATATTATATATCCATTGCAGCTCAAAAAGTGTACCAGGCTATGTGCAGGCTGCTTTTCCCCTCTCCTGGAACAAATGATGGGTCATTTGACAGAATATCAATAACCCTAGCCCCATTCATTTTTGGATTTTGGAGATAGTCTGCTACTGAAAACCCATGGGTAAAAATAGGAATCTACTGACCTTCTTCCCCATGGCACTCATCTCCCTTCCTTCCAAAAATAGTCCTATGGGGAAGCCGGGCTCTCTCCTTACATATGTTTGATACCTAAAGTTCCTTTACTCACACTCCCCAACTGGCATCCAAGAGGTCAGATACCTCAGTCAGCCCTATTTCTCAGGGGTACGGAGGTTCCCATTCTTTCCTACCTTATTTATATGCCAGTTTTTTGGCTTCCTCATCGTTATTGTTTGTATCTCTTAAGCCATGCCACAATCCTAACCTCACCTCATTGATCCGATCTCTCTTGGTTTTCAGTATGTGGCCTGGAACTGGAGGGAGAATTTACAGTGTCTCTGTTTGAACTCAGTATCTGATTGTTGACTCCATCCTAGGGGCCACCTATTCTGTCCCAAATTTGTCCTATTTCTGCAAGTTTCCTAGTATCCTTATTAACATCTCCCCATCTTTAAGAATATACATGCTACCAAAATCAGTTCTATTTCATTCCAAGCCCAATGTAAAACCAGCACTCTGTGGTAATATATTCTAACCCCTGCAAAGAGCAAACACAAACTCTGAAAATCAACATCTCCAGTTCTTATCTTTGAGTTCCACATAGACTTGTGTTTCTAATAGCCTACTGGACACTTCCAACAAGATATTTTACAAGCAGTTCAAACTTAATATAACCAAAACAATATTTTTCTCCTAGAATTCTGTCTTCTTTCTTTTGAATTCCATACCTGATCCCCACTATCCTTTGTTTATTCTCATTTCAAAAGTAATAAATGGTAATTATAAAAAATATGGAAAATTCAGATGAGCAAAAAGAAACAAAAACCATCTCTAGGACTACAATCCAGAAGTCTACCACTTTACATTCCATATCTTAATTTATGCTATCATTATTCACCTAGTCACCCAAGCTAGAAATCTGACTCCTGTTTCTCCTTCACAAATCACATTTGATCACTTTCTAAATCATATCCATACTACCTTGAAAATGTCCACTGAAACAATTCTTTTCTATCCCCATTGCCATAGTCCAGGCTTTTACTTCTCTCACCTTAACTAGTACAATTGTATATCAACTGGTTTTCCTACTATCAGCCTTCCAAACTCACATTCATCTCCTGCCATAATCTTCACTGCATTCTTCACCATAATCTGCTACTAGAGTTGTCCATGCTAGTGCAACCTGGAGCTTCAAAAACATAACGAGAAGTTTTCAAAACATATGTACTTTCATGGCATCATGAGTTTGCTCATGCTGTTCACTTTGCTTAAACATCTTTTCCACCATGACAGTTATGTTCTTCAAATGTCCAGGTCAAAGGCCACTTGTATTATGAAGTCTGCTTGGGCTTTCTCCTCTTTGTGTCCATATCACTTTGCACTTATTTCTATCAACTTCAAATTTCCTGAGTTCAAATTGTAGTTCTGCTAGATTCTAAGTGTATGACCTTAAGCAAATTACTTAACTTTTTTGTGCTTCAGTAACCACATTTGTAAAATAGGGATAATAGCACTGATTTCATAGAGTTTTAGTGTGAGGATTAATGAGTTATGTGCAAAGTTCTTAGATAAACGCCTGGCACCTAGTAAGTATTATATAAATTGTTTGCTACTATTATTATATTATGTTAAGTGAAAAAAATCAGGACAAAAACTTTTATTTGTAGACTGTAAATGTAGGAAAATGGCTCCACTATGGCATTCTGGCAACTTTGCAGTATCCATATAGTCCGTGTAGGCAAGGCTCAACTGTGTACTTGGCAGAACATCCTGTGATCCTCTTGGAATGGGAAATAGACAGTCTTGTGGGGAGTTGCCTAAAGGCTATTTCTTATCTGTCTTTCTACCTTGTGGGAGGCTCCTTATCAGGCAGAAGGCTGCCATGAGGCAGTTTCTCAAACCTACTCCCTGATTCCAGCAAGGCATAGGACTTTCCACCTCCCTCCCCTTAGCTACAAATGCTGGCTAGAAAACAACTTAGTTGCAGTCTAGGGTGGACTCTTCAGCCTCTTCAGTTTGATGTCGTCCTGTGGGGTAAAGGGACACCGGGAGCTGATACCAAGCTGATCTTACATATGATGTCTGTGTAAGTAATAAACTATATCCATTTGATCTCATTGTTTCCTTATTGGATAAATCTATGAAAGTCTGTGCTTCTGCTTATGGACTGCTTGATCTCTTGACAGTAAACCCCTTAAGAGGAGGAAAAACTAATCTATTTTGTTCAACACTCTATATTGACTATCTGGCCTATAATAAGTGCTCAATAAGTATTTGTTGAATTAAAAAATATATATAGCAAACAATGATAAACATGTATTTAAGGGAATATAGTCAAGGATAAATATCAAACCCCTTATAGTGAGAGCCTTGTGGGGAGGGATGAAGAGTAGAGAGGACAAAAGAGAAAATAAAATATAAAATAAAATAAAACAAGACAGGGCATTCTATTCATGAGGTTTAAAGGAAAATAGACATGTCACCTAGGAGGAAAAAGCCCTCTAGCTCGCTTATTATTTTTCCATTAATTTATATGAGTATTTGATACCTTGTAAGCTTGACCTTATTTTCTCAAATGAACTGTAATGTAAGGAGGAAAGACTAGATTGGCATCTTTCAAACTGTGTTTCAAGGAGCTCCAGTTTTTCTCATAGGAACTGCCTCATGGGTCATAGTACCATTTTAACCAAGGTAGGGGTACTGTTATGTGTTTTATATGTTGGTCTTTCTCATAGAATTTTATTTGATGAAAAGGATTGGTAGCTAAAAACAAGGCAAAGCAAAATAAAATAAACTTGCAAACCACTAGCCTAGTTCTAGCTCTAAAATTAATATACAGCATGATAACTTTAGTTAATAATACTGTATTGAATACTGGGAATTTGCTAAGAGTAGATTTTAGGTGTTCTTACCACACACACAAATGGTAACTCTGCGAGATGATTTGTTAATTAGCTTGACTGTTAAAATCACTTCACTATGTATATGTATATCATTTCATCATGTTGTATACTTAAAATATATACATTTTTATTTAAAATATAAAATGCCTAAATATAGATTAATGCAAAGGAAGTTTGGTAGCTACAAATTCAAGAGTAGAGCAGCAGGTAGAATTTAGATAATGGAGCTCTTTGGGTTGGGGTTAGAAGGAAAGAATGGAAGATTTGCTGAAGATATACATAGTCCTACCAGAATTTTGTTTAGGACAATTGCTTTGATTTAGGACTCATAAATTTGCTTTCTTATTTGGAGTCTGGGAAGGGTAAAGAAAAGGGTGGTCCTTGTGAATTTTTAAACCCCAAATCACTCTTTGTACTTAACCAGATTGTGTATTCTCCTACTAAAACCTTACTCAGCTTAAGCAGAGATCTTCTTAAAGTCTCTGGGCTGCATTGTTATATGTATACCCGGTCCAGGACCCAAAAAACATATTTAGTCAATTCTAATGTGCAATTTTCCCTGCATTTTAATATTTCTGATATTAAGATGCATTGCACAATCAATGTGCACATTTAATGTGATAGCATACCTATTTTCCTTTGTTATTAAATAAATGGCATGTTTATAATTTGGTGATGTTTTAGATTTGAGGAAGTGCTATATTATCAATGGAAATAATAAGCATATAAATTTGAGCAAGAAACACTTGAGATAGGGTCAACAACCTCTTTAGTCTGAGTCTTACCAGTGGGGTTAAGCAATGATGATGGACGTCATCATTCATTTGCCTACAGGATAAAATTCAAGCTAAAAATGAGGGTTTTTTTTTTCCTTTTTTGAGAATCAGTTTACCACTATACCATGATCCACAATTATTCTTTATTCTTATTATATTCACTACTTACTCAAAAAGCCATGCTCTTTTATGCCTGGATACTTTTCCATGTGCCCCTACCTCTGCTTGGAATGCTCTTCTTAGAATGTTGTCCACCATAGAAATCCGATCCACCCAAAGACAGTTGATCCCTTTCTGCTTTATGTCACTAGGTACCTGGTATATGCCTCTAATATGTGCTTACCATACTGAACTGCTATGATTTGTTAGGTGTTCATCTCCTTTATTGGAAATTCCTGAAGGTAACTGACTATTTCTTATTTATTTCTGTATCCCCAGTACTTAGGATAGTGTCTGGTATATGTTCACTAAGTGAATATGTGAATAAAAAGAAAGAAGAAAAAAAAAGAACAGTATAATGTGGTAAAGTGTCATAGCACCAACAAATGTTTCTTTTGCTGCTGCCATTCATTGGGGTTTAGTTCTTATCCAAACCCTCTGAACTCCTGGGAAACTTACAATTGTCAACACTGAATTTCATTGTTAACAATAAAATCAGTTCATTTATGTTAGTTTTGTCTCCCTAGTTGATTATAAATTCATTAGAGGGAAAGATCAAGTCTTTTTCTGTATATATTTGTTGAGTTTTAGATAAATTGCATATTCCTATTCTGAATTGTGATTTAGTTTCCATGATTCTTCATTCAGTATACCTTTATCATTAATACTAGTAGCAATTTGCATGAGAGAAATGGAAAAATTTACCACTAGTTCATTATAACACACTGTTGAAGAGTCTTTTCTTGTCAATCCTAGGAATATAGCCTTAGTTCCCACCTGCTATTTGTATATAATCTCTCACAACAGTTTTATTTATTTAGAGCCTAGAATTCCTCCAGAGTTTAGAGCAATCCTCAATATCAGACATCAAAAATATAATTTTACAGTAATTTAAGAGAGAAGAATTTGAATATTACTGGTAAAATTCTGAGAGCTAATTACTTCAAGCAAGATCACTTGAAACCTTAACTCATTTGAGTTTGAAAAATCTCCTGAAGTACTTAAAGTCACTATTCCCATTATGTTACTTGATTCAATTGAATGTCTAAGATTTTGCTAATAAGAGAAAAACTTGAAGTTCACACAAAACAGAGATTCCGTCTATCATTCGCTTAAGGAAAAAAATATTAAGAATCTTCTATGGGCACCTCAGTACTCTCTACTGTAGAGCAGTGATCCCCAACCTTTTTGGCACCAGGGACCATTAGATGCTCCTATGAGAATCTAATGCCTGATGATCTGAGGCAGAGCTGAGGAGCAGGTACAAATACAAATAAAGCTTCTTTCATTGGCCCGCCGCTCACCTCCTGCTGTGTGGCCCGAGTTCCTAACAGGCCACAAACCTGTGCCTGTCCGAGGCCTGAGAGTTGGGGGACTCCTGCTGTAGAGTATTGTAATAGAGGGAAGGAAAAAGATAGAAGCACAGCCCTGGATCTCAAAAAACAAATTCATACCAGAATTACTAGTGTATATTGCCAAAATGAGTTGCATTCTACACTCTTGGTTAGACCCATATATTTTAACAAGATCATTACAAGGCTCAAATAAACAAAAATAAAGTGGTTTCAATGATATCATTGGCATTGCTATTGTTATTATACAGAAACAGTGGCTTAGCAAGGGTTGTTCTCCAATATCCTGTAATGTCATTCAGATTAGAGAGCCAAGTAACACTTTAGACGTCTTTTTAAAGTTTTAGATCAAAAGTTCAGATCTGAAAATTAAGAAACCCCTTTTTAAATTTCCCCATGTAAGCCAAGTTATTAAAAGAGATACAGACACAAGAGAAAAGACATTCCGGGAAGGAAATACTTCTTTCTGATTGCCCATCGACTTATCAGAAGTTAATAACCAATCAGATGGCATGCAGAGGACAGAACTAAGATGAAAGAAATGCAGTCCAGTTGGATTGGGCAGTTTTAATATGATCAGAAATAGTGTATTATATCATATGATTCTATTATGTTTATTTGTAAATCTTATCCATGTGTGTAAGGTTTATTTATTTTGTATATGTTTACCAATTTTAAACTGTCTATCCTATTATTCCTTTAATACCTGAAACATAGAAATCACTATTTCTAAAGAGTTTACAGCCTTGCTTATAGTGTTATGTATACAATAGGCAGGCAGTCAATTTAGCTATAATGGTCATAAGAAAAATGACTAAGGGAGGAGAAGCTTACCACTAGATCCTCACAACATGCTGTTGAAGGGTCCTTTCTTGTCAATCCTAGGAATATATCCTCAGTTCCCACCTGCTGTTTGTATATAAGCTCATATCTGAAAAAAAAAAAAAGTTGTTGATACAGAGACTCGACTGAAAGAGCAATTCCCTGTCACAGAGCAGAGAATTAGAAACTTATGAGAACATACCATTACAAAAAAATAAAATAAAATAAAACAAAAGGACTAAATGGAGTACTTGCAGTTTTTCAGGCCTATAGCAGAACATAAAGGAATAGAAGTCTAGAAATTCAGTCAAAAATACCTAGCATTGTAAAGCGGGATTTATGTCATATATTCTTCTTTTCTAAAATAAAACTTGTTTTAAAGCTAAACAAATGAAATGGATTAAGGGAACTTCTAATAAGATTCTAAGTAGAAGAAAACAGGAAAGTCCTTTCAAGGAAAACAATGACTCAGAATAGTGGGCCCATAACCTGGGGTTTGATGGATGGGTAGAAACTCTCCTCTGCTGAATTTAATCCACGGAGTTAGAAAATCCAGATTTAGTACCATTTATGTCATTAACCATGTGACCTTAGTCAAGTCACAAACTCATAGAGTTCCACATTTGTACAAGTTATGAATGGGGATGGGTTTGAATTAAATGATCTCTATGGTCTTTTCTATATCTAAAATTCTACAATAGAAACACTGGTAATGTAGTGAGCACGGCTACATTATAGTGTTTAGAATCTAGTTCTACAGAATTCTTAGTTCAATGAAAGATTTTCTTGGTATTTCACTCACACATGACGATTCACTTGGGCCCTTAGAGATAGCGTAGTTTATAGAATCATGCAGCCATTATGTACCTTATCATTTTAGATGGAACAAAGTAAGTAAACATTCACACATGTTCTTTTCTGTTTAATTCTACCCTAATGAAGAAATGGTAAATCTCTGGACAGGAAGACTAAAGGATTACATTAAACTTCTGACAACTAGCAAATAGGAATGCCCAAGAATGAAAAAGGGATTTCTCTGAGTTGGAACAGGACTAACAATAAGTAGCTATATGGAGCATTTTTTTCTTAACAGGATATAACATCTATCAGATATTTACAAAGGTGAAGCCAGGTTAAAACAAAACAGAAAGGTGTCGATCCATATGCCTGTGATTACCAAATAGATTTGAACTAGCTGCTCCTCTTCTCCTCATCGCCAGATGAAATTTTCCAGTTGCCTACTATATAAATTTGCCTGATGTCCTAAAGGCACCTCACAGTCCACACATCCAAAACCATGCTTCCCCTCCACCTACATTCCCAATTATAGTTAATTGTCCCACTATTCACCCAGTCACCAAAGCTAGCTACCTCAGCATCATTTTAACACTTTCTTCTCATTCATTATATCTAATCAAATACCAAATCTGCCTTCAAAAAATCTCTCAAATAAAGAACCTCATGCTTCTTCTTGAGGCCAGTGGCTTAGATCAGGCCCTTATTATTTTTTATTTGGCCACTAGTGAGTCCTTTTGTGAACTGTCTGTCCACGTTCTTTATCCATGTTTCTCTTTACCCATTAGGACATTTTGAAATATATTTGCATGAAATAGAAAATAAAGACTTAAAAAAAATTAAAAAGCATTTTCTTTCATATCCTGACTGGATTACTTAGGCATGTAAACTTTCATGGATGTTCTTTCCACAGAAGATTAAACATCAGGAAAAGTGAAAATGTACTCAAATTTAGAGCTTGCCATATATAGATGTTTGACATTTATTAGACAATATGACAAATGAGTGACTTGATTCTTACCTTTCATATGGAAATGTGTATACTGTATAAACATAACCTGAGATTTACTCTCTTCATTCAGAAATGTTTTTAAATCCCCTTTGATTTTTTTAATGAGGTTTATGGTTTTTTTGACATTGAATATTTGAGAGCTGTATACTTTTTTCCAGTTAATTATCTGCAGTCTCCCACTGCTTCTATTTTCAGAACTGACTTAGAAAATAGAAGCATAGCCTTTTTTCAAGCATTGGACACAGTTTTATAGTCATAGTCAATGTAGAACATTGAATAATTAAAAACAGGTCTTTGACATATAAACATGGCATAATAATTTAGTTTGCATGAATGTTTGTAATTTAATAGGCTGTTTTCCCACTGTTGGCTTCATATTATACAACTGACTGACATTAAATAAATTTATAATGAAAATGACTGTGTTTTTTATTTTTTGTTAGATAATAACTGAAAGGAAGGTCTTATGTTTTATTGTTATTTTCTGCTTTAGAAGGGAAGAAATTACCAATTACACATGCTTTCTGTGTGTCATTGTAATTTTAGCTTTTATGTGGTAGAAGTTACTTTATGAATCTTGTCAAAAATAGAATGGTATCAAATGACAAATCTAGTTTAAACCCCTAAACACATTCCTGGCTTCATCTGACTTACTCTGGTATTTCTCTAACATCCCACATGTCATCATGCTCTGCTCTTTCTGGAACTTCATCTGGATTCCAGATTTCCTCATTAGTTTCACAACTGGCTTGAGGGATGGCTGTAAAGAAACAGAAGATAAAGCTGAAGTTGTTGCCTATTTTCCCCCTTGAAATTGCTCCTGTACTTCTTTACACCTAGTTTGGGATTATTTAAGTAAAACATTTTCTATTTGTAATCACCAGCTAGTTTTTTGTTCAAAACAAGCTAAATTAGTAACAACTAATAAAATTTTTAATCAATACACAACTGATACATTGTAGAATTGTAATAATAATCATAGAAAATTTGAGGAAGACATATAAGCAAATAGAAGAAACTAAAATAATCTACAATCCAACTGCCAGGAGATAAGTGATGTTTATAAGTGATAAACATTCTGGTGTTTATCTTTTCAGTCTCTCTCTCTCTCTCTCTCTCTCTCTCTCTCTCTCTCTCTCTCTCTATATATATATATATGTATGCTATATATATATATATACACACACACACACACACACACACACACATACATATATATATACATATATACATTAATATATTTTTATATAATATATAACATGTAATATATAAATAATATATAAAATAACATTATATAGTATATTATATATAACATATATATGTAAAAATATTGCACATTTTCCAGAAACACAAATAAGATCATATATAAAGAACAAATCAAATATATCTTGCATTGCGTTTTACTATATAAAAGCCCTTTGATACATTTTCCATGCAAGCATGACATAATTCTTAAAAATATACCATAAGTTAAGAAAATTTAAGATGATAATTTTTTAATCTAGTATTTCCATCATGTTGACAGAAAATCTCTGTCATTTGTCCTTTATGTAGAATTGAGCATGTGCTTGGGTTTCTACATGTTATCTTTAAATGTTTAAAAGTAAATAAGCATGCAAAACCAAGCTTTTATTTGTTCTATCGAAGCAGCAAATGGAGACCCACATTAGAACTTTATTTTGAGTCTTTTTAAGCACCCCCTAAAATGAACCTAATGGTCAAGTTTTCAATTCTGCTAATCCTTTTGAAATTATCTGCTTCCATCTAGCATGAGCTTTGTAAAGCTTAATTACAAATTTATCTATAACACTTTACATATGACTCATTGTTCTCAGAATTGAGAGATTATTAGACCTACATTATCAGAAATACAGGCGACACAGAAATATATCCAAATTTGAGCTAGTCTTCCACGGAGCGAATATCACTTGAATGAGGCAAATAGACTCTTGAGTATGCAGAGCAATAATAACTGAAATTTTGAAATCATCACCTCAGACCTCATTTTTATCCATTATTTTAAATATTTCTCCAGATAAAATCTTTTACAATTAGCTAAAATGATGAGAGGACTTCAATTCCTTTCCTTGCCCACCTTCTAGTAACTGTGATCATGACCAACAGAATTAAAGCCTTTTGTTTTTAAAGACATGTAAAATGTTTGGCTACGTGAAAACGTTTAGGCCAACATGCTGGGAAAACATCCAAAAAATATTTATTCTAGTTTATTGGACCTGTGACAATATAAATCAAGCCATGGGCTTTAATTTATAAGTATTTCAATATAAGATAAAATTGTGTAGCTTTTTGTTTTATTGTGTTCTCCAAAAGAGTATTAACTCAATGGAGACAGAGACCTTTCTATTTTGATCTCCATTGTAATGTCAGAGATTATCATATTGCCTGGTACATAACAGGCTCTCGATAAATATTTATTGAATAAATTAATGAGTGAATTCTTTGAAATTGCCAGAATATAGCAGAGTAGAAAGTGAAGAAGCTAAGCATCTTGGTAACTAGACCCTAAATAATAAGTTATTTGACCACACATGACTTTGTGGTTTTCCATCTCAGGAAATATGCCAAAACATGTGAATAATTCAAAGCAAATTAATTTCCATTGGTAGAAAAATATCGTATTTCCAAGAATAGAGCAAAAATAGCATCTTTATATGTAAATGGCTGTTCATCATTTCCACTGTTATTTGAGTTCATCTTTAATAAGTGCTAGTGTTAGTATTACTTTCCCTATAATTTCACTCCTGAAGATGGTACTTATTATTTTGACCTATACATTTTATTAAATAACTTACCTGTTAACTCTTCTGTTTTTGGTGGTCCAATATTCCCAGGACCCATGGCTCCTATTGCAGATGAACAATTTGACTGGTAGAGAAGATAAACAGTCTCACATTCTATAACTACTACTTGTCTAACTTATATGGCTAGTAATACTTTAAATTCAATAAGCTTTCCATCTAAAATTTTATAGAGCTTTCCAGTTTAATTACCCATTGTTGTTATACAACAAAGAGACAGATGTCCAGTATTATTTTGAAGTGTTTTTCTTGTCTTTTCAAAAGGTATTTGGTTCAATAGACCCTAAGGTAGAATTGATCTTTGATCAGAATAAATCCCTAGTCTCAGATCAGTGAATTATGGATCCCTGGAGACAGGAGAATGTGCCACATTCATCTCTTTGAAGGTTAGAACGAAGTGTTAATATAAGAGCATTGACACCTTTAGGTTTTGGCAGTGTCTGGTCACAGTTAGATGGGGGATAGAAGTATGGAAAAGTTTTATAGAAATAAAAACAAACCACTAAATAGAGTCTAAGTATTTGGACATCAAATGGCTTATTGAAAAGTCTGGATTACAGCTTTTATTTCTTTCCACTGTGAGTATGAAACGCTGCCTCATCACACCACTTCATGACACTGAACTAGTAGATTTAAACAGCAGCCCTAAATTAACAGTGTCAAATACATGCTGAACCACTACAGTCTTCATACATGTTCAAGTTTATTTTGTCATATTCTGTGCAAGCATACATACCCCCATACGACAGTCCCTGATGCACCAGTACAAGAACAGTTTTCCTTTTTCAACTAAATATAACACATATTATACCATCAGTATAGTGGCAACCACTTCATTGGTCCCTCTCAGGGTTCTTTGACATTTAAAGAAAATATTTACTAATTGTTCTTGCTAATGTCAGACTCTGCACTTTAATTTACTCCATTGCCGGCAGTTAAAAAATACTTATCCCCTTGGATCCTGGTAAATAGCATCTCTAGCTCTAATCTCCCAAGACTTAAGACATGTATGAAACTTATAATGTCCTGTTTGGGCAAGAAGAATAGTGACTGTCCTTGAAAGGCGGTGAGAAAGCTCACCTGGGTGTTTTTATGCTAAACTATTCCAAAAGCTATAGATTAGAAATTAATTTATAACATCTCAACAGTTTCTGAGACAGTAACTATTCCTTTCCAAAAGTTGCTTCAAAAGGTCTATGTACACAGTTAAGGTGTCACAGGCATTTTTATGGGAAAATCCCAAGACAATATTCTATATTTTTTTTTCTTTTTAAGCACTAAGGCCATGTAAACTTGTAGTGCTTTTCTTAAATTATTATTCACCAGGATACTAATAGTTAACCAGGATAAAGCATTTCTTGGAACATGAGGGCCTCTTGTTTTGTTGAATGACTCCTTCCGTGAAAAATTAAAATCCATAGAAATGAAAACTTGAACATTCCTGATAAAAATGGATATGCAATTCATGTATAGTGATGATTGGGTCAGTATGTCATAATATAGGAGGAGTTTCAGTTTATTAACTTAATGAAAATAAATGATTAAAAATAAAATTTTCAAGTGAAAAGATGGATCAAGATAATAAAAACATTAAAATCCATCTGGCAACTGTTTTTTATAAGAATATCATTTCAGACTTTACCATGAATCCATATCCAATTATCTGAGCAATTTATCAGTGCAATTCATGCCACTTTGCAATATGTAAGAGTTAGAATATCCTTATTACAATGTCTGTGAAGAGTGGTGAACTGTATTTCCCCACAGGTTTTAATATCTCCTTATGAGTTAAAAAAATACAACAGATGTACTCTATTTCCAATCTCCCAGATTCATCGCAATTCATGGTGGCGAAAGCATAAATGACCCGATGTGTATGTAACAGTTATGCTGTTTTCAGAGAGTGTATTTTCAAAAACATATCACTCTTGTAACCATTCCACAGTTCCCAGGATTAATACATGTTAAAAAATGAAAAGCCGTTTCTCTCCTGGAAAATTTAATAGTTTGTTAGGAACATTAATTATTCTCCCACTATTCTGATAATCCAATTCTATATCCTCTAATGATATCTGTACTGCAGTATCTGAATGACCAATTATCTCAAAATTGCTTATAATCCATATATACAGAATCATAAATTATTCTAGTAATTTTACTCTATAAAGTGTACAATTTGGTAAAATTGTCCTAGTCTCTCTATTCTCATAAGCACTCATCTTTACCCTGGAAACACCTCTAGATGCAAATAAACATATCCATACTTAAACACCAAAAGGAACGGGCTGTGTAACCAGGGTAAATCCTCTCTGAATCTGTTCCAATTAAAAGTTTCACTTCCCTTTGTTCAAGATCACTATTTCTCAAATACTTGTTATGCTTTTTCTATCTGACATAACCCCAACTTTCCCAGGATGTATCATTCTATTTCAGCTAAGGTAGCAAAAATGAGCTTGCCTTCCCAACCGCATTGATGCATTCTGCCTTTTTCTCCTGAGTCATTTGTTGTATACCCCCAATGCTGTTATTAACACCTTGATTTTTCTTTATTTGGTTGACCTCTACTAAGACTTTTCCCTGACTCAAACTTCTTGGTTCCTGATCCTGGCTCCAAGCTGACTCAGTTCCCCTCTTCTACAAATTTTTCCATTGCATGACTTATTTGATTCTGCCCTGTTCCACCTAAGCTTTTCCTGGAGAGTGGAAGCTAAACCCAGTTTGAATCTGAGCTACTAAATTTGCCGCCTGTTCATATTATACTTGTTTTTTCACACTATGGCAAAAAAGAATTCAGAGAGGAGCAAATTGATATGTATTTTCATGGGAGATGATTTGCTCATGGTAAACTGGTCATAATAATGAAAAAAACTTCATTAAAATAAGTTTAAGAAATAGAGATATATTCTGCTATAATATGATATTTCTGCCCAAAATTTTATTTGTCTTTATATAGGCAGTCTGATAGCCAAGGTCCACTGATATCTAAGAAGTAGGAGAACAAAGATCAGGCGGTTACACAGAAGTATTTTGATTATATTGGGAATGCTGGTAGTGATTGTGGATTGGCCAAAGTTCAGCTCATGGAACTCTGCTACCCAAAATGAAGCCCATCTTGTTGCTGCAGGCCTCCCTGAAGTTACCTGTCCTGACCTCAAATGCTATTCAACTACATAATTACATTCCATAGCTCTATATGTGCATGTACCTGGAAGCCAATTTGAGTAGGCTGCAGCTAGTTTGTCCTCTTATTTGGCTCAAAATATTTTCTGTTCTGCTTTCATGTGCAGACAAATAAAAAAAATAAGGGACTGGATTTAGGTGGCATAATTAATACTGTCTATTGAAATTGTTTTATAGAAATATTGCTTATGCTTAAAAATCCTGGCTATCACTCTTTGCAATGGTTGTCAAGCCTTCATTGGCCATAAATGTAAATGACAAATATTTTGAAATGTGGCTATTGCTACCATAGTTACAGAACAATTTTCTTATTTAGCGTTCAGGTAGTTTAGGAAAAAAATGTAATATGTTTGCTATAAATGTACTAAAGATTATACTCTCATCAGCCCTGCAACCTCCTGTGAATGTATTAGATGCCATAGCCCTGCTCTCACAGAAAGATTGGAACAAGTTGTTCAAATACAGTTTTACCGTGTGTTGTGAACAGAACTAATTCATCTGTAAGTATATAACCACCTGTCCGGACTCAAAATCATCCTCTTCCTTGGGATAAAGTAGCTCAGAGAGGGTTTGCAGAGTTGAAATCGAAGAAATAGTTTCAGTTTCCATATTTTCAGATTCCATATTTTCAGTTTCCATATTTTCAGTTTCTGTATTTTCAGATTCCATATTTTCCAATTCCATGTTCTGAGGAAGAAGATAATGAGAAAGAAGTATTTTAGTTTTTTTTTTTTTATTTTAAGACATGAAGTTTATTATTATTATTGTCACATCTCCCTTCTTTCTCTTGGTCACTCCATTCATTATTGCTTATTCTTCCTTGAAAATCCTTGTAAACTCCTTCAAATATATGTATTTTTCTGACTCACAGGCCTGGGGCAGCAAGTGAACTCAAGTATTCAGCTTACCTTACTAAAACTTCTAAGCATTTATCGAGCACCTACTATAGGGGTTGTCAGGTTGTAGTGTGCTTAAGAATCACTTGGGAAGTCAGTTAAAACCACAGTTTCTTAGCCCTACCTCCAGAGAAAGTGGATTTCAGTGCCATATAGAATATACATCATTATTTGGAAACATACTTGTGTAGACTACCTTTTTTTCTGTCTCATGTATGCTGTCTAGGCTGTATATTCCATTTAGTGAACTGAAAAGAATGTTTATTAGGAGGTATGACTCGAGGAACTTACTTTACACTTTTTCCTCAGGCAGGCCTGTACCTCTGCTTTATTTAAATTTTTAATCAACTGTAAATGGCAGTTAGCAGTATATTGCCATTTGAGAACTCTAAAGAGTTAGTTCATTGACTTTAATGAAAATTCACACAAAATAAAATATTTTTCTGATTTAATAATACGATATGTCTATTACGAAAATTTTAGGAAATAATACATTGAAAGTATAAATAAGAAAATTACAACTACCTATAATCCTGTCAACTAAACATCAGTCTTTTAAATAATTTCTACAGTTATATTTGAAGTAGGAATTCAGGATCTTTAAAAATCTTGGAAGCATCAGACTTGAATGAATAACCTGAATAAACACACTACTGAATTAGGCCTATTGTTATTGATTTAGGCGTAAATATAATAGGAATCTTTTCTATACTTCTGCTGATATTTTAAAACATTATTTTATAAATTTAATTCACAGGAAACATTAGTGCTTTTACTAAATAACTCACAAAAAAATTTTCCATTGTGCCTATAGTAGGAATACAAAGGGATTCTCAAATCTGTACTGGTATAATCGCCTGACACAATCAATCTGCATGCAGATGAGGTTTTACAAACCTTGTTTTATTACATTGTACTATTATTCTGAGTTTCTTTTTTAAATAGAAAACTGATTTTAATGCTTATAGGAGATGTCAAAGATATGAAACAAGTGTTAGATTGTCCTGTACATCTAGCGTAGAGGCAGAATATATCATAGTGGTTAAGAGTAAGGGATCTGAAGTCATACTGCCTACATTTGTATCTATCATTTATTTCCTAGTTCTGTGACTTTTGGCACATCATTTAAACTTTCTATACCTCATTTTCCTCATATATTAAATGGGAATAATAATAGTGCTACCTTATAGAGTCGTTACAAGGATTAAGTAGCTTAATACAGGTAAAAGATCTTGCAACAGCGCCTGGCACATATTAAGCATTTAACATATGTTAGCTATTATTGGTACTTTAAAAATTTAATTTTGTTGGGCACAAATATTACTTCTCATAATGATGTCAGATAAATTAATAATAAAGTCATTACATTAGAAATTCATTAAATTGGGAAGGTGAAATAAGAGGTGATAAAACAATCTCCTTTCACAGTATGGTCTTGTAGTCTGCTATGGAGATGAATAATTGACACATACTAAATTAAAAAAAAAAAAGAGGTTCCTGTTTATATTTTTAAAGTTCTAGTTGATTGTATGTGCATTAAATACATTAAATATTTACTTAATATTAAAAGCAAAAGGTTTGAAACATTTTCTACCTTTGACAATGAAAGAGGAAAATAGATCCAAATATCAGATACAATTATATAATTAGTATTTTGAGTTGAGATTGCACAAACAGTGAGACTTCAAAAAAAAAAACAAATATAGCAGAAATTGTTTTATTATTTCAGCATTACCTACCTTATAAAATTGTTGTGATAGCCATATTATGCAATGTAGGTGAAAGAGTTTGCTAAATTTGAAAAGCTATGTAAAAATATCATTATCATCTGGCACATAGTGACAGCACCCACAGATACTTAATTATGAGGCTTGTGAGAGCTCAGTGGTGGGCTGGTGAGAAGGGATTAAACTGGAACCAGTAGAGCTAACCCAGAAGAAGGCTAATTGGAATTCCCAAATGTAGTGTTTGAGGTAGCAATCAAAACCGCTATTCATGCATTCTCATCTGCTTGCCAGGGACATGGCAGTGGGAGTTTTGGGACATGAACAGAAAGAGGAGAAATGTTGAATAGTTGTAATTAGAGGGAGGCCTATTTAGGGTGAAGTCAGGCCCTTATCCATAAGTGGGGGTATAGGAGGCACGGTATGTTTCTTGAGGATTATAGGAGAATTGGCAACTAGATGGAGGATCAGAATAGGGCAGGGCTCAATATCACATCTGGAAAAGAGAAAATGAACAAGGCACTGTATCAGAGGCTCTGTCATATCACTTGGGCAGCCACAGTACAGGTTATAAAGGAAGCCTGTGATTTAGGGTGTATACTGGATACTGGATTTAGGGAAAGCAGATTAATTCTAAATCCCCACCAGCTGGGAAGGAGTTCTGGCCTGGTTCTCATTAGGTGAGAGGCTGGGCAGCATGGGCAGTAGGAAACTATACCTGTAGGCTAAACGTCTTCAGTTAACTGGAGTGGTCATACAGTCGGCAGTCAATGAATACTGAATAAAGCATGATTAAATTCATACGAATGCTATATTTTAAAGAAGTCACCTTGGAAGGTTACACACTGATGTAAATTATGCTATCAACGGTCAAAATATTTTGGAATTGCCTTCATATGTATCACCAAGAAAATAGGTATCATTATGGTATCACTCCATAATGATTACACATCAAATTTGTCTCCAAGCAAATTTCTAGATATATCTAGCCATATCACATCTACTTTCAAAATATGTAGCTGTGCTACTTTGAGGATAGTCAAAAGAATATGCTACAGGCCTCAAGGCAATTCTAAAAGAATACTTTCAAAAGTAATTTGAGCGATAGTAACAGCATTAGAATAAGTGGCTAGCCTCCCAAAGTGACCACTTTGAAGGAGATTCCACTCCCTTGGAATATATATGTTTGAGTGTATTTGTTAAACAAATCTTTCACAATAATTTATAGTAACACTCTATATATCTGAACCATATTAGGAATTGGACTTTTCAAATTCCAAGTTACACTGGCATAAAATGGTATAGATGCATACTTAGTGAAATTGGAGTAGAAATATCATAATAAAATTGACACTTCAGCAAAAATAATTTTATCAAATCAACTCTTGTAATAATCTGTAAACACAAAATAATAAATCATGACAAGTTTGTTGATATTGTATTTTGAGAAACAAAAGAATCACGAATAGTTTGTAAATAACTAAATAGTCCAAAGATTCAAAAAGGAAAAACAATAATGTGAATTTTTGGAAAAATATTCTAAGTCCAATAGAAATGAAGATTCTACTAGCTTTTTTAGAAATCTAATGAATTAAGAATAAATTACTAAAATTTATTTAAAGTATATTAAAGTTCATTTAACACAGATAACATTGGAAAAATTAGAATAAGATGCCTTTTATAAACTATGCAGTGTTATTTATTTTTAGGACTATCTATGATTTGTAAATTTGATATACATAAAGTTCATCTTGAGCCTGGTAATTAAGATCCTTTAGGATATAACTCCAACCTAATTTTCTGCCCTTTCCTATTATTTTCCTACATGTAATCTGCATTCTGTTAAAAACTGAATTGCTCATTAAACATACTCTATATTCATCTGCCTTTGTACCTTGGCATGTATTCTTCCTTTTTCAATATAGTGTAGTGATTAAAAAAAAAAAAAAGATTCTAGAGCCACAGTGCTTATGTTTGAATCTGGCATTGCCACTTAAATAGGCCAAGAATAAATTTAAACTAAATTTAGAGAAGTCTAGGTTAAATTAATGAAAACTGAATTTTAGACTACTCAAAAAGTAATAATGTTTTATTAACTCAAGTATATATAGTAATCAAAATCAGAATAATAAAGAATCACCAAATTGTATCCTTCAGGAATGTGTTTAATAGTAAACCCATATCCCTTTGTATAATACTGTTTATAGCTAAATGATTTCAAAGTATTCAAAATCCATTTACTCTCTTAAATAAATTTGGCATTTCTTCTGCAATTTTATTTACACAATGCCTTATTTAGCAATACCTATATTAAAGTTCTTCTGAAAACACAAAAGTAAACATCATCTCTGCCTCTCTAAATTAAATTATAATACACTGGCTAATATTTTTTTTTCATTTTTGACCATTATAAACATCAGTGATTCCCTGCCTATTAAAAATAATTTATTTTAACTTTGTTTTTGCAATATCAAGAATGCTTTCTTTTTTTTTTTAAGGTCTCTTTCACTGCCATCAGAAGTACCAAGTCATAAAAAACTACTGATACTTAACATAGATTTTGTTACAAATTTAAAATATATTAAGTAGACAATGATTTTTGAAAGTACCTGGAATTTTTCATGAATCTAAAGGTCAAGAAATGAGCCTCTTTTAATTTAACATATCCTCTATTATTCTTTATTTTAGCCGAACACACTTGTCAATAATTTTTTCCTGTTTCTGTCTCATTCTCATTTCTAACTCTATCTAAAGGAGTTGAGATAACGAATTTTCCTTCAGCACATTGAAAATTTTCTCCAAGTCAACAAGCCTGTTTTCTTCATTTCTTTAGGAAATATTCTCTATTGTGAATCCTTGTCACAACAGGAAACTCTTAGAAGTGTCCCCTAACTGTCTGGTCAAACTCAGTTCTCTCCTCTCACTCGAATTTTATTTTGACAGTTTCTCACCTGATGACAGGTACAGTCCAACGACATATAATGCTTACTCTCCCAATCGGCCCTTGGTGAGTAGCAGGTTTGGTAGGTACAAGTAGTCTGTACGCCATGCTCCAGTCCACTAAGTGTGGTCTGACTGCTTCTCACTTCTCAAGGGATCTGATCAAGGTCTGTTGGAGCCCTCAGGCAACAGCGTTCACGTTCCCGCACACAGGACATTGTCCACGTAGCAAGTGGCACAGGCTAATTTTTTTCAGTCTGAACAGCATTATACCCCCCTAAAAAATATATCCCAACCAAGGCATGCTGGTCTAGAATAAATCATGCTGGTCTAGAATAAATCATACATGTAAAACAGAAGGTACAGTAGTTGCTCCAACTTGGAGCATCCGGATCTACCTTAAGAGAACGTAGTTTTCAATCTCAAATTAGTATTAAACCATAAATGTGTGTCAGATCGGAGTGAAAGGTATTGGGAAGCCTTCACTTGTTCATTTTGGCCTTCTGACATTCTATCAGCATCCATCCCTTGTATGGTAAAACTGCCGCATCTCTCATTCACATCCTGATAGACTGAGTTTTGTTAAAGTGTCTAAGGCAGGAGAATTTAGGGTCTATTCCATGGGCAACTTGTGGCTTTTGGGGGGTATTTCACAGAGTTTTAAGTATCTAGAGTTCTCCCTACTTTCTCTGATAGCTACGGGATCTGAGGATCTCGTCTTTCCCCCTCCTAGGGTTTGGGTTCCTCACCTGGGTGAGTTTTCAGGTCGCCGGCTAGGCTTGGAAAGTAGACCGCGGAGAGCTGGGCGACTCTCTGTTGCCTTGGTAACAACATTGTTTGCCCCCCTCCCACCCACCACCTCGGGTTCCCGCTTGAGTTTCCTGGCCAATCATAGAAGAGTCTCCTTTGAAACAACGCCAGAATCAACCAATCCAAGCGTGTGCCAGTAGGGGTCAATGTCTGACCTTTCCAGTTAACCAGATCCACACTATTTAAGCCTCCGTCTGGTTAGCGTCATTCCAGCGGTAACCTGTCCACAGTGGAGGCCGTTTCTTTCTGGCCCGAGTAGGTCCCAGGCTGTCTTTCTGGTCACTACCCATTTACTTTGGGGCTCCGATAGCCATTGGCAGCGGCGGCAGCCACCAAGGTAAGGTTTGCGGGGTTTTCGTTTGTCCGGGTCATTAGCAGGCTTGCTCTTCATTACACTTTTCCCGCACGTGAATTCCAGATCAGACGACTGCAGAGCAGCGGGGATGGAAGGGTATGCTTGGTAGCCCCGGGTGAGAGGTTTTGCTGTCTCCCAACACGCGCTCCCCACGCCCCCTCCCCGCTCCGCGACAGAGACCTGTGTTGTGGTTCAGTCCTGGTTCAGCATTTGTGTGTGTAGAAGGGGATCGCGCTTCTTTTCCGCTGCTGTATGCAAGTCTGGGTCCGGAGCCACAAGGGGAGCACGCAGCCCTTCGTCGGCCACGTGGGTCCTACTAGGCACCGGCTGGAGCTACGCGTCGCTCTCTTTCCCGGGGACATCGCGGGACTGGTGCCCGCTTTTCCCGCCTTAGAATGGAGAAATGCAGGTGCGCCGCGGGCTTGCTACTGCGTGGCAATCTGAGTGTCTTCACTTAGAGGTACAGTGTGAGCCTACTTTCCCATGGATTCCGCGGTTTGGAAAACAAAGGGGGAATGTGAGAGGGCTTAATAAATATCTGTAGTCGGAACTGATTAGCTGTGTTCCGCAGTGGGACCCTCATTCATTATTTGAATGTTGTAAGCAAGGAGAGAAAAATAGTTTTAATGGATGGTTACTGTTGGTTATCCAGGGTTTGGAATTTGATTATAAATTAACCAAACTGCTTTCCTTCTTTCTGCTATCATGTATTTTTCTAACTTTCATACCATCTGGCTTAGGGGATAATGAAGCTTGAGTAATTTGTCTCTTCTACTTGTTATTACCACGGTGAACAAAAAATGGAGGTAGAATAGTTAAGTTTCTGGCTAAAGTTAAGTTATTGTTGGTTTTTGTTTGTTTGTTTGTTTGTTTGTTTTTTACCAAATTACCTAATAACCCTTATTATTTAGATTATCAGAGTTTAAGTGTCTTAAATTTTATTTTTCTAGATACTTGTGGAGCTTAAGTAATATATGCTATGCTGTCTCCTTGATTGTTTTTGTTGTTGTTGTTGTTTCTATTTGGCCTCATTTTGCAATATTCTAAGTCCATAATTCCTAGCTCATGCTTTTCAGACCTTTTGGCTGTGACTCACAGTAAGAAATAAATTTAATACTGTGACACAGTACATACATACAGATATATAACGTAACTGTTTTTGCAGAGCAGGTACTTAATACATGCGGTATACTCTTATACTTTCCATTATATATATATTTTTAAAATGTAGACCACAGCTCACTGATGAATTGTCATTCACAGTATGAAAAACGCTGGCCTTAGACCTTTGATTTTCGAACTTGTGTGTGTTTAGAAATCACTTAGGACATTTGTTACAAGTTCAGATTTCCTTGGCTCACTCCAGGAACTGGTTCTGTGGGTCCATGGTGGGACCCCAGAAGGTGGTTCATATAGCATATATGAAGTGCTTGATACAGTGCCAGATGCATGAGTATTCAATAAATAATAGTTTTCTTCTTGGGAAACAAATACTTTTTATCTTTAAGGATATAACTACCTCTTTAAGGTTTGGCATGCCCCTGGTAAGATGGAATCCAATGCTAAGTGCTCTATTCCCCAGGGTTGAGGAGGTAGGAAAGTAGGGGATGGGTCCTGGATCAGAGATAAATCTTGGAACACTTGAATTCCTTGGAAGATTTCATGAGTACAGAAACTTAGGGCTTGAGGATCAGAAAGATTAGAGAGGTTCAGTGACTTGCCTGGGGTCATGTTGTCAGTGAGTGCATTCCAGAGATAGAATTCACTTGCTTAAAGTCTAATATTCTTGTCCATTCTGCCTAAAAACTGGTCAGATCTAGGGGCAGAAGTTGAAGCAGGAAGAGAGCTTCCCTGCCCTGCCTATTCCAGAGTTAGAGGCAAAAGATTTCCTGGCCTTTGTCTACTAGTTTAGCTTTAGGTAATGAAACCTGAGAGAGCTAAAAGAAAAAAATATACCTAGAAGTTGCTGTGGGTTATAGCTATGAAAAAGGGATATAGTTTAGTTAATTATTTTATAATACATAAACTGTTTTAAAACATTATTTAAATAATTTATTAAACCAGCATTAAAGAAATTAGAGATGAACAAGTTCCTTCAATTCTACTACCAAAATATAACTGATATTTCTCTTCCCCTCCAATATTATCGATATGTATCCATATTTTTAAATAATCTTAATTTTTGTTTATACAATTTTTAAAATTTAGTACTATACTAGGAATTTTCCTGTTGCTGATGGTCTTCATATTTTTCATTAAGAGCAGCCTCATATTTCATAGAGTAAGATGGCCATAATTTAGTTAGCCTAACTAAACCACCAACAGGATTTATCTTCAGTCTTGGCTATTTAAAACCATTTATATAACTTTTATCTTTTGTGACACTCAAGAGGAATCCTAACAGGAAGGCCATGGATGTGGACGTGAACTGTGAGTTTTTGTCCCCATCCCCAGATATATTGATTTGCCCATCCAGGTTTCTATGTGCTAGAGCAGCAGTGATCAACCACGATATTCATTATACATATGAGAGTTAGGTTGAATGTATTTTTTTTAACTAATAAGGATAAAGATTTTCAAAACGATTTCCTTTAAAAATATATGAATCATAGCAGATTCAAGTGCCATAATAGCACACATGCTGATTAGCTTTCTTTATGAATACCTTTTCCAAAGATTATGAGTGTGTATTCATTTGTAATTTAAAAAAAATTTATAAAGGAGCCAACTAAGTTGACTTGGAGAATAAAAGGTATAATTGGCCTATATTAGCACATCTCCCTTTTCAAAGCACACATATTATCTTATTTTCTATCATATACTTAACTAGTCCCTCTTTTTAATATTATAGAATATTTCAAACAGAAAAGTACGGTGAACTGTAATATACCATCATCCATTTACACCAAAGATTTAAAAATTGTTAACATTTTTCCATATTTTCTTTAGACATTGTTTTTTAAAGAACTAAAACATTATTGCTACCTCTTTTTACCCCTTCCCGATCTCTTTTCCTTCCCATCTCAGAGATAATTGTTCTTCTAAAGTTGTTATATATTTTTCCATCTATGTTTTTAAGTACACTCGAATGTAGATAGCCATAAATTGTTTATAATATATCGTTTTGTATGTTCTTTAACATTTACATAAATGGTATACCATACTAACTCTCCTGAAACTTTTTTGAGTCAATATTGTTTTTGAGATTTATCCTTATTGATAAATGTAATAAAGTTAGTTATATATTTGGTGTGAAGCATTCCATCATATAACTCTGCCACTTAATTTTTTCCAGCTCTATTGAGATAGGTTGACATAACATCGTGTAAGTTTAAGGTGTACTTTGCAATGATTTAATACATGTACGCATTGTGAAATGATTACCACAATAAAGTTAGTTAACCTATTCATCACATCTTTTTTTTGTGGTGTGAACATTTAAGGTCTGCTCACTTAGCAACTTTCAAATATATAATACAGTATTGTTAACTATAGTACATTAGATTCCCCAAAACTTTTCTTATTTACCTTATATTATTTTAATATTATATAATTATATTATTAGAAAGTCAGCTATTAATGATATATTATTAATAATAGTTATTGTTTAATAATGGTTTATTATGTGCCAGATACTATACTAAATTTATCTCATTTAATTCTCACCCCAAAGAGATGTTTGTACTCTTTGACCAATATCTCTCTATTCATCCAGCCCCTGGCAGCCACCATGCTACTCTGTATCTGTGAATTAGGCTTTTTTAGATTCCATATGTAAAGGAGAACATACAGTTATTTGTCTTTCTCTGACTTAATTTCACTTCATAATGTCCTCAAGATCCATCCATGTTGTTATAAATGACAGATTTTCCTTCATTTTCAAGCCTGAATAATATTGCACTATATATATGTGCCACATTTTCTTTATCCTTTCTTCTGTTGATTGACACTTAGATTGTTTCCATGTCTTGGCAATTGTGAATAATGCTGCAGTAAATATGGAGTATAGATATTTCTTTGGGTTAGTGATTTCATTTCTCATAGGTAAATACCCAGAAGTGGGATTACTGGATCATATGGTAGTTATATTTTTAATTTTTTTAAGGAACCTCCATACTGTTTACATAGTGGCTCTACCTATTTGCATTCTTACCTATGGTGCACAAGGGTTCCCTTTTCTCTACATCCTCGCCAACAGTTGTTATTTCTTGTCTTTTGGATAATAGCCATTCTAAGATGGTATCACACTGTGGTTTTGATTTGCATTTCTCTGATGATTAGTGATATTGGACATTTTTTTGTGTACCTCTTGGCCTTTCATATATCTTCTTTATGTCTATTCAGGTCCTCTGTCCATTTTTAAATTAGATCGTTTCTTTGCTATTGAGTTATATGAGTTCTTTGTGTACTTTGGATATTAACCCCCTATTGGATATATGGTTTGCAGATATTTTCTACCACTTTGTAGGTTGTCTTTTCATTTTGTTGATAGTTTCCTTTGCTTCACAGAATCTTTTTAGTTTGATGTAGTCTCACTTTTTTTAATTTTTATTTTATTGCTTTTGCATTTGGAGTCATACGCCAAAAAAACATTGCCCATACCAATATCTTGCAATGTTTTAAAAGCAGTGTGTGCTTATATAACGTTTTTTGTGAATACTGTGCTTCAGATTTCTCCAATTGTTTGTTTCTTTCTTTGCTCTACTTCTCCAATATTTGGGGGAGGATTCTTTTAAAGATGGGTTTGCCTTTGAGGCTATCTTTTCTATTTGATTGCTCATCTTCCTTTGTTTTATTGACTAGTTCTCTCTAATGTTTTCATGTCTTCTCTCCTCTCCCCATAACCCTATTCTCTAATCTCCTGCCCTCTTGAGTCCCTCTTCAACCATTCCACATAACCGTGCCTTCTCTTTGGGTCTCTATGCCCTCCACACCCACTGTCTCTTGAGTCCCCCTTGCTCCACACTATACTCTGCCCTCTCTTGGATCCTTCTCAGCTTCTCCAAGATTCTCCCTCTTTTTTTTTCTATTTTATATTCCCATCAGCAATGCATGAGGATTCCTATTTCTCCATATCTTTACCAACACTTGTTATTTTCTGTTTTTATAATTTAAAAAAGTTTAAATTTATTTTATTTTTAATTACAATTGATATTCAATATTATATTAGATTTAGGTGTACAGTATAGTGGTTTGACCTTTATATAACTTATGAAGTGATTCCACCATAAGGCTAGTACCCACTTGGCACCATATATAATTATTATAATATTATTGACTGTATTCCTTTTGCTGTACATTACATCACCGTGACTATTTCATAACTACCAATTTGTACTTCTTAATCCCTTCATTCTTTTCAGTCAACACTCCTCTCATCTGGCAACCATCAGTTTGTTTTCTGTATCTATGAGAGTTTCTCTCTCTTGAGTCCTACCCACCTTCCCCTTTGGTCCCACTCCTGGTCTTTCCTTTTCCAATTTTGTGACTGCTAAAGGCATTTACTGAGAATGAAACCTGTATCATGGCACTTTACAGTCTTCTGTAGTGTTATGCTTCTAATATTTAGAAAGTTGGTCTTAATTTTGAGATTTTAAAAAATGTTCTAACCTTCAAAACAAGATTCTGACCTTAAGGCTCTGACATGTTATAGTATGAAGGGGGAGAAAAGCACTTAATGTGAAAGGTAATCAGTAAATTGTACTGTTTAAGATGTTTAATATGAACTCAAATTAATGCACCACTTTTCAATAGCCCAATATTTTATTTCGGTGTAAAATAAAATAATCAACATTAGAAGTTTGATCCCTTACTATTTCTTTTAAAATGGCTGTGCTAATTTCACCTCTTCCCGTCCACATCTCTCTGGAGACTCAAACATTTAGAATAAAACATTAGTAATTCAGTTTCAATTTCCACAGCTAGCATATGTAACTGTCAGTGTAAATGGGACTATTTACTTTGAGGCTTTTTTTTTTACTTTCTTCTTTAGTACTGTTTCTGGAAGGCTTTCTTGGTGGAACAAGGGATTTCTTTGGTGAATTTGTATTTTTCCTTTGCTTCTCTGCCTTTTTCCTTAGTTAGATAATTAATGTTATGTTAAAGAACTATATATATTATCAGAAGTTGCTATTTATCAGAATGGTTTTATAACATGACTAATCACATTATGTGAATTTTCAGGCCAGATCATTTAGTCATGATGTTCTTGAGGAGGTGAAGTGAATTCGTGGAACTCGATGGTTGTTAAGTAACTAGGCAATCTAGGGAGATTGTTGCCTTCAAGGAAGAATAGTCTATTTGCTTCCAAAAAGGCGGGGAAAATTTAATAAATTATATGACCGAGCTTCTATGCTAGTCACAACTTGACAGTCATTTCTCAAAGTAATATAGGGGAATAGTAACATGAGTGATCCCCTCCAAATCATTTATACTTTGCGAGACAGAAGCCCCTAAACATTTATGACGAAATGGCTTATAATAGGTACCCTGGCTTGAACTACCTTTTGAGATACAGATTCATCTTCCTAACAATGTACTGCTTAAGCAAGTATTAAAATGGAAGTATTGTGTCCATTTCCTTCACCTACTAGTTGCCTGACCTTGAGAAAGTTATTCTCATCTCAGCCTCAGTTTTTTCAACTATAGGATGGAGATCAAAATACCTTTTAGATTTGTTGAAGGTAAATAAGAGGTTTCAGATTCGGTAAGTGCTATCTTTTATCTTTCCCCCTTTATATTATGTGAGAGATTCAATAACTTAAATGGTAAAATGGTATGTCCTAAAGTGACCTAATGATATTTATTGATTCTAGGTCAGATTTCCTACTATCCAGAACACTCCTAGGATTAATAAATGATGATAGGTAGTACACAGATAAGATAATTTGCATGTTGATAAATGAAGTGGATATATAGTAATTATTTTGAATTGTAATTTGAAATCCAATTTATGTTCACTCTCTGGGCCACCTAAGAGAGTGATCCATGATTTGTTGATCTCTCACTGACAGCAAGGAGAGCCCCAGCATTATATTTCAGAAAGCTTTCATATAGCATTTTACATTAAATTAAATTAGTTAAGGTGGTATATGCGAAGGGCCCTTTGTAAACTTATTGAAAAAATATTTTAGTTACTCAATTGATCTCTCAGCATTTCAGATGTGAGGAAACTGGGGCTCCAATGCATTTGAATGACTAGCACAGTCTGATTGGCAGTAGCACTCATTATATTGTTTTTCTTCCTACCCAGTTGTTTAGTTAATTCAGCAAGCTCCATTTAGATCGGGCTACCAGTCAGGGAACATCTATCTGTCCATTTCCAGGAGCCTTTTCAGTGAGCTCTGATAATTTCTTTGGGTCTAGTGTGTTTTCTGCAAAAGCCTTTTACCATTTAGTATTTCTTCTTTGAACATGTGTGTTTGCACAAAGGCATCCAAGATAGAACTGTAAGCTGGGGCCAACATAAAAAGCAGTAGTGTTGTCAATGTTAAGCTCCCATAGTTAGGCAGTGTGAGTAAAGAGAGATCACTTAGAAGAGAAACAGAGTTTGGCTATAGAAACTCAACAGTGACAGAGACAGATATTCCTACTCATAGCCACATATAGGGAGTACAGGCTTGTTTTCCTTTTTTTAATAAAGCAGTGATATATATATATAGGAAAGTTAAAGTGTGCTTAGGCCCTGTTTGTTGAAGAGGGTAAGGAATACTGATTAATTTCAGGCTTTGTTAGAAAAACATGTCTGTATGTTAAAAGAAAGAATTCAAGAGAAACTCATTTGAATTAATATAATTAGAACATGTAACTTTCAAGGAAAACTAAAGGGGGTAGAGTAAATTCCATCAATCTAAATATGCAGAAGAGGATAAAAGATACAACATGACAAATGAAAAGTACAATAAGATGGAAGAAATAAGTCCTATTGTATCAGAGGCCACTATAAATGTAAATAAATTAAACTCATTAAGTGAGTCTTAGATTGGAGTAAAAATTTTCCACTTTGCTATTTACAAAAACCATGCTTAAAATGACTCGGAGAGGTTAAAAACAAAGGGATAGAAAACAATATACTAGGCAAATACTAACCAAAATGAAAATGGTGAAGCAACATTAATGTCAGACAAAATATGATTTTAGTAATAAACAGACATTTCACACTGATGAAAGGAAGGAAATCTACCAAGAGACTATCAACCATGAATCTATGCCCCTAACAACATAGTCTTGGAATATATAAAGCCCAAAGCAATGGGGATTATAAAGAGAAATTGACAATCCCTGATTGTAATGAAAGACTTTTTAAACACTTTTGTTAGAAATGGTTAAGGAAAATAGATTTAAAAATTTAAAAAAAGGATAAGGATATGAAAGATTTAAGATTTACATGCTAAGCGAAATAAACCAGACAGAAAAAGTTGAAAATCACATGATATCACTTATATGTGGGATATAAACCTAAAAGCAACAAATGAGCAAGACAAACAGACAGAGACTCATGGACATGGAATATAGACTAGTGGTTACCAGAGGTCTATAGACTAGTAGTTACTAATGGGTTGGGGAAGGAGTGGGGAAGCAGATGGGGTAAAGGGGGTCAAATATAGG
>NW_024347867.1:216835-344738 GCF_902729225.1 Pteropus medius
TTAATGTACACCTGAAAATTATATAATTGTATTAACCAATGTTACCTCAATAAACTTAATAAAAAAGTGAAAGAAATTAAACAAGAACAACAAAAAAAACATTTAAGATTTAAATGAAATGGAAGAGAGAGCATCTTTAATTTCAATTTTTTAGTGACAAAAATGCATTTTTTAAAATTTCTCAAATTTTTATGGTAGAAAAAGTTTAAAGGTTCATGCCATTTTAACAGGGAGATTCTTAAGTTACTTCTAAAAGGATAGGAAGTCCACAATGCAAAGGCACAGGAAAAAAATTCCATCTTTTGATGGCTACCAGAATTTCCTTTGGCCTACTTATATTGATGACAATACCTAAATCTGAATGTCCATTTCTGTTATAGCATCAATCCATGGTCTGACAACAATGAGTTTTTCTGTCAACATTTATAATATTACCATATAAAATATATCTTATATAATATATATATGATATAACATATAATAATATACAGTTATAAAATAATTTGTAATAACATCATAACCTCCGGATAGTGGTACCCTTGGGAATATAAGACTAAATGCAGCAAGTACTCATATTCTGCTCAGACTGCTTCCCTTTCTATGCCTTCCAGGACTGAGTTATTACACTTGAAATCACCATTTCAGCTTACATTTTACAAGTTTTAAGACGTTTATATGGCTTAAAAACAAGTATGTCATAACTAACACATTCAGATAAATGTTGCCCTTCAGTTATCCTTGAGAAGGTGTTAAACTTATATCCATGACACCAACACTACTCAAGATACTCTGTTACATCAATTTTAAGTAGTACAGTTTTTCATATTTTAATATCTCTAAAGTCAAAATGAGTCTTAACAGTTGATGATATCTTACAGCCCCTTTTGGCCAGGTGACAGTTGTGACATCATAGTATCTGGAATCGAAACTTGTGTAAAACTTTGTTGAAATTCCCTGAGACAATAGGGGATCACCTTTAATTCTTAGAAACCAGTGATTGTGGGGAGGGGATGGAAGAGATGATTAATCAGATTAAGTTATTGATTATGCTGAAGTGGGAGACAAAAGGAGGCTAGTCTACACATTCGTAAAACTGGCTTGAAAGCATGGTTAAAATGGCTTTTAGTTCTATGAGTTCTTTTAAGAAATACTACACCAATAGTGCTCTTGGTGGCAAAGAAAATGTCAAGAAATTTGAATTTAAAATTGGATTTGGAATATTTTTATTAATGTATGCATGTTTGATTAAAATCTATGTCTATATTGAAAAGAGCTCCTCCAAAAAGTATAAAAATTAAATGATAAGAAAGAATTGTGACAGGTTTTTTTTTTCCCCTCTTACTGGTGCATTAAAGTGATGGGCTTTTAGATGAAATATTTTTTTGAAACTGATTTCTAGATTTGCCTTTCAAATCTATTATGTAAAAACTGATCTTTAGTCACCTCCCATTGTATAAGTCTTGATTGGGATAGAATTATAAATACACAATGATTTTCCCTTAACATTTTAAAGACATTATTCTGTCTAACATTTATTGTTGCTAATGAACAGCCTGCTGTCATCCTGGTTGTTATTCCTTATTAGGTAATTTTGTTTTTTTCTCTCTAGTAATTTTCAGATTTTTTCTCTACACTTAATATTCTAGGGTTCGATATATTATATATAAAGGATATGTGTGTGTGTTGCCTGCTTGTACTTGGTGGCTTTTTTAATCTGAGGAATATTTTTTCTTTAGTTCTAGATAACTCCTTAATTAAGTCTTTAAATATTATCTCTGCCACTTTATTTTCTCCTTCAGACATTTATTCTGGATATATATCAAAGCTTCTCTTTTGTTTTCTTCTTATCTCTTAAGTTCTCTCTTCTTTCCTATCACTTTATCTGCCCTGTGTTCTGGCAGATTTCTTCTGTTGTCTCCCAATTTACTGGTTTGTTTTTTTTTTTCTCTTCAGTTGTGTCTAATCTATTTAAATCTATCTCTTAAGCCTTTTTATTTCTAATACTGATATCCATTTCTTGGATTTCTGCTTGGTTCTTTTTCACATTCACTTACTTGTTTTATGGATGTTATTTCTTTTTGAGCTCTTTGAATATATTAAACATGCAGTTTAATGTGCTATTCATATTGCTCTATTATCTTTAACTCTTTAAATGAGAATTCTTTTTTGGGGGGAGCGGGGGAGTTGTCTATAGACTACTTCCTTATATGTTTTGTAATTCTTGCCTATGAGTTAATCTTCTGGGGTTTTTTTTACACAAGTGACCTATGAAGTGGATGTGCCACTGTTGAGTGGTGTCGTGGGCAACCTGTCTGGGCCCTGAAGGTTTCATCATCTCCTAACCAGTTTTTACGTTAACAGTTTAGCTTGAAGTTTTGACTCCACAAAGGTAAATTGAATTTGAGCTATCTATGCATATCTCCTATATCAGCTTGGGGTTCCTGCATGCTTCCATTGTTTTTTCCATTCTCCTGTAGATATTTCCAAGATTTAAGCTTCACTAGGTCTCTGTTGATTGAGAAACCTCTGGCTTAACCCTGTGACCTCAAATCGTACCCACAACCCAGCATATTGCCATCTGCTAAGGCACATATCTCATTCGAGTCACCCCTTTGGACTAAACAGCTTCAGCTTCTGCTCATTGATATAAATTCCCACCCTGTCTGGCACCTGAAAATTACCTTCTTTCATCAAAAACTCTGTTTTGTATTTTCAAAAGAAAAATTTTTGTTAAGTGCTTTTTAACCGATATTTGTAGGAGTTTGGAGTACGAGAGGGTGATTCCAGTGTGGCTTGATCCACCATCTTGACTTGAAGGTCTCCTTGAGATCTCTAATGTTTTTTCCTTCCATTCTTCTTACTCCCATTTAGGGTTTGGAGTCATGAGTGGGTTCACTTTTGGAGGAACTGGTACCCCTACAGATGGTTTCACTTTTGGCTGTGCAAAGGCAACAGCTACCACTTGGCTACAGGTTTACTTCCTCAACACGTGGTACAAGAGGGTTAATTTTGGGATTCCATCCCAACTAGTTATAAGTACATCTTCTATTGGCCTGTTCTCATTCAGTAACAGTTCCAGCTGCACAGACTACAGGATTCAGCTTTGGAACACCACTTGCATCACGTGTTCCCGCCCCAGTCAAAACTGGAGTTTCCTTAGAGTTAAGAGCAATACTGTTTGATTCTTTTAGTGGCTACAGAGCTAATTGTCTCTCAAAGACAAACTTTCAATTTAGAGTACAGAAAGGATAAAGTGATAATATGGCACTTATAAGTCAGCTGTTTGGAATTATTCCACTCATTCCCAAGATAGTCTTATAAATTTAAGCCATCTCAGATTTGAGGAACAAATAGGAGTACTCACTGAGTTTTGGATATTTATCATCTTGAAATTAGGCTGCTTGCTTATTAAGTGTCTCTCTCTAAAGAGATCTTTATCTATTGATCATTATAATGACCTTAAATATACATTCTTCCCTCCTGCATCTAAGAATTTCAAAGGGAGCACTATTTTAATGCTTTTCTATGCAAATCTATTTGGACCCAGCCATTTCTTGCAGTAGCACCTGATAGCCTGATGAAAGCTGCAGTATTCTTTCTTGAATTCTTCCCTATTCCGTTAGTTATTTAATACCTTGTAATTGTAATATCCGGTTATCTTTTGTTCTGTACTAAGATAAAATAACCTATAAAACAAAATTTTGTAAACTGTTCATATTTAAAACTTAATTCGACAGGAGCTATGTTATCTAGCTGCCATTTAATGTGTCAAAGAATTATTATATCGATTTTTCTCCTTTTTCTACTCTGAATAAATGCGCCATAATTAAACTTTGGCAACACTCCTTTCATACAGCCTACAGTGAGTACAGGGGCTTTTGGTCTGGGTACTAGCACCCTACTAATGCAGTAACAAGCAGTGCCCCATCACATCAGGTGACAATATCCACTCCTTTTGCTTTTGGCTCTGCTACCACCTCTGCTATTCAGTCTGAAACTGCCATAGGTCTCTCATTCATTGGTGGAAGTACACCTCAGACTGGGAGCACCAGTTTCAATATTGTCTCAATGGGGAAAGAAGCTCAAGCAATAGCCTTTGCAGGATTACTCGTCATTCCTGCCACTGAGGTATCTAGTGGAACAATTGCTATGTAACCAATTACTCCTTTCAATCATGGCAGAGAGTCCATGGGTAAGGTTCAAACATTGCTCTCTAATTGAGAAGCACAGTATTCAAGACTGATTTTGAGATTTTTGTTTGATTGATTCAAATCTGAAAATGACTCACTTCTCTTGTTGGAGGTTAGTGTCATTGATGAATGTGATAGAAATTAAATCCACACTGCCGCTTCTGGTTTTGCAGTTTTAATTTAAGAACCAAGGGGTGTTTGTTTTGGAAAAAGTAACAACCTTCTGAGAACCAATAGTCTAGACAGATTGGCATTTAGTAAGAATAAAGTTATATTGAAATGTTTTATTCGGTTGTCTAATGTTTGTGCTTAGCAAGTATATTCTTTTTATTTATTTATTTATTTATTTTATTTTCCAAGATAAAATACTGTCATTTGCAACAACATAAATAAATCTCGAGATAATCATGCTGAGTGAAATAAGCCAGAGAGAAAATGTTGAAAATCACATGATATCACTTATATGTGGGATATAAACCTAAAAGCAACAAATGAGCAGAACAAACAAACAGAGACTTATGGACATGGACTATAGATGAGTGGTTACCAAAGGGTAGCAGGTAGGGGGAGGGGAGTGGTAGACGGGGTAAAGGAGGTCAAAATTGTGATGACAGAAGGAAATCTAACTATGGGAGGTGAACATACAATGTAAATATATATTTATGCCTTACTGTTAAAATGTACAGCTGAGGCATAATTGGATTTTGTTAACCAATGTGACCATAAAATAAATAAATAAATGAATAATTTAAAAAAAAGATTTTGAAAAGTAGGTTCATAAGAACAGTAAATAAACGTTGGGAAAAATTAACACTCATACACTGTTGGTGAGACTGCAAATTGGTACAGCCAGTATTGAAAATACTATGAAATTTCCTCAAAAAACAAAGCAAGTATATTCTTGTTCACAATCTGTTGATGAGTTCTGCTTTCCTTTTTTATATCACACCAAAGGTCATTAGTTTACCAGTAAATCTTTTAGTTTAGAAACAAGTTTTGATTGTGGTAAGAAACATGGCGGAGTGAGAGACGTCCCCAGATCTCTCCTCTTGAAACAAAAATAAGCAGAAAATCTAAAACTCAACAAAAAACAGCCCAAATAAACACCAGTACATCTGAGCATGGGATCTGTGCATTAGAGCTACCACAGGTCAGAACCCTCGGTGCCCGGCGGTGGACTGGGAGAAACAAAGAAGCTGCCTCTGGCAGCTGTAGCTTCCTGTAAGAGGAGGGGGTGGGGAGAAGGAACAGTGAGTTCCCTGAACAGCCCTGCCTGAGATTGTTGTGAGCTCCACATGGCTGGCGGCAGTGCCTAATCATCAAGGCAGAAGACAGAACAACAGGGACGGCAGAAGAGAGGGGACGGTAGAGAAACAACAGTTGATTTTTACCAGCCGCGGATGCAAAACCGAGGCTGAGTCGCAGCCTCCAAACCTCAACCCAGAGGGCCTCTCCCCCCATACCCTCTGAGACTGAATGTCACAGAGCTCCAGGGGAATCTGAGCAAATACTACCGAAACTGTTACTAACATTGACTGAGACTGAGGTTGCGAGCATGATTAAACATCTATAAGGAAGAAAAGGACATTATTAACACTTTATATAAAACAGAGATCCAAGAGGCTTAGAAGCCACCTACTGGAAATCAAAAGAAAAACACCTTATTTGCAACAGGCTAGGAACCATTATATAATAAATCTTTCCAGAAAACAAAAAAAAATGCAGAACATACTTTCATTAATGCCTAGGGGGGAGAAATAGTCCATTAAACATCATGAACAACCAAGGTGACAAAGCATCTCAGAAAGAGAAAAATCTCCAGAAAATGAGGTTACATAGAAATATACGACTTAAATGACAGAGAATTCAGGATGGTACTTCTGAAAAAACTCAGTGAGATCCAAAACAAATATCGACAATTTTAGAAATTGAAAAAACAGCTAGATGAGCAGAATGAGTTCTTTAACAGGAGATTGAAACCCTCAAAAAGATCCAAATAGACCTTCTGGAGATAAAGAACACATTGTAAGAGTCGAAAAATGAAATAACAAGCTTGAGAAATAGAGTTGACCAAATGGAGGAAAGGATCAGTGGTATCAAAGACAGAAATGTAGAAATAAATCAGAAGGACGAAGAGAGAAATTGAAGAATGAAAAAGAATGAAAGAGAAAAGAACTAGCCAATACCATCAGGAGAGGAAACAAGAATAATGGGAATTCTTGAAGGGGAGGAAAAGGAGCAGAAAATAGAAAGCATTTTCAGACAAATAATTGACGAGAATTTCCCAAATATAAAGAATGAGTTGGAGCTTGGAATTCAAGAAGTCAACAGAACACCCAATGATCTCAACCCAAAAAGGCCTTCACCAAGGCACATTGTATTAAAATTATCAAAAACCAATGACAAAGACAGAATTCTCAAGGCAGCCAGGGAAAAGAAGATGGTAACTTATAAAGGAAAACCCATTAGATTATCATCGAACTTCTCAGCACAAACCTTACAAGCCAGAAAGGAGTGGAATCAAATATTAAAACTATTAAATAAAAGGAACTACCAGCCAAGAATAATGTATCCAGCTAAGCTCTCCTTCAGGTATGAAGGAGAAATAAAGACCTTTCCAGACATACAAAAATTGAGGGAATTCTCCACTACGAGGCCTGCACTACAGGAAATTCTGAAAGAGGTCAGCTCACCTAAAACAAATGACAAAAAAAAAATGCATAATTAAGAGTAAGATGACTAACAGGCTGATAAAAGCAGAGGAGTACAACCCTTACTATGAACAGGGCATTATAAGCTTAAAATAAGAAGAGATTTGCTATAGCAAGAAAGTAATGCACATGTAGCATACATAGGGACAAAATGAGACAACAATGACTGAAAAGATCCAAATGCGCAAAGGGGAATGGAGATAAGGCACTCACGGAAGAAAAGAGACGACTGTATACATATAACTATCCTTTTTATATTTGTAATGGTAACCACAAGCCAAAGATTTAGAACCAAAGTATATAACATAAAACAAGAAGAACTAGAGGCAAAACCCACAAAAGCTAACCAAAATAAAGAAAACAGAAACACAAGGACAAGGAAGCAATGGAAACACCGAGCTACCAGAAAGCAAAAGATAAAACGGCTAATAAAACCTCATATTTCAATAATCACCCAAAATGTACATGGACTGAACTCACCAATAAAAAGAGAGAGTTGCAGATTGGATCAAAAAACAAAACTTAGCCAGGAGACACATCTCAGTTCCAAAAACAAATATAGACTCAAAGCGAAAGGGTGGAAAATGATATTTCAAGCAAATGGCATTCAGAGAAAAGCGGGAGTAGCAGTACTAATAATGGATGACATAGACTTCAAAATCAAAAAGGTAAAGAAAGATACTGAGGAACACTTCATGATGATAAAGGGAATCATGCACCAAGAAGACATAACACTTATTAATATTTATACTCCCAATCAGGGAGCCCCAAAATATATAAAGCAATTACTAACAGAACTAAAGGGAGAAACAGACCAAAACGCTATCATAGTAGGGGACCTCAGTACACAATGTTGGATATGGACAGATCATCCAAACGGAAAATCAGTAAGGAACTCACATCCTTAAATTAGACCAACTGGACATATGTGACATTTATAGAGCCTTCCATCCCAAAACAGCTGCTTATACATTCTTCTCTAGTGCACATGGAACATCCTCAAGGATTGACCACATACTGGGACACAGAGACACCCATAACAAATATGAGGGTTGAAATCATGCCAGCCATATTCTCTGATTATAATGCTTTGAAACTGCAGATCAACTGTAAAAAGAAAGCAGAAAGAACACAAATAAATGGAGATTAAACAACATACTACTGAAGAATAACTCGGTCAGAGAAGAAATAAAAAGAGAGATCAAGAGATACATAGAAATGAATGATAATTATAGTACAACATATCAAATCTTTTGGGACATGGCAAAAACAGTCATAAGAGGAAAATTCATATCATTACAGGCCTATCTCCAAAAACAAGAACGAGCCCAAAGAAACAACCTCATGCTTCATCTTAAAAAACAAGAAAAGGAAGAAGAAATGAAGGCTAAAGTCTGCAGAAGGAAAGAAATAATCAAAATTAGAGCAAAAATAAATGAAATTGAAAACAAAACAAAACAAAACAATAGAAAAAATAAATGCAAGAAAGAGCTGGTTCTTCGAGAAGGTTAATAAACTTGACAAACCCCTGGCTAGACTCACTGAAGAAAAAAGAGAAGGGACACAAATAAACAAAATCAAGGATAAAAGAGAGGAAATTATGGCAGACACCACAGAAATACAAAGGATCATACAAGAATACTGTTAAAAAATGTATATAACACCAAATTTAATAACCTAGAAGAAATGGGCCAGTACTTAGAAAAATACAACCTTCCTAGACTGAATCAAGAAGAGCTGGAAAATCTAAATAGACCAATCAGCAGTATAGAATTTGAAACAATCACCAAGACCCTACCAAAAAGTAATTGTCGAGGACCAGATGGCTTCACCAGTGAATTCTACCAAACATTCAAAGAAAATTTGAATAAGTGGTGTTGGGAAAACCGGAAAGCCACCTGCAAAAGAATGAAACTAGACTGTTGTCTATCACCACACACCAAAATTAACTCAAAATGGATTAAGGACCTGAATATAAGACCTGAAACAATAAAATGCATAGAAGAAAACATAACTAAACTCGAGGACCTTGTGCTTAAAGAGGATTTTATGAATTTGACCTCAAAGGCAAGGGAAATAAGAGCAAAAATAAATAAAACTACATCAAACTAAAAAGCTTCTGCTCAGCAAAAGAAATCGTCAACAAGGTAAGGGGACAACCATCCGAATGGGAAAATATATTTGCAAGCAACATCTCCAATAAGGGCCTGATATCCAAAATATACAAATAACTCATATGACTCAATATCAACAACAACAAAAAATACCGATCCGATCAAAACAAAAGAGCAGAGGACCTGAACAGACACTTCTCCCTAGACGACATACAAATGGCCAACAAATATATGAAAAGATGCTCAATATCGCTAGCTATTAGTGAAATGCAAATCAAAACCATAATGAGATACCATCTCACACCTGTTAAAGATACCATCTCACACCTGTTAAAGATACCATCTCACACCTGTTAGAATGGCTATAATCAACAGGACAAGTAATAACAAATGGTGGAGAGGATGCGGAGAAAAAGGAACACTCATATACTGCTGGTGGGACTGCAAATTGGTACAGCCACTATGGAAAGCTATGGAGGTTCCTCAAAAAACTAAGAATTGATCTACCATATGATCCGATAATCCTTCTACTGGGTATTTACCCCAAAGTCTTGAAAACTCATATCTGAAAAGATATTTGCACACTGATGTTGGTAGCAGCATTATTCACAGTGGCCAGGACATGGAAACAACCAGTGTCTTACGATTGATGATTGGCTAAAGATGCTGTGGTACATACATACAATGGAATATTATTCAGCCCTAAGAAGAGATGAAATACAGCCATTTGCAACAACATAGATGGACCTTGAAATAATCATACAAAGGGAAATAAGCCAGACAGTGAAGGTTGAAAATCACATGATATCACATATGTGGGATATAAACCTAAAAGCAACAAATGAACAGGACAATCAAACAGAGATTCATCAACATGGACAATGGTCTAGTGGTTACCAGAAGGGAAGGGGGAGGCAGGAAGGGGGAAATAAAAAGAAAATGTTAAAAAAAATTATGTATATATAGTATGAAAAATAAATAAACTGGCATTTAAAAAAACAAAAATAATGTATTGGTCCTTTTTACATAGGGATTTGAGAAATGTCAGTGGATAATATGATTTTACAAATGATAGAAGTGTTGTTTGACTGGAATTTTTTTTCCATTAGATTTACACATAGGTATTTCTCTTTTTTAAGTGATTATAAATAGCACTGTACTTTAAATTTCAATGTTCACTTTTTTATTGCTGGTATGTAGAAATAAATTGATTTTGCATATTTATCTTGTATACTGTGACCTTGCTGAACTCACTTATTCTAGGAGAGTTTTTTTGTTAATGTCTTAGGATTGTCTACATAGATGGTTGTCACCTGAAAATACAGTTTTATTTCTTCCTGTCAAGTCTATATGTCTTTTTTCTCCCCTTGCCTTGGTGTAATAGCTATAAGATCCAGTACTATGTTGGATAAGAGTGATGAAAGCAAGTATCTTTGCTTTTTCCCAGTCTTAAGGCGAAAAATCTAGTTTGTCACCATTAAGTATGGTGTTACTACCTATAGTTTCTTGTAGATACTCTTTATCAAGTTAAGGATGTTCTCCTCTATGCCTGATTTTCTGAGACTTTTTACCAGGACTAGGTGTTGAATTTTGTAAAATATTTTTTCTTCATTGCTTGATGTCATGTGGATTATATCGATTGATTTCCAAATATTATACCTACCTTGCTTCCTTGAAATAAATTTCACTTGGTCATGGTATATAATCATTTTATACAGTGCTGAAATCTATTTGCTTATATTTTGTTAAGGGTTCTTACATTCTTATTCATGAGGGATAATGGTCTGTGGTTTTCATTTTTATATTGTCTTTGTCTGGTTTTGGTTAGAGTATAATACTGGCCTCATACAATAAGTTGGGAAATATCCGTCCTGTTTTCTTTTCCAAAAGAAATTCTTTAAACATTTGTAGAATTCTCCAGTGAAAGCATCTGGAACTGGAGATTTGTTTTTTAGGAGTTTTTACATTATACATTTAAATTCCTTAAGAGTTGTAGGGCTACTTAAATTATTTCATGGTGAGTTGTGGTAGTTTGTGTTTTCTGAGGAATTTCTCAGTTTCTGCTAAATTGTCAAATTTGTGGGCATAGTATTCTTTTGATGTATGCAGTGATGTGTTATGATACCTCATTTTAGTCCTGATATTGGTAATTTGTACCTTCTCTCTTTTTATTTATTTATTTATTTTTGTTAGAGGTTTGTTAATTTTATTGATCTTTTCCAAGAGTCAACTCTTTGTATCATTGATTTTTTTTTATTGTTTTTCGTTTTCTATTTAATTGATTTCTGCTCTTTATTATTTTGTTTTGCTTGCTTTGGGTTTATTTTACTAGTTTTGTCAGGTAGGAGTTTAGATTATTGATTGGAGACTTTCATTTTTAATTTTTTATTGAGATATAATTAACATATAACATCATCTTAGTTTCAGATGTAAAACATAATGGTTTGATATTTGTGTATATGGTGAAATGATCACCACAATAAGTCTAGTTGACATCCATTGCCATATATAGTTACAAATTGTTTTTCCTTCTAATGAGAACTTTTAAGATTTACTCTCTTAGCAACTTTCAAATATACAATACAGTTTTGTTAATTATAGTCACCATACTGTACATCTTCTTTTCTAATGTGTACCTATACTGCTATGAAATTTCCCTGTCAACACTGCTTTAACTGTATCCCATTAATTTTGATGTGATGTATTTTCATTTTCATTCAATTCAGTGTATTTATTTCCTTTGAGACTTCCTCTTTGACCTATGGATTATTTAAACATGTGTTTAGTTTCCAAATGTTTAGAGATTTTCCTGTTATTGATTTCTAGTTTGATTCTATTGTAGTGGGAGACTACACTCTATTATTTTTATAATTTTAAATTAGTTGAGGCCTGTTTTTTGGCCCAGGATAACATCTATCTTGGTATATGTTCCATGGGCACTTGAAAATAATGTGTATTCTGCTTTATTGGGTTGTATTCTATAAATGCCTATTGATGGTTAATGAATTTATTGAGTTCCTCTATGTACTTGCTGATTGTCTAGTTCTTCTATCCATTGGTAAGAGAAGGGTGTTGTAGTTTAATGTAATAATGGATTTGTCTATTTTTCCTTTTTGTCATCAGTTTTTAATTCACATATTTTGAAGCTCTGTTGTTTGGTGCATACAAATGATTGCTAAGACTTCTTGGAGAATTGATCCTTTATGTAATATCATTATATAATATCCCCCTCTGTCTCTGATACTTTTCTTCACTCTGAAGTCTGCTTTATCTGATAATAATATATCCATTCCTACTTCTTTTGATTAACATTACATGGTATATTTGTCCATCTTTTTATTGTCAACTTGCCTCTATCATTTTTGAACTGTGTTTCTTACAGACAACATATAAGTAGGTTTTGTTTTTTTTTTTTAATGCTCTCTGCCAATCTTACTTTTTATTCATGTACTTAGGCCATTTACACATATTATAAGTATTGCTATGTTATGGCTTAAGTCTGCCATTTTATTTTACTTTATTTATTTTATTTTATTATTTTATTTTATTTTATTTATTTTATTTTATTATTTTATTTTATTTTATTTATTTTATTTTATATTTTATTTATTCTTTTGTTATATTTTCCATGTCTCTGTTTTCTGTTTCTTGTCTTCTTGTGTCACATTTTTTTTTTATAATTTTCCTTTGGTTTATCTATACTGATTTTGAGAGTACCTCATTATATAGCTTTTTTTTGGTAGTTGCTCTAGGTATTATATATACATAAGTTATCATAGTCTATTGATATCATTTTACTAATTTGAGTGAAGTATAGAAACCTTTGACCCACTGTGTCTCTTAACCATTCTCCATTTGTAATGTAATTCCCATACATATTCCATATATATATATGTGTGTATATGTGTATATATATAAAAATACATACATACATATATATCGTGTATGTGTGTGTGTGTGTGTGTGTGTGTGTGTGTGTGTGTGTGTATAACCACATCAGGCAGGGTTATAATTTTTGCTTTGACCATCAAATGTAATTTTAAAAAACTCAAGAAGAAAAGACTATTGTATTTACCCATATTTTTGCTCCTCTGTTTATTGTTTCTTCCTTCCTAAGGCTCCAAGATTCCTTCTTTTTTCATTTCCTTTCTGTTTAGAGAACTTCCTTTAGCCGTTCTTTTAAGGTAGTCTCCCGGCAACAAATTCTCTTCGTTTTCCTTTCAATATCTTGATTTCCTCTTCATATCTGGATATTTTTGCTAGGATTCTAAGTTGGTAGTTCTTTTATTTCAGCAGTTGAAAATATCATATGAATTCCTTCTTGCCTCAATAGGTTTTGATGAGAAATTCGTAATTCAAATATTTTGTTCCTATAGGTTAAATGCCATTTTTCTCTTGCTGCTTTTAAGATTTTCTCTTTGTCTAGTTTTCATAAGTTTAATTATTATGTGTCTTGGTTTGGATCTCTACTAGTCTATCATCCAGTTCAACAATTCTCATTTCTATCCCCTCCGTTCTGCTGGGTCCTTCCTCTTAACTTTGCATTTTGGTCATGGTACTTTTCAGTTCTCAAATTTCAGTTTGGTTCTTCTTTATATCTTTTATTTCTTTGCTGATATTTCCTTTCCTTTCTTTTTCTTCTTTTTTTTTTTTTGGCAAAGAGTATTTTTTGTGTTTCGAGTATGTTTGTAATTACTTGATGCATTTTTATTATGGATGCTTTAAAATCTTTGTCAGATAATTCTATTTCTGTCATCTTGGTATTATCCTGTTTCAATCAGCTTGAGATTTTTCTGGTTCTTGGTAGGATGTATTAATTGAAACCTGGACATTTTCATATTATGTTATAAGTATCTGAATCTAATTTAAACCTTTTGCTTTAGCTGGCTTTATTTGACATTGCTCTGATAGGGGAAGAAAGGGTGCTGCCTCATTACTGCAAGGTGGGAGTAAATCTTCATTTTCCCCACTTAAATTCTATTGCTACCCAAGATGAGGGTTTCGTAGGTAATGCTGGGTGGGGTTGGGAGTTTCTAATCTTGATGTGGTTTTCAGTGAGGACAGGGTTCATTAACTTCTGGCAGGGATGAAAAGCTGACTCTCTACTTGACCTTCTCTGATATCCCCTGGAATGACATTACAGCTTCACAAAGGTGGAAGTCCAGGTTCCTTGCTTGGGGTTTGCTGGTATAGGTGGGGAGTGGACCACTGTTTTGTTTTTTTTTTCTGTGGTGTTTGGTTATAGTAGAGTAGTTATTATGTTCAAGTTTTCTTTTTGCTAGTCTGTCCTTTTCCTTGTCTTTTGTCTAGAGAGCAGGCTTTTGGATATGGGGGCATGTTTTATTTATTTTTTGCTGGTTTGTTTGTTTATTTGTTGGTCTATACCCATTGGTGTTTCTGGGTTGCCAGCCTATTCAACTCCAGGTCTGGGAACTATAAGGCAAAAACAAAACCTATGGAACCCAACACCATAGTGTTTTGAGGCCTTAAGATCTCTAGCTGGTTTGCCTTCTTCTCTCCACTTTCCAGGGCCTTCTAATGCTTGTTTTATACATAATGTTCAGGTGTTTTAGCTGTAGCTAATGAGAGCAATAGGGTAAAATTGCATGTATTCTATTTTCCTGGAAATAGATGTCCTTAAGATTTTAATTATATTGACAAATCTCATTCTTCTGAGTTTCTCTCTGAACTTACTTGTGTAGGCCTTTTCCATTTCAAGATTCTCAATTCTTTTTGTTGTTTTATGGCTTTTATTTTTAGGAATCTTATTTTTTTCTAGATGATTAGTGAATCACACCATTGTATTTCATTAAATAGCCATCTATTCTTTCCCTGTTGATTTAAGATGCTGCTTTCCTCATACACCAAATTATTATTTATGTGTGGCTATGCTTCTGGACTTCCTATACTATTCTATTCCATTGCTCTGTCCTTTCTTGTTCTACTATCACTATTTTAGTTACTGTACCATGTCCCACTATCTTGCAGTACAAGGCCACCTTTCCCCATTCTGTTATAAAAATTCTTGCCTATTTTCTGTGGCTAACAATTTATTAATATAGTTGATATTTTCTTATGTTTTTAAACATCAGAGAATTAAGTCTGATTTTGTTCTCCTTACAGCTAGATGGAGGAAATTATGATATTGACCCTTCCTCTAGTCTAGTAGGTCTCAGCTGGAGGTGATTTTGCCCCTTCTCCCTGGGGATATTTGGCAATGTCTGGAGACATTTTCAGTTTTCAATATTGGAGAGGTGTTACTGGCATCTAGTGGGTAGAGCCCAGGGTACTACTAAATATCCTGTAGTGCACATAAAGGAAAACTTTGCCCTCCACATACAACATTTCTGGATGCTAAATGAGTGTCCTACATAATTAAGTTATGAATTGTGGATTCTTCCCACACTACCCAGTTCTCCAACTCACTGGACACCCACTGAGTGTCCTAAGGTTCAGTTATGGTGCTCACTACCTGTAGTTAGTGCAGACCCCACAGGTTAAGGGCTCAATCCCTTAAGACTGTCCCCCATTTCAGATACCATTTGCAAGTCCCAGATAGTTACCTGTATTTCTGACCAACTGGCTATAAATCAGGAGGTCCTATGACCCTATGCTTGGGTTGGATAATTTGCTAAAACAGCTCATAGAACTCTGGAAAACTCTTTACTTAGAATTACTGGTTCATTATAAGTGATACAACTTAGGAACAGCCAAATAGAAGAGATGCATTGGGCGGGGTAGAGGAACAGCCCAGATCTTCCATGTACTCTTCAGGTGTATCGCTCTCCTAGTACTTCCTTATGTTCACCATCCCAGAAGCTCTCCAAACTCCTTCATTTAAGGCTTTGATGGAGGTTTCATTATTGATTAATGGTAAGCATGATTGATTAAATCATTGGCCACTGGCGATTGAACTCAAGCTCTAGTCCCTCTCCTCTCCCTGGAGATCAGGGGGTGAGGCTAAAAGTTCCAACCCTCTAATCACTTGGTTGGTTCCTCTGGTGACCAGCCTCTCATTTTTAGTGGCTTTCTAAAGTTTACCTCATTAACATAAATCAAGAGTGGTTGAAAGGGGCATGTTAGGAATAACTGAAGAGTCTCTGTTCACTTATATTGCTCCTGGAGCTATTTCCAGAGCTGGGGACAAAAACCAAATGTTGTAATAAAAGATACTCCTATCACTCTAATGACTTAGGAAATTACAAGGGATTTAGGATCTCTGTCCAGGAAAGAGAACAAAGACCAAATATACATTTTTTTGTTATATCCCAGCATGTGATAGTCTTCCACGGCAAAAAATTATTTGGCCCAAAATGTCAGTAATTCCATGATGAAAACCTCTGCTCTAGTCCTATGGCTAGGAAAATAAGACTGTCTCTGAAACTAATTTTATTTACAAGTAAGACTCCTTCAACTTACAGGAAAATCATATTAAATGGTATTTACTTCCTTAGTTATCTCTGGATATGTTATTTAAGGTCAGACCCCTGAAATTATGCCAGTACCTGGGACAAATGATCAAGATTCTAAAATATGGGCAAAATCAAATGCAAATTTAATTAGCCCCAGTGAAGAGGTTTCAGTAATATGGCCAATTACAAAATAAATAATACAAAAATCAATAGCTATCCCGTGTTTAAGCAGTAATAATTGGGAAATATAATAGAGAAAGGTCTCATTAACAATTTCAATTGAAAGTATGAAAAGCCTAGGAATGAACTTTAAAAATGTTCATGACCTTATATGAAGATAACCACAAATCTTACTGAGGAATATGTGAAGACATGAATAAATGAAGATACCCACTGAATGCACAAACTCAATAGTATACAAATTTCCTTTATCTCAAAATTAATCTACACATTTGATGTAATTTTTATAAAACCACACTGATAGTCTTTGATGGAAGGAAAGGAGGGAGGGACTTGACAAGATTCTTAAGTTTAAATGGGGGCATAAATGCATGAGACTAGTCATCTCTTTTGTTTTTTAAGGAAAGTAATGATAGAATGCTTGTAGGAAAATATATGAAAATGTATTATAAATTTATTCTCTTCCTGTAAGTATAAAACATTATGTAATATAAGAATAAATGGATACAAACGGTCTTGACTCATGCTGTGGACTTTCCTAAAATCTCTCAAAAGCTCAAAAAATCCAAACAAGCAGCATCTGGCCTCGGCATGCCCCATACTGCTTGATGAGCAGCCCCAAGCCCAACACTAGCAGTAGCTGGCCTCAGTTCCTGACTTGGCCTCTCAAGGCACCCATTAGCCCAACATGGGTGGCAGCCATCTACGGATTGCTTGGTGACTCTTACCAGGTGGCCCTGGAAGTGCACAGGCTGCGGCTGAACTTGGCCTGCAGCTGGGTCCCTCCCAGGAGGCCCTTGGGCTGGCACACCTGATGCCTTGCTTCTACTAGAGCCAGAACCAGAGCACCACCCTAGGCTGCAACTGAGAAGGACACACCCAAAGGATAGACTGGGCAGGTACCAGAGCCCTGCTAACGTGAATTCTGCTCTGCACAGTTGGTGCCTCACCAAACAATCCTCACAACTAATCAGCCAAAAGGTCATTCCCTCCTATTGATGTGCAAACAGCAACCAAGGTTCAACTACAAAAGGAGGGCACACACAACCCAAACAAGAGACAAACCTTGAGCTTCTGAGTCAGGTGTCCAGGGAAGACTGTGCCAGTGGGCCCCATAAGACACCTACTACATAAAGCCACTCTACTGAGACTGGGAGACATAGCAGCCCTACCTAATACATAGAATCAAACACAGAAAGGCAGCCAAAATAGGGAGATAAAGAAACATGTCCCACATGAGAGAACAGAACAAAGCTCTGGAAAAAGAACTAAACAAAATGTAAACAAGCAATCTATCAGATGCAGAGTTCAAAACACTAGTTATAAGGATGCTCAATTAACTTATGGGAAGAGTAGATGAACTCAGTGAGAACTTTAACAAAGATATAGAAAAACATTTACAAAAGTCAGAAATGAAAAATATATTAGAGAAAACAAACAGATTAGATGAAGCAGAGGATCGAATTAGCGATTTAGAGGATAAAGTAGTAGAAAACACCCAATTAGAATAGCAACAAGAAAAAATAATCCAAAAAATGAGGATAGTTTAAGGGGCCTCTGGGACAACATCAAGCATACCAACATTCTCATCTTAGGAATATGAAGAAGAGAGAGAGTAAGGAATTGAAAACCTATTTCAAGAAATAATGACAGAAAACTTTGCTAACCTGGTGAAGGAAATGGACAAGTCCAGGAAGTGCAGAGTCCCAAACAAGATGAACTTAAAGAGGCCCACACCAAGACATATCATAATTAAAGTGCCAAAGATTAAAGACAAAGAGTGACTCTTAAAAACAGCAAGAGAAAAGCAATTAGTTGCCTACAAGGGAGCTCTAATAAAAGTGTGAGCTGATTCCTCAACAGAAACTTTGCAGGCCAGAAGGGATTAGCTGGAAATATTCAGTGATGAAAAGTAAGGACCTACAACCAAGATTACTCTACCCAGCAAAGCTATCATTTAGAATCAGGACAGATAGAGAGCTTCCCAGACAAGAAAAAGCTAAAGGATTTCATCATCACCAAACCAGTGTTACAGGAAATGTTGGAGGAACTTCTTTAAGAAGAAAAAATATATGTATAAAAAAAAAGAATAATAAAATAGCAATAACTACATATCTCTCAACAGGTACTTCAAATAAAAAAGAATTAAATGCTCCAATCAAAATATAGGGTTCTGAATGGATAGGAAAACAAGACCTTTACATATGCTGCCTACGACAGACTCACTTCAGATTAAAAGACACATAGATAGAAAGCAAAGGTATAGGAAAAGATATTTCATAAAAATGGAAATTAAAAAAGATGGAAATAAAAAATCTGGGATATTCATACTTATACCAAACAAAATTGACTTTGAAGCAGGCTAAAACAGACCAAGAATGGCCCAGTAATCCCACTTCTGGGTTTTTATCTGAAGAAACCCAAAATTCTACTTTGAAAGAACATGTGTATCCATATCTTCATTTTAGCATTATTTACAATAGCCAAGGTATGGAGGCAACTTGGGTGTCCATCAGTGGATGAATGGATAAAGAAGAGGTGGTACACGTATACAATGTAATATTACTCAGCCATAAAAATAAATGAATAAATAAAAAGAATAAATGAATACTACTGATACAACAATTCAAACTCTCATGGAACAGGGATAGAAAGAAAAATCAGTGCAAAAATTTAAAGTGCAGAAACAAACCTGGGTTATGAAGATGACATTTCAAATCTGTTCAGAGAGAGCATGGAATAATTAATAACTGAATTGCAATAGCAGGCCATCCAGGTTATATGGGGAAGAAGTGATTAATTTTTACCTGAAAAGATAAACCAAAAGAAATACTAGGTGACTTAAAGGTAGAAAATGAAACCATAAACATTTAAAAAACATACGTGAATGTGAAAATATGTAAATAATATTTCTTGGATTGTGGAGAGGACCATTTTTATGTATAATTTAAAAATATATAATATAGTCAGTCAATTGGTTAAAAAATAAGATTATAAAAAGTGTAAATAGGTATATCATCCTCCATCTACCCTGTATTATTCCCACCCCCTTCCCCAAACCCCTCCATTCAGCTAACCACTATAATTGTATATATACTTCCAGAGTTTCTTCATCGATTTGCTAGCAAATAAAAACATATGTTCTTAGCCCTCTACTTTTATTTTTTTATATAAATGATAGTCTACTCTACCCACTATCCTTTACCTTGTTATTTAAACACATAAACTGTATACACTTATTTTAAACCTTTTAGAGATCTTTTCACATCAGTCAGTATATAGAGAACTTCCTCGGCATTTTTTATAGCATCATAGAATTTTATGGTCTGCATGTGGTATAATTTATTTAGTCACTTGCTGATGGACATTTGGATTATTTCTTCTTTTGGTAATACAAACAGTGATATAGTGGGTATCATTTTACATGCCATTTTACTGGTGTACAAGTACCTCTTTGTGAATAAATTTCCAGAAGTATTGCTGGTTCAAAAGATAGATGCATTTGTAATTTTTAAAACATTCGCCACTTGTTTTTCATGGAGTATATACCAATTTCCACTCCCGTTAGAAACATGAAAGGCTGCCTGTTTCTTCACAGCGTCCTTAACGGAGTGTTACTAGTTTTTTTTTCCCCACTATCTGTTAGGTGAAATTATTTTCAATGTAGTTTTAATTTGCTATTTTCTCCTAATATTGAGGTTGAACATCTTTTACATGTTTAAGAGAAAAAGACCTTTGAAATACTATGTAGAGTCATAAACCATAAAGGAAAAAATTGATGGAAATATTTGACTATATAAACAATAAAAATAAAATTTTAAATGACAAATGGCATAGAAATTTTTGCAACATTTGACTAAATGGCTTTGATATAAACTTTTTTTTTAAAATCAGTAATAAGACAGTACTCCAATGAGAAAAATGGGCAGGTGACACGAATAGGCAATTTCAAATGAAGAAATTAAGTAGCAATCAAACCCAAAATAAAAATTTAGCTTCACCAGTAGGTAATGAATTATAAATATTTAAACACCTTCGCTATAATTAGTGTTCTTTAAAAGTATACAAGTGGAATCTAAGGAATAAAATAAACAACAAACAAAATGAAAATAGACTTCATAGATACAGAGAACAAACTGGTGATTGCCAGATGGGAGGTGTGTTGAGGGGTGGGATTAAGAAGTACAAATTGGCAGTTACAAAATAGTCACAGGGATGTAAAGTACAGCATAGGAAATATTGTCAGTAACATTATAATAACTATGTATAGTGCCAGGTGGGTACTAGACTAATTGGGGGGATCACTTAATAAATTATATAAATGTCTAACCACTATGCTGTATACCTGAAACTAATATAAAAAATTATTGAACGTCAACTCTAATTGAAAAATAAAAATTAAATAAAAAACAAGAAATAAATTTTAAAAAGTATATATGCAGTGCTTCTCTTAAATGAAACATAGAGATATTCCAAGATACTCATTTTAAGTAATTGAAAGGTGTGGTAATGTTCTCAATCCCTTGCCAACATCTCCTTGCTATCCCTTTAACCCAGTGGCCCTAGATGTTTTGGGTAGCAGTCTTATGTCACTTATTGTCATGAATTATTCAACAGTTGGATGCAAGCAACAATAGATTCAAATGCAGTTACTTATTAAGCAGTTTTTCCTTTTGAAGAGGAAATAGAGTATCTGTAATTATGTATTAGAGTCTGGAAAAAGTTGTTTTAATTCATCTGAAATATTTATTGAGCACTTACAACCATATGCCACATATAGTAACCTACAGTAAGGATAAAAAGATGAGCTTTGAACATTCATGTACATATTCTTATATAGATATATGTTTTCATTTCTCTTGTGTAGATACCATGTGTAGAAAGAATTATTGGATAGTATGGTAACTCTATGTTTAACACCTTGAGGAAGTGCCAGAAAGCTTTCCAAAGAGGATTTTACATTCCCATCAGTATTGTATAGGGTTTTCAATTTCACCACATCCTCACCAACACTTGATATTATCTGTCTTTTTGATGATAGACATCCTAGTTGGCAAGAAGTGATATTTCATTGTTGTTTTGAATTGCAATTTTCTCATGACTTTTGACATTGAGTATATTTTCATGTGTTAGGTGGCCAATTGTATTATCAACTTCACCTCTTTCTGACCATTCTTTTGTAGTCACACCTCCCTCTAACCATGCCCGAAAAGGATCTCTACTTTAAGGATTCATGTCATTAGATTTTGTTTACCTAGATAATCCAGGATAACCTCCCTATCTCAAGGTACTTAACCTTAATCACATCTGTAACATCCCTTTTATCAAGTAAGGTAATATGTTTGCAGGCTCCAGATATCAAGATGTGGCCATTTTGGGAGACCATTTTTCTGTTTACCACACCATCTTAACAATATTAAATTGTTTGATCTATGAACATGAGATATTTCCATTTATCGAAGATGTTTTTAATTTCTTTCAATGATGTTATTTATTTTTCTGGGTACAAGTCTTGTACTTCTGTTAGATTTGTTCCTAAGTATTTTATTCTTTTTAAGCAATAGTAAATGGAAATTTACTATATATATATAAAATTATATGTGTATATATATATGTGTATATTTAATTTTATTTTATTATTAGTTTCAAGTATACAGTACATTGGTTAGACATTTTTACAGTTTATAAAATGATCCCCCTAATTGCTCTTTCTCTCCTCTGGCTCTCCACCTAGCTATTACATTAATGCTAGCTGTTTTCCCTATGCTGTGCTCCCCATCTCCATGACCATCTATTAACCACTGATTTGACTTCTTTAAGCCTTCACCCCATTCTCCCAGCCCACCAACCTCCCTCCCTTCTGGCTATCACCAGATTGTCCTCTATTGGAATTATTTTTTTATGTATCTATCTTGTATCCTGTAACTTTGCTGAACTTGTTTATTGTTCTAATAGATTGCTAATGGATTCTTTAGAATTTTTTGTATTCATGATCATGTCATCTGTGAATAGAGATAGTTTTATTTTTTTTCTTTTTGACATGGATGCCATTTATTTCATTTTCTGGCCTCATTGTTCTGGTCAGAACTTCCAATATATTGTTGAATTAAAGTAGTAAGAGCAGACATTCTTGTTCTCTTCTTTGTAGTAGCAGGTAGGTATTCAGTCTTTCACCAGTAAATATGCTGTTAGCTATGGGTTTTTTGTAAATGCCCTTTATCATATGAGGAATTTCTCTTCTCTTCCTAGTTTGTTGAGTGTTTTCATCATGAAAGGGTGTTGGATTTTCGAAAATGCTTTTTCCACTTCTTTTCAGATGACCTGTAGTTTTTAAATAATTGAGGTATAATTCATATACTTTAAAACTCACTCTTTAAAGTGTACACTTCAGTGGTGGTTTTTAATATATTAACAGAGTGTGAAACCATCACCACTATGTAATTTCAGAACATTGTCATCACCTCAGAAAGAAACCCTGTACCCATTAGCAGTCATTCCTCATTATTCCTTCCTCCCATTTCCTTACAACCACTAATATACTTTCTGTCTATGCATTTGCCTCTTATGGACATTTCATATAAATGGAATCATACACTATGTGGCCTTTTGTGTCTGGCTTCTTTCATTTAGCACAATACTTTCAAGATTCATGCATGGTGTAGCATGTCTGAGTACTTAATTCTTCTAATCTCAGGAGGAGTGTTCTTTTCAACTTTCTCTTTCCCTGGTTATCTCCGGTAAACTAGCTGGCCTATAGCTTAAATTGTTGCTTTCATGAAACTATTTGCCTCAGCCAAGAGTTACAGGCTCCCTTCTTCCATTCAGTAAAAGACTGATTAAAAAAAATAGTTCATTAGTACTGTTTAGTATAGCCAGCCCTCCAAATAGTATAGCCTATTTGCCTCCTCTTAATTGCTTACCACCCAAATCTCCATTTTTTTTTTGAGAGCGAGTCCTTTGGCTTGAATTTCCTCACATTCTGTTTCAAATAAGGTCAGCTCTTTTGGGAAGATCTATGTTCTTATGGGCTGCCTTTATCCCTGAGCAAAATCTTTGAACCATTGCTTTGGGCTCTTGGCAGTGACAATTGCCTCTCCTCTTCTTGCTTATCTCTTCAGGCATGGAACCTCAGCCCTACAAGTGAGCTGGGGCAAGGCAAGCAAGGTAAGGGTAGTGGCACCCCAGTATTCTCTGCCTGCTGTGCCTGGTGCAGAGCCTCTGCCCTTTGGGGGCTGAATGGAAGAAAGGAGCCCATAACTCTTGGCTGTACTCACAAGAATTTCAGCACTATAACTCTGTGTTGGAGGTGATGAAAAATTCTGGCTACTTGACCCTCCAAATAGAATAGTGGATTTCTTGAGCGGGAGCTGGGGAACAAGGGAGTCTAGTCTTCTTGGCCACTCCTTTCTGAAGTATAGCTTTAGGTGAGCAAGGGTAGCTCATCAAAGTGAGGAGGATGATGGATGGAGGAAGGGAGTGGGTTGTAACTCATATGCCAGACTCTCATTGGTATTACTGAGTTTTAGCAGATTTTCTTGAATAAATGTTTCTTCATTTGCTATATACCTTTAGGACCATTTTCAGAGATTTCAAGCTTTTTAATATATTTTTTTATCAGTTATGGTTGTTTCACTTGGGAATGGGTCCCCAGGACCTCTAATGTGCAATTCTGGAATTGGATCCTCCTCTTATATTTACTTTTGTAGTAAAGTAGAATTTCTTTATTACAATGGTGCTGGAGGGCTGGCTATCCTAAACAGTACTAATGAACTATTTTTTTTAATCAGGCTTTTACTGTGTCATATTTATGAGATTTCAGGGTATCTGCTTTTCCTTGCTTTGTTTTTATTTCTGCATATAAATGAACCTTGTTATAGTGATGTTTTAAAAATTGTTTTTATGTATGTTTTAAGATAGTGGTCCAATTTCATTGTTTTGCACATGGCTGTCTAGTTTTCCCAGCACCATTTATTGAAGAGACTTTCCTTTCTTTATTGTATATATATGGTTTATTTCTGGGCTCTCAATTCTGTTCCAGAGGACTGTGTATCTGTTTTTCTGACAGTATCATACTGGGGAATGTGATACCTTTGGCTTTGTTCTTTTTTTCTCAGGACCGCTTTGGTTATTCAGGGTCTTATGGTTCCATACAGATTTGAGAATTTTTTGTTCCATTTATGTGAAAAATGCCATTGGGATTTTGGTAGGAATTGCACTGAATCTGTATATTGCTGTAGGTAATATGAACATTTTACCAATGTTAATTCTTCCAACCATAAACATGGAATACTTTCCATTTTTTTGTGTGTCTTCTTCAGTTTCTTTCAACAATATCTTGTAGTTTCCAGTGTGACATCTTTTTCTACTTGTTACTTTGATTTTTAGGTTTGACTCCAGCATCCACTGTTGCCATCACTACTAGTTCCAGCACCATGCTGTTTACATCAATCTCAAATATTTCCACCTCCACTGCTGCTACTGGGCTCTCATGTAAGTTACTGGTTGCAAAGAAAATATTGTTATTTTGCATGAGACCACTTAACTCAATTTTCCAATATAAGCCGTGGGTCTCTTGCATCTTATAAATTATCATTATGCTTGAACCCATCTGTAACTGCTGATAGCAATAGTAGCTTTGTTTAACAACCTAACTGTCATGGCTTTAGCTGTGAATTTATATTAACATGATTATTATAGCCTAAAATGATAATTTTAAGCATATAATTCATTAACATTGTAATGTTTTGAAACTTTTTGAAGCTAATGGGAATAGGAAGTGGGAGTTTTGCCAAGTATGTCTGAAGGGAAAAAGTCTTATTATCCATGCGAATAATATAAAATAGGAAATAAAAGTTGAAGCCTTGTTAGAGTATATTCTTCTATATAGACCAAGTTCGTATTCCTTACATTTTACATATCAGAAGGGTTACATGACAAGGACCAGTTGTAATTTGAGGTTTTAATTGACACTATGTGATGTCTTATGGCCTCCCCCCTTGAAGGGAACATCTGGATGCTTCGAGCTAAAAAGTGGGACATTAATTATCTTGCAACCTCAGCTTCTTTGCTACACATCTTCCATTAGCAGAATAAAAGCAAATGTTAAGAATATTGAATTCTGTATATGTGTTAGGTAGTTCTTTTTAACAGGTCTATATAAGTTGACTGTGTTTTCGAGGTATCTTCCCAGGGCCGTGATGTTCATCATTAGACTTTATTATTGTAATCCTAGCTGATGCTTAGCTGAGAGTAAAAACTAGTGGCCTACCATCCCCATACTTTTGTGCAGTTGGCATAGGTAAACAGTTAAAATTGCTGGTTACCACTTGAGTTGTATTTTCTATCAAGTAAATTTCTAATTTTGAGACATGACTGAGATTCTAGAAACCTTTTGATATATGTAAGCAATATCTTTCTCAACTACAATAGATTTTGTGAATATGACCATGTCCGAGGTTGGGAGTTAAAATTGTTGAATGAATTCCATTTTTAATCAAATACTTGCCCTCAGACCTTTCCTTCTGTCTTTGTTGTCCTAAGTGTACAGTTCAGTGTTTTTAATAAGTTTTCTGAGTTGTATAACTATTGCTATAATCCAGTTTTAGAACATTTCTACCACCCTAATAAGATCTCTCAGCCCCAGATGACTACTAACCTATTTTCTGTCTCTACAGACTTGCCTTTTCTGCACATTTCATATAAATGGATTGACCATAGTTTTTTGAAGTTTATCCAAAAGTTTCTAAAGGACACTTGAGATGAAAAAGACTATATAAATCCCTCAATATTTTTGTTTAAAAGTATAATAGTAATATTATGTTGTTCTCTGCAGTCGGTGCCCCAACAACTTCAGCTGGAATGCTTGGTGATATAACTATGGGATTTAGATTAAAATTCTCTGGAGAGGGTGGAGCAGCATCTACTGTATCTAGTAAGTTTTTAGAATTTTTGGGACATATTTGGGCACTCATTGGAAATGTACTGCATAGTAGACAGTAAGTTGGTTGTATTCTGTTGCTTACAGGACTAAGTAGATTTTGATCACCTCATCAGAGTATTCAAAAGGTACAGCAATACTGACAATTACCAGAGAGTAGAATGAGACAATTGATATCAGTGATATTACTTCTTTGAGATAACTACAATCAAAGCTACTATCAAATTCTTATCAACTTTTAAACTTAAGGATTTTTATTATTGATAATAGTGTTTAAATTGACCGAATATATTGAGATTGATATAGAGTTTTTTTCTCTAAAAGTTAATTTTTGACCTACATTAAAGTTGACCTTCTAAGGCTGATTACAAGAGTTTCTGTAGACCTAACCTAAATTTGTTTCTGTCACTTAGGAGCTAGTTAGGTTGTAGGTTGAAGAAAACTTGGTTACCCATTGCCTTATAGCTAGAGTGAACCAGGAAGTTAGAGGACAATTGCCACTTAAACCTACCATTTAAATCAGACTCCATTTTAGGAAGTCTTGTTTGTTTTTATTTTTAAAAGTTTACTTAGAGATGAAGTGAAATATTGAGTCATTGAAATACTAATTGACAGGCTTTTTGGTGACTCTGCCATTGCCCACCCCTACCTATCTAAGTCTCAAATTCCTTCCTGCAAATTGGTACCTTTGCTATCAGCTCACCCCTTATTGCCATTTTATTCACCACTATCTTATGTACTTACCCACCTCTTCATCAAATAAGTCTCAACTCTACACCTGCAACCCAGAGTTATTTCTTCCCCCTACTCACTTTTCCTTCTCCCTAAGTATATTCACTTGATCACTTTCTTCATCTCACAAATCAGCCTTACAGAGTAGTTTTCAAGTGTCTGTGTCTGCAAATTTATAACCATTCGGGATTATTCTCCACCTTAGGTATAATCGGCAAGTTTTAAGACAAGTTTGCTTGTTACCACTGTCATCTTTTATATGAGTCTGAGAAAGTAATGCTGTCCATTCCCAGCATGGACAGGATAGGAAAACTGGACAGTAGAATCTTTGAAAGGATGTTTTCACTATTTTATATAATGATTTTAAGACCATCAGAATGAGATTTATTTAAATGTAAATCCAAATTTGGCATGCGATTATTTTCTCTTATTTATAGAACTGTGCTTCCCTTTTACTATACAGATAGGTAGAGTTGACTGTATTTAGTTAGACCAAAGTTGTAACTTGCAAAATCAGAGTGTAATAGAACCTTTATTCCCAAATCTATTGCCTCTTTTGGTATTAATTGAAACATTATTGTTATTTAAATATTATCTCTTATGCCAGAGCTAATTTTTTTTATACACTCCCTCCTCACCTCTGCCAGAGCTAATTTATACCTTTTTTAAATGGCATAAAAAATCAGAAACAAAGATGAATACTGTATAAAAAGTTTTAAATAATCATACCATTCTTTATGACTCATGATTCCTTTATGTTTAAGCTGACAGATATTAATTTCCTGAAGGTATCACTCATCATCTCTGAAAAGTATTTTGTTTGCCTACTTAGTTGTTTCTTTAGTGGTCGGAATAGTAGTTTGCTTTTTCTAAATTATAAAAACCATATATACATGCACATATATATATATATATATATATATACATGCACATATATACATGCACATGTATATATATACATATATACATATATACATATATACATATATACATATATATATGTCATTCCCTCTAGAGAGAACGGTTTATTGTTTCTCTTTCCAGCCTTGTTTCCAAACACACACAAAACTTCATTAAATTTATTTCTACAAAAATGGGATTTGATATGTGTGTATATATATGCACACACATAATCTTAGATTTTGCTGTTTTCTCTTAAGTATACATCATCTTTATATATCTGTTCATGTCATAAAATAATAATTACTTTTTAAAAAAATCTTTGAGGGAAGATAAGCTTCTTTACAAGAAGGACTCATTTTTTTACTTAATTGTTTTCCAGTTTTGAATATAGTAGTTGCCCAGTGTTTGAATGAATGAAGTCTTGATGGTGTCATTAACTTTTAGAATTTCTGGGGAAAGATTTATTTTTAGAATAACACTGTTATTCTCAGATGAAGAAAGGGGTGACATGGCTGTAAATAATGCCACACAAGATCCAAGTAGTCTCTCCAGTGTTTTGACTGATAGTGATCACAAGGATCCTTTATGATTGGGCATCATCTTTCCCTGTGGCATTCATTCCATCCTCACAGAGGCCAGCACAAAGAATGGGGGGAAGTATTATAAGGATCCTTGTGGCCAAATGGGAAATGGAATCTTGTGGGAATCTAATACAGGTATTGTTGTGGCACTGAACTTCAATAAAATTGGAACTTAAAAATTGTTCAAAAAGCAGCTATAGAGACCTCCAGAATCTAATATGACATAAACATAATTCAGTTGTTCTCCCTTTGTCAACTTCTTTTTTTCTTTTGTTAACTTCCCATTGGTTTCCTTACCCCTTTTTCTGCATTACTGTTTTAGCTTATTCTTAATTTTGACTTGCTCATGGCCCCTTAATTCTACTTCACATTCTTTCTCTGTCAGTCCTTCCAACTCCCGCTGCCTATAGTCTGATTCTTTCTACACTTTTGGAAATATTTCCAAATTTCTACCAATAGTCTGTTTCTTTCTATAGCTCTAAATTTTTGAAAATAAGATTCTGACCCATCTTATATCTGGCTACAGCTTTTTTATGCCAGACCTTCTCATAGACTGGCAGTAGCATATGGGATGGCTTCCCATACTTCAGATGCCCACCCTTGTCCCAAACAACTGTGAACCAGGATCAAAGGACAAAGTTACTAGAATAAAGAATGGGTGTCTGAGCCTGATTCCTGAGCAAGAATGGAGTAGACCAATTTCCTTTAGAATAGGCAGTGCATGTGTATTGGCAGGTAACAATTTTTGTTATAGAAGTAGCATTTATTAATTACAAGAACATTTGAAATTACAGAGACCCAAAATGTAAAAAAAATTCCAGTCCACCCAGCCACAATTTTCTGTTCATTATTCTTTAAGTGCTTAGGGTGTAGGAAAAAACAAAAGTGCTATAGAAGTTCAGAAAACCAAGATGTAACAATGAATAGAAGAAAAATGAGCAATAAACATGGGGAAGGAGGAATTTGAGCTAAGCCATGAAGTATACTGAGCATTTCATCTACAGAGGGCAGGACATTCTAGTAGAGATGACAATAGAAAAAGACACACAGGAGACAGGCCTAGGCTGTAGATAAAATTTTGAGAGACTTTTACCTATTAGACTGGCAAAGATGTATGCCTTGTATGGGCTTTGATGTAGAGAAACAGATATTCTTTCCTATTGATAGGAATGTAAATTGGCAAAATCTTTTTGGTATGGCAATTTGGCAAGATATATAAAATTTAGAGCATGCTGACCCTTCAACCCAGCAATTTCATTTCTAGAAATTAATTACACAAATGTATTCATGTAAGTATGCAAGGATATGGATGTACAGAGAATTCGTATAAGGTTGCAATTCTTTCCTTGAAAGTTTAGTAGAACTTAGCTGTGAGGTCATCTGGTTCTGGAGTTTTCTTCATGGGAAGAGTTTTGGGAATTGATTCAGTTTCTTTAATGGTTGAAGGTCTGGTTAGGTTGTAAATTTTATTTTTCTATAAATTTATCCAGGAGTGTTAGTTTTCAGCAGGGAGGTTTATCCAGATACTTGGCCTGACATATATTTCTTCGCATTACAACAACATTGAGTTCAAATCCATACAACTTTGAGTTCAAATAATGTGTATATGGTTTTTATCCTGACTGATCAATGACTGAATGAAAATGTTTCTCATTCCTTTCTAACATTTTACATTTTATTTTCTAGCTACGACATCAACAACCACCACTACCACTGTTACCACTACCACAACAACCACAACCACAACCACCAGTGGCTTGGCCTTCAGTCTAAAACCTCTGACATCACCTGGGATTAATAACACTATTCCAGTTGGTTTCGCTTCTATACCTTTTACTTCAACTGTTAAGTAAGCCTATATATTTAAAAATTTGTGTGAGTTTCATTTTACACATTGTACACAGGCATAATTTGCTTGTATAGCTTTAGAATAGTGTTTGAAAAATAGGTAAACGACTCAGAGTTGAAAGAGCAGTTAGTGAAAGGATTTTTGTAGCTTGGGAAGATGAACAACCAACAGGACACTTTTGTCTTCTGAATACCATTATAATAAAATTATTTCTATTATTAATAATAGCTAATATTTATTGTATGATTACTATATGTTTAGCAACTTGACAATGCTTTACAGATGTCATATTATTTAATCCTCACAGTAACCCTATAAGATAGGCAATATTTTTATTCCCATTTTATAGATGAGAAAATTGGAGAACATAGAGGTTTTATGATCTGCCCCTGGTCACACAGTTGGTAATGGTTGAGCCAGGATTAAAATTCAGGTAGTCAAGCTCCAGCATCTGTATTGTTACAGTCTATGCCATGTTCCTCTCTTTTTGTCCTTTTTTTTATTAAACTTTTTATTTTGAGATAATTTTAGATTCACATGTACTTTTAAGAAATAATACAAAAAAAAGTCTCTGTGGTTTTTTCACCTATTTTCCCCCAATAATAACATCTTGCAAAACTATATCACATGCAGGATATTGACATTGATACAGTCAACATACAGAACAGTTCCATCACCACAAGGATCCCTCCTGTTGCCCCTTTATAGGAACACTCACTATCCTCCCCTCCTTTCCCTGACCCTGGGCAACAATTAGTCTGATCTCCATTTCTATAATCTTGACAGTTTTTGAAATGTTATACAAATGGAATCATAAAGTATGCAATTTTTGGATGGTAGGTTTTTTTTTTATTTCATTCATTAGGCATAATTCCTTGAGATAAAGTTGTCACATGCATCAATAGTCTGTTCTTTTTTATTTTACAGTAGTCCACAGTATTGTGGGTGTACCATAGTTTGTTTAACTATTTACCTGTTGATGGACATCTAGGTCATTTCCAGTTTTGGGCTATTGTAAATAAAGCTGCTATGAACATTTGTGTACAGGTTTTTTGTACATATAGTCTCTCTGGGACAAATGGCCAGGTGTATAGTTGCTGGGTGGGATGGTAGGTCCATGTTTATTTTTTTTAAGAAGTTGCCAAGTTCTTTTCCATCATGGCTGTGCCATTTTACACACCCAACAGCAATGTATGAGAGATCCAGCTTGTCTGCATTCTTGCCTGGATTTGATATTGTCACTATTTTTATTTTAGCCCCTCTAATAGATATGAAGTGGTATCTCATGTGGTTTTAATTTACATTTCCCTGATGACTGATGATGTTAAACATCTTTTCATGTGTTTGTCATCGGTATATCCTCTTTGGTGGTGTCTGTTCATGTCTTTTGTATTTTTTCTACTTCAATTTTTTTTTACTATTAAATTTTAAGAGTTTTATATTTTCTTGATACCAGTTCTTTATCAGCTATGTGGTTTACAAAACTTTTTTCTAGCTCCATAACTTGCCTTTTCATCTTTTCAATAGCGTATTTTACCATACAAAAACTTTTAATTGATGAGGTCTGATTTACCAATTTTCCCTTTAATGGATTATTCTTTTAGTGTCAAATATAAGATCTCTTTGCCTAATTCTAGATACCATAGATGATCTATTTTCATTCTATAAGTTTTATAGTTTTACATTTCACATTTTAAGCTCATGATTCATTTTGAGTTAATTTTTGTATAAAGTATGAGTTTTAGGTTGAATTTTTTTTTTTTTTTTTGTCTAGGGATGCCCATCATTTTCCGGCATCATTTGTTGAAAGGCTATCTTCTTCTATTTAAATGCTTTTGCACCTTTCTCAAAAATCAACTAGACATATTTGTTTTAAATGCTTAATTTAAGCTTTTTCATTTTTAGCTTGATGGTATGGTGGATTACACTGATTTATTTTCAAATGTTGAACCAGATTTGCATATGTGGAATAAATAACCACTTGGTTGTGGTCTATATATATTTTTAGATTCAGTTTCTAGTATTATGCTTGAGAACTTTTATATCTAAGTCCATGAGAGATAGTGGTCTGTAGTTTAGTTTTCTTTTTAAATTCTAATTCTGGTTTTTATATAAATCCAGATAATTCTGGCCTCATAAAATGAAGTATTTCCCTCTCTTATATTTTATAAAAGAAATTGTGGAAAATTGGTATTAATTCATTAAATGTTTGGCAGAATTCTCCAGTGAAACCTCTGGGCCTTTTAAGTTGTAAATCGATTTCTTCAATGGTTCTAGGACTATTCAGGCTATCTGTTTCATCTTCTATGAGTTTTAGTAGTGTATGGTTTTTAAGGAATTGGTCTGTTTCTTCTAAGTTATCAACTTTATGAGTGTAAAGTTGCTCATAGTATTCCCTTTTTGTCCTTTTAATAGCTATAGACATATTCCTGTTTCATTTCTGATATTGGTGATTTGTACCTTTCTTTTACAAATTTTATTAATCTTTTCCCAGTGAAATAAAGTAGCTTTTATTTCATTGACTGGTCTATTGCTTTCATTTTTGATTTTATTAATATCTACACTTTATTATTTCCCCTTCTGATTATGTTGGGTTTGTTTTGTTCTTTTTTCTAGTTATTTGAGGTATGAACTTTGATTATTGATTTGAGACCTTTCCTCTTTTCTAATATAAGTATTTGGTACTATAAATATCCTTCTCAGCACTACATTAGCTGTGTGCATATTATGTTATATTGTATTTTTATTTTCATTCAATTCTATGTATAGTTGACCCTTGAACAACCTCGTTTGAACTTCATGGGTCTACTTATATGTGGATTTTTAAAAAAATAAAAACTGTAAATGTATTTTGTCTTCCTTATTTTTCTCAATAACATTTTCTTCTAGTTTACTTTATTGTAAGAATACAGTATATAATACATATAACATACAAAATATAACATATGTGTTAACTGTTTATGTTATTGGTAAGGCTTCCAGTCAAGAGTAGGTCATTAGTAGTTAAGTTTTGGGAGAGTCAAAAGTTATACATATATTTTCAACTGCATGAAGGGTTGTTGCCCCTAACCTCCATGTTGTTCAAGGTCAACTGAGCTTTTAAAATTTCTTTTATGAATTGCTCTCTGACCCATAGATTATATAGAAGTGTATTTGATTTACAAGTATTTGGAGATTTTCTTTTTTTATTTCCTTGTTGGTTTCTAGTTTGATTCCATTATCATTGGAGAACATGCTCTGTATAACTTTAGTTCTTTTATATTTCTTAGGTTTGTTTTATGGATGAGGATATGGTCTTTCTTGGCCAATATTCCATGGACTCCTGAGAGTTGTGTTTTCTGCTGTTGAGTGGAGTGTTCAATAAATGATAATTAGATCTTGTTGCTTCATTGTATTTTCAGATCTGTATCCTTTCTGCTTTTCTTTCTAGTGCTTCTTTCTGTTGTGGAGAGTGGCTTTTTGAGTCTCCAACTGTAATTACATATTTACCTGTTTCTTCCTTTAGCTCTATCAATTGCACTACATGTATTTTGAGACTCTGCCATTTGGTTGCTTACATGTTTAGGATTCTTGACTTTCCTGGTGCTTTGATTCTTTCATCATTAGATAATGTCTCTCTTTGACCCTGGTATTTTTTTTTTTTGCCGAAACTGACTTTATCTAATATTTATATAGCCATTTTTTTTTAAAAAAATAATCTTGCATGTATATCTTTTTTCATCATTTTACTTTCAGCCTATCTGTGTCCTTAAGTGAATTTCTTGTAGACAGCATATTGATGGATCATAATGTTTTTATCCATTTTGCCAATTTCTGTCTTTTAGTTGGTATATTTAGCACATTTACATTTTTCCCAGTTTTATTGAAAAACAATTGATATACATCAATGTTTAAATTTAAGGCATACTGAGCATGATGTTTAGAATTACATATATTGTAAACTGATTACCACAGTAGGTTCAGCTAACATTTATCTTCTCTTATAGATACAATGAAAAGAAAAGAGGAAAAAAAAATTTTAAATTCTCCTTTGGATGAGAACTCAGGATTTACTTTCTTAACAACTTTCCTATATATCGTACTGCAGTGTTAGCTATAGTCATCATATTGTACATTGCATCCTTAGTACTACTTTTCTTATAATTGGAAGTTTGTATCTTTTGATCACTTTATCCATTTGCCCATCGATGGACACTTAGATTGTTTCCAGGTCTTGGCCATTGTAAATAATGCTGCTATGAACTTGGGGAGATCAGATATCTTTTTGAGTTAGTGTTTTTGTTTCCTTTGGATACATTCCCAAAAGTGGAATTGCTGGATCATATGGTAGTTCTATTTTTAATTGTTTTTAGGATCTTCCATACTGTTTTTCATAGTGGCTATACCAATCTAGAATTTCACCAACAGTGCACAAGGGTTCCCTTTTCTTCACATCCATGCCAGCATTTGTTAACTTGTCTTTTTTGTTGATGGCCATTCTAATTGGTGTGAAGTGATATCTCATCATGATTTTAACTTGCATTTCCCTAATGACTAGTGATATTGAGCATCTTTTCATGTACCTGTTGGCTTTTTGTATATCTTCTTTGGAGAAATGTCTATTCAGGTTCTTTGCCCATTTTTTTAATTGGGTTATTTGTTATTTTGCTCTTGAGTTAAATGAGCTCTTCATATATTTTGGATATTAACTCCATATTAGATATATGATATGATTTCCAAATATTTTTTTCTCATTTCTTAGATTGTTTTTTCATTTTGTTGATTTTTTTTTTTTGCTGTGCAGAAGCTTTTTTAGTTTGACATAGTCTCACTTATTTATTTTTTATTTTTATTGTTTATTCTTTAGTTGTAATATCCAGAAAATCATTAGAAAGACCCATGTCTCAAGGAGCTTTAGTCCAATATTTTCTTCTAGGAGTTTCATGGTTTTGGTCTTACATTTAAGTCTTTAATCCATTTCAAGTTGATTTTTAGCACAGTTACATTTAAGATAATTATTGATATGTTAGGGCTTAAGTCTGCTGCTTTATTATTTTTTTGTTACCTTTGTTTTTGTTTTTCTGTTTCTCTTTTATTTAACCGTCTTCTCAGTTATTCAAACATTTATTAGGGTTCCACGTTGTCCAATTTTTAGTATTTCTGAGTATATTTCTTTGTATAATTTTCTTACTTGTTGCTCTAGGTATTACAATAACTTATAGCAGTCTAGTCATATTGACATTCTACCACTTTGGGTGAAATGTAAAACCTTACTTCAGTTTAGTTCCCTTTAATCTTCTTTTTTAAGTATAATTTTCTCAAGTATTTCCTCCATGTACATTGAACGCCACATTATGTGGTATTATACTTTTTGCTTCAACCATCAAATATGATTTAAGAAACTCATGAGAAGTTTAATAGTTATATTTACACTTTCTGTTCATTTTGATGCTCTTTCATTTATGAAATTCAGGAGTTCTATTTTCATTTCCTTTCTTTTTAGCCGATCTTCAAGGGTAGGTTTGCTAGCTACAAATTGTCTTAAGTTTATTTTACATGAGAATACTTTCTCTTCATTTCTGCAGGACATTTTCACCGCATATAGAAATCTTGGTACAGTTCTTTTTTTTCTTTCAGTTATTGAAAGAAAAATGTTGTTACACATCCTTTTAGCTTCCATGGTTTAAGATGAGAAATCTGCTGCCATTCAAGTTGATATTCCGTTTTAAGTAATGTGTTCTTTCTTTCTGGCTGCTTTCAAGACTTTTTTCTTTATCTTTAGTTTTCAGAATTTTATGTATTGTGCATGTCCTCGCATGGATTTCTCTAAATTATTCTGTTTGGTGTCTGCTCAACTTCTCGAATCTATAAGTTTATACCTTTTGCCAAATTTGGGAAATTTTCAACCTTTATTTTTCAGAATACTATTTTAATTCCATTCTCTCTTCTCTAATGTATCATCCTCCAATGATATCAATATTACCCCTTTTTATTACTATCCTCCAGGTCCTTGAGTTTTTTTTCAGTTTTTTTGCCTATTTTCTCTCTGCTGTTCTTTAAATTCTATTGATCTATCCTCCAGTTCACTGATTCTGTCCCCTGTCATCTCCACTCTAGTATCGAACCCTTCATGTGAGCCTTTTCAGTTATTTTATTTTTTCGGTTCTATAATTTCTATTTGATTGTTTTTCATAACTTCTATTTTTTTGAGATTTTCTATTTTTATTTGTTGCCAGAGAACCTATAATTGCTTGTTGTTACTCTCTTTGATGGTTGCTTTCTATTTTTTTTTCGGATAATTCCAACATCTGATAACTCTCGATGTTGTCGTCTATAGTCTTTTCTCTTTTGAGTTGTGATTTTCCTGGTTCTTGATATGATGAGTAATTTTCAGTTGTATCCTGGACATTTTGTCTATTACATTAGAAGAGTCTACATCTTATTTAAATCTTTTTAAATCAGGCAAATCCTTTTGTGGAGGTGTAGTGCAAGAGTTGGGTGTGTTCGTGTGTTCAGCTTCCCACTGGACCCTGCTCGTACCACTCCAACAAAAGTAAAGCACTGACTCCCACTGCCTCAATGCAAATGGGTGGTGTGGAAGTTCAGCTCCTCCCTCAGCCCTCTTGATATCTTCCCCATATAAGACGGGCATTGTGTCACACCACTTTATTGCTTCGAAGTGGGAATGTGACCTCGGCTCCCAGCTGGACCCCAGGAACTCGGAACAAGGGGAAGTGAAGAGAGGACTAACTGATACTGCTTAGTCCCTGTGGGGTAGAAGCAGAATTTCGGCTTTTTATTGGGCCCCACTTACACAAGAAGAGAGAGGAAGCAGGATGTCAACTACTCTGCCTCATATCACTTTATTCAGCCACATTGATTCTGGTTTGGTATGAAAGCTTGGCTCCCTGTCTACTGGGCCTTGCTGACACAGGCTCTGGGGAGAAAGGGGACAGAGTGCTGACTAGCCTTGCTTTGTCTTGCCTCATTTAGTCTTGTTTCTTTTTTCCAATGGATGTGGAGGTTAAGCTTTCCACTGAGCCTTGATGACAGTAAGGGTGCTGGGAATTGGAGTCATTACCAGCCCCTAATTATAGTACTGTGTTCAGTCTCAGTGATGCCAGGTGGATATAGAGGTTACTTCCCCATTGGGTCCCACTGACACTAAAGACAAGGGGTAGAACTTAATGGTAACTAGTCTTGCTCTACCTTTTAAAGCTTTGTTGCTGCTGGGTGGGGATTTAGGTTCATTTTGTCACTGAATTTTGATGACAGTACCCTGGTAGGGGAATTGAACATTGCCTGCCTCTGCTGGGAAGGGAACTGATGATTCCCTCTCCTCCCCACCCTGCTAACCCTTGTCTCAGCAGAGGAATCAAAACATTGCCTGGTTCCACTGGTCAGGGGATCAAAGATCAGCTATCTGCTCAGCCTTTTTGATAGCAGCTGGTGGGGGAATGGGAATTTTGCCTGGTTCTGCCTATTGGGGGATGGAACCTCAGTAACCTCAGCTGCCTATTCAGTTTTGAGGGTACTGCTTAGACCTGGAATCGGTCATGTGTGGAGAGGGAGTCCTAGCTCTTTCGCCACACTTACACGGAATGGAGCTACCATCGTGCCGAGCTGAGGGGTAAGGAAGGGAGCAGGTTGTGGCACAGATTTCAGCTGTTCTCACTGAGGTTTAGTAGATTTTGTAATAAATCTTTATTTGCTATATTTCCTTAGGATAATTTCCAGAGACTTTGAATGGTTGTTTTTAAAATAATATTTTCCAGTTGTGGTGGTTTTGTTGGGGAGCAGGTCTGAGAAACTCTTCATGTCTTATTTTCTTCTCTAAGTCCTCGTATGTTATTCATTTAAAAAATCTGATCATATTATTAAAAGTATAATTATATAATCATACTGCCTCCTTTTTTTTCAGTGCAATTGTAACTCCCGTGATGACATATGGTCACCTGGAGGATCTGGTAAACAAATGGAGCCTTGAGTTAGAGGATCAAGAGTACTTTATTCACAAGGCCACCCAAGTCAATGATTGGGACTATACTTTGAACGAAAATGCTGAGAAGGTAAGAAGATATTCTCACTAATCTACAAACATTGTGCAAGTATTTTCAGGTGAACACGAGAATAGATCTGTGTTTCGTGGTTAATTTTCTATTCCAATATTGGTGATCGACTTAAAAAAATTTTCCTTAGGTAATAGGTGCCCTGAATTAGGAATTCTTTTATACTTGAAGTGTATATGAGAAAATTAATATTGCCTTAAAATTATAATATAAATTTAAATACTTACATTATTATATCCTTTTTTTTTATAGATTACTACTTTATATAGAAAAGTGGAAAAAGCAAAATTGGATCAGAAAAGGTAATACCTTAGATTCCCCAGGTTGAAAGATTAAAGTTCTCTTTGTTTTGTTTTGTTTTTCCTAATTGTAGTTTATTGACACTTATTTTGTCACTTCAAATTCCTTTCGCCAGCCTTTTTCTTCACTTGTTTCTTTTTTCAGGCTGGAACAAGAATTGGATTTTGTCCTGTCACAGCAGAATGAACTAGAAAATCTCTTGACTCCTCTAGTGGTGACTATGAAGGGCCATAGGGGGTCTGTTTATCAGCAGCATGAAGATGAGGATTGTGAGAGGATGTAAGTAACTAAATAAAGATTGTGGAACGGGGTTGAGACTTAACTATAAAAAAAGGGGAGAAAATGGAATTGAAAGGCAGGCAATAAAATTTGGTAGAAAAGGACAAGTTCTTGTACTTGCCATTTATGAGCTTATATGACTATTTTCTGTTTATCTTTTCAGGATGCTTGAAAATAATCGTTCTGACAGTTTTGTTTTATGGCATTTTATAGGCTGTTATTAATCTCAAGCTTATACATGACCACTGTAAATTTTTATATTTGTCAAGTTTGTTCTTAAATTAGAAATACAAATTTTATATGTGTGTTGTCATAGTAATGTGAGATGTTTTTGGTCTACTATTTATGTTGGCTCTTCTAAACCTAATGTTCATGCAATTGCTTCAGTGATAAATTATTTGCTCTTTAAAGGCAATTTGTTAATCTGGGAGCAAACTTCATAGCTTTCAAAAATTGAATGATTTCGTCAATATCTTGGGCTGGATATATTTTATTTGTGTGCAATTCAGTCCTTACCTTTGGTTGATACATTGCCAATATTCCCACAGTAACTTTCTCTCTCTGGAATTGAGATTTGGTAATCAGGCCACATTATAAAGTATTCTTGGGAAAATGTGTATGAATGTGCTACATAAACTAAATTGAGATTAAATCAGATTCATTTTATAAATGGCTTATTAGTGAGTAAAGACTGAGCTTATTTTTAAGAGGTTGGCAAGTTAACATTTTTGTGGGTACATTAAATGTAGTAAGTACAGCTTTAACTGTATGGACCCTTGTTCCATTTCTGCTTTTGTATTTCAGCTTTTATGAATCTTATTTGCATTGCATTCTATGCATTCTATTATTTATTTGCTTGTTTATTTGTTTGTTTGTTTTGAAACACATGGAGTTGTATTTTTGGCCATGAAATCCGAACTATAATTTGAAGAAATAATTGAAACATTAGTTGTTTTTTTTTTTTTCCAATTGCTTTTATGTAGTCAGATTTATAATGTGATGGACTCTCTACTGGAATCTTCAACAATCTAGGCAACTAGTTGCCTACAAGAACTTTGGAACAGAAAGACAGCAGATAGTTATTAATCAATCTAATTGAATCCTTTAATTTTTATAGACATTAAGGTTGAAAAACCCTTTGGTCATTTTAATCTCATAAATATATTCATTGACTAGGTTGTCTGTGTGTGTGTATGTTTGTATGTGTGTGTGTAAACAGTTTGGGTGGAAATCTTGAGAATTTGGCCAATTAATCAATTTGTTGTGAACTTAGCGGATTTATCTGCCCTTGATTATTGTAAATCTCATTTCTCAAAACATCTTTGTTGGATGATGGAGTATATTAATATAAGGTTTTACTTTGAAAATATATGCATTCAAAGTCATTGAAGACATCTCTGCACTTAATAAATATTGCTAAACACCAAATAACTCTAATATATCTATCTAAATGTCATATGGGACATTTATTTTGACATCAAAAAGAGTTCCTTTGTTTTAGAGCTCCTTTGCTTCAGAACATTATCTAGAGGGTAAATAGGTGACTGTAAAAATATCAAGGTGGATAAAAGACTTCACCTCTGGAGTCTGTAGAATATGGTAATAAGATCATGAATGCTGCATCCATAAAAATGTGCCATTAGTCATAACTGAGACCTACTGAGAAGGTAGAGGAACTGGGGCAAATCCAGTTGGCAATATCATCTTTGTATGTCAGTAATGATACATCAGTGGAGAAAACATTTGTTGTTAATCCCTTTATTTTACCTGTCTTTTCAGTTACAAATTAGCAGAAAATGTAGATGCTCAGCTGAAACGAATGACCCAGGAACTCAGGGGCATTATTGAGCACCTGAATATATTTGGAAGACTTGCTAACACTACTGGCCCGGTATGTTAACTGCTTTATGTACTTAGACAACCGAGGTTTAGTATGAAATTAGCATTTTGTGGGTTTTTTTTAGCTAGTCACCTTCTCCTGTCCTCTATAGTTATCCTTATCTGCCCCCAGAGATATGAAGCTCTCAGGGGTAGTTAGTGGCACAGGAAATATTTAGCAGCAGAACATGTTATGAGTTTTTTGTGATTATTTCCAGGATGGTAAAAAAATGACTTCCCTTCCTAAATTTTTGGTGTTTTCACCTGTTCTTCACATAACTAAATCGGTACCTATACTTATTTTTCTATTCACTTACTCATTAGCTAGTTCATTCGTCCTTTTACAGGTTTATCTACATATTTATATAAATGTGAGTATATATGTTTGAGTCTGTTATGTATATCCAGGCAATCCTTAATTTATGATTAGGTTATATCTTAAAGTTTGATAAGTCAACTATTTGAAACTTAAAATGTATTTTTCCATAGAAACTTGGTTACATAGAGTTATTAGGTTTCCACCTGCCCCTACTTAACTCATAATGTAAACATATTATAGCATGGGAATATACAGCTGAGGCTCCAATTACAGAGCTGAGAAATTTTGAATGAATTTGGCAGTTAAAAAAAAGATTCCTTTTTTACCTTTATCTATACTCTGATTAAAGAGTTTATTTACTCTAACTTTCCTTGTTGTCCTAGCATTTAAATGGAATCCTCCTTTTCCCCACTCCCACCCCATGGCAGTAATAGTAGGAGGAATTGCCTACTGTGGGAGCTCCCATCATGCTTTCTATCAGTTGATTATAATTAGGAGTAGGGCCAGGATTTAGGTACATGAGGATGAATGACATATAAAAAAACTGGTAATTATTCTTTAGTAAGCTCTTTGTCCAATTATATACAGACAGTTCTTTACATACATATTACTAGCTTTATAATTATAAAGAGACAGCATGGTTGTCTCTTTATAATTATTAATATAATGTAGTTGAGAAAGCACAAGAATTTCATTGAAGTCACTTAATCTCTCTGGGTCTTGGCTCCTTCTTTTGCAAAATGTCAAAGGTAGACAAAATGATCTTGAAGTCCCCTCTAGCTATAAAAATTACTCCATTCTCTACTTTGGGTGAATCTAAAGTTGAACAAAGACAAATATAAATTAGTCTGGGATTATCCATGCTACCATCTTCCTGTGTTCACACAGATGATCAAGAGTTGACAGAATACAGATTTTCTTTTTAATGAAATATTAGATCACTGTTGTGATTCCAAAATTCGAAATTGTTTTTTTGCTGTAATAGAATTTTAATACACATATAAGTATATGCAGATTTAGACATGTGGCAGAGCTAATGTCTAGTCTCTCTCTGTGTTGAATTAATAGAAGAGAAGTATTCTGAACAGAATAAGTAAAAGGAGACTATAATTCTATCCTTATCTTTTTTTCTCTACTTAGCCTTGGATTTTTTTATTTTATTTTAGTAGTGGGGAGTAAACGGTTTTAGTCTTTCGTTTTCATTTTTCCTGGCAAGGGTGATTGAGATGTTTAAGATGGGCGAATTAAAAGATAATTACTGCTTGAGAGCAGGACAAAATAAGCAAGAGATCAGCAACAATTCATCTCTTTTCTCAGAAAGCATAAATTATTAGACAGTAAGCAGAGAAAACATTTGCCAAACAATAATATTCTTGTAGATAATTTATTGTAAGCAAATCAACAAAGCTTCATTACCGTGAGCCATATACCAGGGTAGAAAAAGAGCAACTATGTTTAAAAGTATTCACAGTGACAGGATTTACCTCTTTATTTTGACCTTTTTTAGGGGGAGATAAATAGCTAATATTTTTATTAAATATGTCCATATTAGAGTGTATGATGTTCGGTCACATTTTCTTATAAAAACTCACTGCCTCTACTATAAGTTATATAGTTTTCATTATATTAGACTCTTACTAAATTTGCCGTCATCATTACACACTGTTCTTTTAGGTATGGAAACATTTTCCTTTTTTCTTATTTTCAGTGTTATCTTGGACTTTCCTATACTATTCATTAAAAGTGTTACAATTTTTTTATTAAATGTTTAGAATTTTTATTACAGTGTTACTATTAGAATATACTTATTTAGTGTACTAAGCTTAGAAAATATGGAAATCTGTAAAGAAAATTAAGTCACCTATATTACCAGTACTCTGCTAACATATTGGTGTATTTCGTTCAAGTCTTTTTGCAATGCTGGTAAAAACTTCTTTCATTTTAAACAGCATTGGAAATATAGCTATATAAAGTTTTGTATTGTGTCTTCATTTAATATTTTTTTATTGTGTTTCTCCCAAATTTTAACCATTCTTTGAAAATATGTCTATAATATTTCATTAGAGGTAGCTTTACCATAAATATAATATTTTTTTGTTGTTGATGGAAATATCGTTTCCAATTTTTGGCCATTATAAAATTGCCCTGTAATGGCTAGTTATATTTAGATTTGAATAGTTCTTCTAGATGGGTTCCCACAAGTAGAATATACTGGATTAAAAAGTATGAATATTTTTAAGACTTCTGATATGTATTGTAAAAATTTATATTTTTAAGGGTTGGGTCAATTTATATTACTGTTGACTGTATATGAATGTGCCTATTTTCACCACACACTTGACAACATAATTTATTAAAAATTGCTGATTTGGAAATCTTGCCATTTGTGACAACATGGATGACCTTGAGGGCATTATGCTAAATGAAATAAGTCAGGCAGAGAAAGACGAATACTGTATGATCTCACTTATATGTGGAATTTAAAAATGAAAACAAACGAAGCTCATAGATACAGAGAACAGATTGGTAGTTGTCAGAGGTGGAGGGTAGGAGTGGGTGAAGGGGGTCAAAAGGTATAAACTTTATAAAATAAATAAGTTATGGGAATATAATAAACAGCCTAGTGACTATAGTTAATAATACTGTATTGAATATTTGAAAATAGCTAAGATTGTAGATCTAAAAGTCCTCATCACAAGAAAATAAGTTTTGTAACTATGTATGGTGACAGATGTTAACTAGACAGTATTGTGGTGATCATTTCACAATATATACAAATATCAAATCATTCTGTTGTACACATGAAACTAACATAATGTCATATGTCAGTTATACCACAATAAAAATGTTGATTTGGTTGACTAGAGGTAATATTTAAACTTTGTTATATGAATTGTCTCGTGAAATGTCTTTTAATATTCTTGTTTTTGTACTGTAGTGTTCAGTTTCTTATTGAATTATAGGAATCAGATTCTTGACAGTTGCAAAATAATTAGATGTGATGAACAGTACAAATATGAAATAACGAAAAAAAGATGTTAATATTTAATATATTCTCAGTCCATTTCCTTCTAGAAGAAATGAAAAGTCACTGTCTAATTTCAAGTTTTTCATTTATTTTTTGTTTATCATATGAGAATAATCATAATCTAAAATTCTTGTTTGTGTTTTTAGTTCCAGCAGATCTGCAAAATTCTGAGTGCTCATCTGGACTCTCTACAATGGATTATCCAGAATTCAGGTAGGAGTTTATTTGTATACCAAGCTATTTGTATCGAAAGTAGAAAATATGATACAAGTCAAATTTCATGCACCATAAATACACTCAAATAAGAGCTTAGTTATAGGGGTGTTGTTTAAATGGTAGTATGTCTACATTAGTTCTAAAAAACTGTAGTTTCCTATTTTTATAAAATGAAACACAGAAGGATAAGCTAGAAACTAATGAAAATAGGGGATAGAAGCAGGACTTCTCTGAGGATACCTTTTAATACAGTTTTGACATTTGAGCTATATAAAAGTTTAAATACTCAAACATTAGAATTAAGCCAAAAATAATGGGAAGAAAGACACATGCTAAAATTGGATACCAACTAAAACCAAACAAACTTGTGTAACTAATGTATGATATCATGCAGTCCAGATAACTTTTGAACATAGTGTTTCATCCTTACTAGGATGTAAACTTAATGATGGAAAGAACTGCAAAGAAACCTTAAACTTTCTTAAGAAGTTTACTGTTAGTTTCAGAATTATACTATATACATATATTACAACATCGCTACCATTTTATATATATTGTAGGATAAAGCAAATGCATAAGTATATTAGTGATAATAGAAACCAAGATTTTCATTAAAAGATAAAAGAGATATAAGATATTCTTCCTTTCCTTCCTTTATATTTGTATTATGAATTTGAATTGTATAAATTCCTATTTCCTTGTTATGTTCATGGAAAGGGCCAAGAAGCAGTGACATACCTCAGTACCAATGCACACATCCAGCACCTAGATTTTGGTTTATAAATACCATTCCCATTAAAAGGAACCAAGACTTCTTGGGGAAATATTTGATCTCAGGTCTCAGGCAGGGAAAGCACAGGGTGGATTTGGGACTTTTTATGCCAGAAAACAAAAATTGTTTAAAGACTAAGGAGGTTATATAAGAACACAAGTTTGTGCTCGAATGGGCTTCTACTGGCCAAATTAGGATGGCTTAAACATCAAAAAGAATAATTACAGCAATGGATTATAATACAATGGGGTTGGGAGAAACCAATGAGTCTACAGTGATACTCAAAAAAAAAAAAGAGAGAGAGAGAAACATGAGGAACAAGGAAAAGTCTTTATAGGAGCATGTCAACTAATAATTGTAGAAGGAATGACAGAATTAGAGAATCATCATTAAAATAATTAAACTTACCCTATATCTTACCTCATTTATAAAATGTTGCATCTCTCAGTCATTTCTTGGCAGAAAAAAAATATGCTAGCAAGAAATGGACCAAATTACACTGCAAGTTACTGAGTTATTTTTCTAAAAGTTTTATTGAGTTATAATTTACATACTATAAATTTCACTAATTTTAATTGTACAGTTTAATGAGAAAGACACCATTTTTCAGCCCCAGCATAATGACTGATTCAGGCAAGGGTCACCAATGAATATTAAAACCATTGATTTTAGGATTGCTGGGGAACAGATATTTACATGGTATCAGAAATATCTCTCCACAGATAACTGAAAAATTACAAAGGAGAAAAAGTACCTTTTCAAAGCTCTGACAAGTACTACTTTAATCAAGTGATGAAATTTAATATAGTGAGATAATTTGACACTATGTACCTATTGATAGAAATACACAATATTGCATATGTATTATCTTATCAAAAGTGTTTAACCTGAATCTAAACATAAGAAAATAACCAGATATTCTATGTATGAGATGTTCTGAAAGATAATGTAGTATTCTAATCTAAAATGTTTAACTGAATCAAAGCACAAGAAAATCAGTTTATGTGTGAGACATTCTGAAAGATAAGTGGCTTGGACTTTTCAAATGGCAGTCATGGGGAACAAAAAATTTAAAACAAAAATTAAGGGAATTGTCTTAGATTAAAAAGAACATAATAATCAAGTCTACCATGTTAACTTTGGTTAGATACTGCATCACAATCAAGAAGACATTATTTAGAACAATTAGGGGAAACTCAATATGGACTATATATTAAATAATATTAAGGATATTTTTTTTATTTTCCTATGTTTGTTATTGTGGTTATGTGGGAAAATATTTTTTATTCCTAGAAGCCACATGCTACATTATTTAGAGAAGTGTCATGTTTGTAGTTTTCTTTCAAGTGGTTCAGCCAAAACCATTTGTGAAGAAAAGGAGAGTGAGCAATTTATGGCAAAATGGTAACAATGGGTTAATCTAGGTAAAAGGTGTACAAGGTTGTGATTTTTACTATTCTCTCAAATTTTCTATACATTTAAAATAAAAGTTGGAGACATCATTTTTATAGACTTTGCCTAAATATGAAATTTAATGAGATGTCAATAATTGAGACAAATGGGGACTAGTTAGCCATTCAGAGTTACTATTTTTAAAGATGCGGTATGAAAATAATACAGATTTTCTCATTTGGCATTCTAGATTCCTCATTCTCTGCATTAATAGAGATAAACCATAAACTTCTTCAACTTCTTTACCTTCTAGTCATACCTATATTATCATCCACCTTTACTTCCTTATCTCCTGTTTTAGAGGAAGAAATGACCTGTTCCTTTCGAAACTGTGTTTTGAATAATCAGAAGGAGGTTAAATTCTTTCTTTAGTACGAATTACCTGATGAGGAGAGGTATCTAAGTCAGATAGATATGGATTCAAGTCAAGGTATTACCGCTTAATAGTTGTGTGACCATAACTGTTTTTTAATCTGTCTGTATATGCATTTTAAAAATGAGAAGTAATATTTACCTTTCAGGGTTTTGGTTAAGATTAAAACAAGCAATGCTGAACTTTCCTTGAGCAGTGCCTGGAGCATGGTTGTTGGTCAGTAAATGATAATGGCAGAACTGGTTATCAGAGTTCACTGTGTTGGGGGGAATGGGGAGAGAGGGCAGGCAGAAACTATCATTTGGTTCAAAGCTCACCATTAAATTGGGTCTAGAGAAGGCAATGCCAGGTAGATTATCATTGAAAACCACTTACCAAGAGAAATTGTAAGAATAGCTGAGTGTGGGAGAATGTCAATAGCTGGAAAACACTGAGGAATGAAATTATACAAAGTTTGACTCAGTCGTCTTCCTGTCTGTTATATATTTTCCTAAAATAAACAATGCTTCTTGGGTGGAGTTGAGGCGGGGAGTGTCAAATTGTAATTAGGGCTGTAAGGAAGATTATAGTGATTTTTTTTTCTTTTGGCTGGGATCCTCTTTGTCACAAATAAAATTGCAAGGCTTTCAGACAATGTTTTCTTACTAATAAAATTAAAGTTGTTAGCTCTGCAAAGAATTTTATATAAATGAAAAAATTGTGTCCCAGAGAAGTTAAATGACTTCCCTAAGAACACGCAGCTAATAAGTGGCAGAGCTAGGACAAGAATCCAAATTTCTTCATTACCAAAACAGTAGTCTTTCTAATGGTGTGCTATTAAAAGAATTCTGATATAGGCATCGCTGGATATAAAAACAAATCATAATTATGTACCTAACAGTAGATGACGGGGTATGATAATGGTAGTACTTTGGGTGAGATGTGAGTTCTAGGTGTCTGGGTAAAGTTCTCAGTCAACATGGTAAGAAGAGTAAGACAGTGGAGAGTAAGGATTACTGGGAGTTACTTTTCTGCTAAAAAGTCAGTTGAGCTGTAGAGGCAATGAGATCTCATATAGGTTCTCAACTGAGATAAGGGAGGCCATGATAAAGAATGGGAAAGGACTGGTAATTCTTGTTACTGTGGGCTCCCTTTTGCTGTTCCCACACAAAGAACCTTCCCTTTTCATATCAGGAAATGACATGATCAAGTAATGGAGAGTGGCAGGCTTTAATTATGCTGTCAAAGAGAGGTATTTTGTTGTTGATGGTGGTTTATTTTGCTTTTTAATAGTTAATGGAATCAGGTCTGCTGAAATGATCTGTGGACTGAGAAATTTTAAGATTAAACTTCTCAATGAGTCCCTTTATTCACATCCAAATAATAGTTATAAAAAGAAAAAACGAATATATGTGTTACTTTAACAATGAAAATAATATAACTTTTTTTTTTTTTGCTAAAGAGATATCTCAAACTTGTATAGTTTTTTAAATGATTTTAAAGTTGAAATCTATTTTAAAAGATTTCTGGGAAATGTTTTTATGATTTAATCTTTCACACTGGTACAATTTTTTTTTTCTATAACAAAACATAGCAACTGTTATGGTAATAGGATCATGTATTTAACTTATAAAATCAACTTATCTTTAAAAGTGACTTGAAAATCATACATTACACTTTAAATTAGAATATTACACTGTCCAATCAACTTGTCAATATCCATGAGTAAGTTATGGAAAGTTAAGAGAACCAGGCCCCTTTCTTCTTCTAACCTACAAAGAACCATTTGCGATGGAACTGAACTAGAAAGGGGACAGAGAGACAAGTACATGTGTATAAAATTAGGGAGTGCCTGGACATGTGCTGATATCGACCAATTTACATATTCGATGTTTATCCAGTATAGATAGATAATCGAGAGTTTATAGTAACTATAGTCAAATACCTGCTCCTTCCCTTGTCTTTCTCTTTGTAAAAATCGACAGCATTATTTTGAGGTTGGCTTAATGGCAGTGCTGCAGTCACAAGTCTGTCTTCTGAATTGGCAGTCACTGAAATTGCAGCAACTCCAGCTCTTCTGGGACCACTTATGACAGAGGGTCAATCAATCTCAGCCAATTTTTTATTCGTTTTAAATATATGGAGCTACTTCTCTTAGAGGGGGCAGGTAAGAGTGGAAGATAGGCTTTTTTTTTTCTTCATATACCAAACCATTGTTGTGTCCATTAGTATTCATCAAACACTACAATAAAGGGATAGGCAGTGGAAAATCTTATACTTGCCATTATTTGAAAGTTCCTTGAGTATTTTCATGGCATTTTGCTTCTTTTATGAAGTGTCTCAAAGCTTCACAGCTAAAATATATTTCATTCGTAATCACTGCAGTCTCTAATGGGTTAGAATCCCATAATTATTTAATAGCTGCTCACAGCATTTTGACTGCTATTTAGGGAAGAAAAGAATCCTTAGAGTAACTAAAAGGCCATAAGGAATTTTGTAATATTTCCAAAATATAGTCCCATTAGTACTGGACAATGAACACCTTATTATTATTATTTTTTGACATAAAACATTCTTAGTCATCCAGTGTGATACAACTAACTCTTAGATAAATTAAATGACTTCTGGATCATTTTAGAGAAGCAGCTTTTTGTGATATGTCATAATCATACTTCATTTTTATCCAATGTTAACATTGTTTGAAGGAATTATTTTAAATTGGATTTTTGAGGGTTGGGAATTTTTTAATCTTTTTTTTAATTGAGGAATATTTCACATATAACAAGTTTCAGGTATTCAACATAATGATTCAGTATTTGCATACATTGCAAAATGATCACGATCAGTCCAGTTAACATCCATCACCTTATAGTCATAAAAAATTTTCTTCTTATGATGAGAAATTTTAAGATCTACTCACTTAGCAATTTTCAAATATGCATTACAGTATTATAACCATAGTCACCATGCTGTATTTTTAAAGAAGCCTTGATACAGATAAGAAATGCTTTAAAAATATTTTTCTTAATGGCTTTCGTCCCTCTCATAGCTGAAGAATATAAATGCTAAGATGCCAAAAGATACCTCGAATTCCAATTAAAGTGTCTTCTTCCTCTTTCATCTTCTAGAATAGAATCCAATTCGCTGAGAAGATTTCTTTTACTTTCTCTTTTTTTAAAATTCTTTGGGAAATCTTGGTGACATTGGTTGATCAGCGAGGTCATCTCTTGTATTCTGGAATATAATGTTCCACTTCAGACACTTGACAGGTGAATGCTCTTGATCTGCCAGAGAAGTGGCAACACACAAAGACTCACTTTAGGGTCTGTTAAGCTCAGCAAAGATAAGTGCTCACTTTCTTCTCTCCATTGCGGTTAATTGAAAGGTATTTTATATCTTTCCATTGTTTAATGAGCTACCTGCTCATCTCTGCTACCCTTAACGGAAAAAAAATAGATTCATGGTCACACTATTGCTTGATTCTAAAGAATTTCTTGTAGATTTAGGGTACTAACATTTAAAATGATCAAGTCTTCAGCTCCTTTTAGGAAAGAGTGCATGATACTTAACATTCGCCAAGCTCCACTTCCTAAACTTCTTTTTCTATACGTAAATCCAGATTCGAAATACACTCAATACAACTTTCGATTTCTCACTAATCCTTCTTAAGTACATTTTGTGCCCAAGTGAATTTCCTCAAGCCAGAGAGCCTCTCCAGATGAATTATATGTAACATTACTTAAATCACCTCCCAAATAGCAGAATTGATATTGTTTGTGAGATATGCAGATTTTTCTCCAAAGCAATGTTCTTCCCGTTAGTGACTACTAACTATAAATATACTGAAGCCTTGCTATAATGCTGTTTTGGGGCCCATTGCTCTATAGACACCTCATAAGTAAATTAGCCTGATAGTACTTCACCAATGAAATCTCCCCAGATGGAATTCAGATAGGCTTACTTTGAGCACTTCAGGGTTTGAAGGGATAACAGTGTTATGCTGTGGTGCTAATTATTGGCTCAGCATAATACTTTTATTTAAAATTTTCACAGCATTTGCCAAACTGGTACACTGTAATAGAAAAAAGCACTCTTATACCAAACATTCAAAGAAGATTTAATACCTATTCTACTCAAACTCTTCCAAAAAATTGAAGAGAAGGCAATACTTCCCAACTCATTTTATGAGGCCAATATTACTCGGATAACAAAACCTGGTAAAGATAACACAAAAGAACAAAACTACAGACCAGTATCTCTCATGAACACAGATGCAAAAATCCTAAATAAGATACTAGTGAACCGAATACAGCAACATGTTAAAAAGATTATGCACCATGATCAAGTGGGCTTCATCCCAGGGGCACAGGAATGGTTCAACATATGCAAAGCAATTACTGTGTTACACCACATAAACAAATTAAAAAATAAGAATAATATGATCTTATCAATAGATGCAGAAAAAGCCTTTGACAAGATACACCATCCATTTATGATCAAAACATTTAACAAAATCAGTATAGAAGGAAAGTATCTTAACATAATAAAGGCCATTATATTTAATGGTGAAAAACTAAAAACCTTCCCTCTAAGATCAGGAACAAGGCAAGGCTGTCCACTATTGCCACTGTTATTCAATATAATATTAGAGGTCCTAGCGAGTGCAATCATGCAAGTGAAAAATATAAAAGGCATCCCAATAGGAAATGAAGAAGTCAAACTGTCACTATTTGCAGAAGACATGATTCTCTATATAGAAAACCCTGAAGACTCCACAAGAACACTACTAGAAACAATAAGCAAATACAGTAAAGTCTCTGGATATAAAATCAATGTTCAAAAACCCATAGCTTTCCTATACTCTAATAATGAAGTGTCAGAAAAAGAAGTGGACAAAATAATTCCTTTTGCAATTGCAACAAAAAGAATAAAATATCTAGGAATAAATCTAATGAAACATGTGAAGGATCTATATAATGAAAACTATAAGACCCTATTAAAAGAAATCGAAGAAGATACAAAGAAATAGAAAGATATTCCGTGTTCTTGGATTGGAAGAATCAAAATCATTAAAATGACCACATTACCTAAAGCATTATACAGATTTAATGCAATCTCCATCAAAATGCCATAGGCATTTTTTAAAGAAATAGAACAAAAAAAAAAATCATAAGATTTGTATGGAAGCACAAAAGACCCCGAACTGCCAAAGCCATCCTGAGAAAAAAGAATGAGACTGGAAGCATTACTCTGCCTGACTTCAAATTATACTACAAAGTGACAGTAATAAAAACAGTGTGATATTGTCAGCAAAACAGACACACGGACCAGTGGAACAGAAATGAGAGTACAGAAGTAAACCCATATTTATATGGGCAAATAATTTTCAACAAAAAAGCCAAAAACATATAGTGGAATAAGGAAAGCCTATTCAATAAATGGTGCTGGGAAAACTGGACAGCCACCTGCAAAAGAATGAAACTAGACTGTTGTCTATCACCACACACTAAAATTAACTCAAAATGGATTAAGGACCTGAATATAAGACCTGAAACAATAAAATGCATAGAAGAAAACATAGGAACTAAACTCAAAGACCGTGGACTTTAAGAGGGTTTAATGAATTTGACCTCAAAAGCAAGGGAAGTAAGAGCTAAAATAAATAAATGGGACTATATCAAACTAAAAAGCTTCTGCTCAGCAAAAGAAACCGTCAACAAGGTAAATAGACAACCATCCCAATGGGAAAATATATTTTCAAGCAATATCTCCGATAAGGACCTAACATCCAAAATAAACAAAGAACTCATACAATTCAACAACCACAACAACAACAACAAAAACAACTGATCCAATCAAAAAGTGGGCAGAGGACCTGAACAGACACTTCTCCCTAGAGGACATACAAATGGCCAACAAATGTTTGAAAATATACTGAACATCGCTAGCTATTAGAGAAATGCAAATGAAAACCACAATGAGATACCACCTCACGCCTGTTAGAATAGCTATAATCAACAGGACAAGTAATAAATGCTGGAGAAGATGTGGAGTAAAAGGAATCCTCATACACTGCTGGTGGGACTGCAAATTGGTACAGCTATTATGGAAAACAGTATGAAGGTTCCTCAAAAAACTAAGAATTGATCTACCATATGATCCAGCAATCCCTCTACTGGATATTTACCCCAAAGACTTGAAAACCCATATCCAAAAAGATATTTGCACAATGATGTTCATAGCAGCATTATTCACAGTGGTCAGGACATGGAAGCAACTGAAGTGTCCTACGATAGATGATTGGCTAAGGAAGCTGTGGTACACATATACAATGGAATATTGTTTAGCCATAAGAAGAGATGAAATACTGCAATTTGCGACAACCTGGATGGACCTCGAGATAATTATCCTAAGCGAAATAAGCCAGACAGAAAAAAGTTGAAAATCACATGATATCACTTATATGTGGGATATAAACCTAAAAGCAACAAAGGAACAGGACAAATAAACAGAGACTCATGGACATGGACTATAGATTAGTGGTTACCATAAGGTAGGGAATTGGGGAGGAGGAGGGAGGTAGACGAGGTAAAGGGGGTCAAATATAGGGGAGTAGGGGGAGGGTGAAGTGGGTAAAGGGGATCAAATATATGGTAACTGAAGGAAACTGGACTTTGGGTGGTAAACACAGAATAGATGTCAAATTATAACGTACAACTGAAAATTATAACGTACAACTGAAAATTATATAATTGTATTAACCAATGTTACCCCAATAAACTTAATTTTTAAAAGTTTTTTTTTAAAAAGCACTCTTAGATGAGAGTCTGAAAATATAAGTCCTGGTATCGATTTCATTAACTTTGGGCTTTGGTGACATTGTATGAGAGTCAAGAAGTCAAAGTTGATTCCTAGGTTTATAAACTGGTATCTTGGGTGTTGCTTTTAACCTTTACAAGAAATTCAAGAGAAATACTTGAATAATTTACATTTACAACATGCTGGTTACTCAATAAATTCTTTAGCTCTGTGCTACTACAATTCCAGAGCTGCACACTTCCCCACAATCCCTTTAGAGTCTACTGCGCAGAGTTCACGGACTTGAAGTTTGCGGCTTGTCACCCAGGGCCTGTCAGCATTTATTGTACAATATTGCAGTTATATATTTACATGTCTGTCTCCCTTACTAGAATTTGAGCTCCTTGATGATAGAGATTGTCTTAGTTATTTCTGTATCGTCAGAATTTAACAATGTCTGACTTGAACTTGGAGGTCAATATACTTTTTAAAAAATTTGTCCCCAACAGGTAGATAGATGATAGCACACTATACTCAGCTTTTTATGGAAAAAGAGATACATAGCTAATAGAAAGGTATACATGAATATTGTTCCATGCTATTAAATATTCTACATTTTAATAGCTGCTAAAATTTTTCCATTATATGGTTATATCATAGTTTATATAACTAGTACTTCGTTGTTAGGTATTAGTTAATAGTCAGGTATTGGTTTCCAATTCTTTGCTATTTTAAATTGTGCTACAGTGAGCCTAAATGTGGCTCAGCTTTAGGGTACATCCATAGTTATTGGACATAGATAAAATTTTTAGAAGTTAAAATGCTGAATTTGGGGTAATGTCTGTTTAAAGGTTTTTGATGTATTATTCCAAGTAAGTTGTACCAATTTGTATTGTCACCACCGATTCATTAGGATACCCATTTTTCTGTACTCCTTCTACTACTACTACTTATAGCATCATCACTACCACCATCATTATCATTCCCTGCTAAAGTTTAGGTAAAAATGCTATTTCCCTAGTTTTGTTGCATTCCTCTGGTTACTTATGAGGTTGAGTATTTTAAAAATGTTTGTAAACCGTTTATATTTCATTTTCAAAGTTACTTATTTGTATCTTTTTACCATTCTTTTCCAAGATATTTTTCTCTTACTGCCCCAATTGTTTTTCTAGGAGAATAAGAGGTGTACTATAGAAACATTTATGAAAGTACATTGTTTCTTTTGACATAATTTAATATCATCTAATAATATTTATATGTATAACTTAAAAATAATTATAGTAGGAAGCCATATTTGACTTTAATGACCAAATCGCTTATATTTGTAACTTTCTATGAAAGTCTTTTAATCTGTACTTAAAATATTTGCAAGTAGGCTAAGGTAAAGAAAATTGCTATCCCTTAAAGTGAATGGGGCTGGCTGGAAGCAATTTTACCAGAATCTTTTTTTTTTTTTTGGTGGAGTGCAGAGGCAGTCATTTTTAAGAAATCTTTAAAAAAATTTACAAGGTGTTAATTGGTTAAGTCAACATCTTAACCAATCGCTGTTTAACTAAAGCTATAGAGCTGTGCAAACATCACACAATCAATTTTTAGGACATTTCATTACCCTAGAAAGTTCTTTCTTGCCTGTTTGTGGGTAATTGCCATTTCTACTTCAAATGCCAGGCAGCTACTTCCTGTATTTATAGAGAGTTTATATAAATGGAATCATCTGATGTGTGGCATTTTGTGTCTGGCTTCATGTTTTCAAGGTTCATCTATGTTGTTTATTTCAGTATTTTATTCCTTTTTATTGCTGTGTAGCATTTCAGAGTATAGACTGGACCACATTTTGCTCATCCATTTATCAGTTGGTTGACATTTGTGTTTTATTTTCCAAAGACAGTTTTAGCTCTTAGATTCAGGTCAATAATCAACCTTGAGTTGATTTTTATACATAGTTAGAAGTAAGGCTTCAACTTCATTTACAAGTAGATATCTAGTTTTCCCCACACCATTTGTTGAAAAAGACTATGCTTTCCTCCACTGAATTGCCTGGCACCTTGTCAAAAATAAATTGACCATAAATATAAGGTTTTTGTTTCTGGACTTTCTTTCTTTCTGTCCCATTGATCTCTATGGCTATCCCATGCCAATACCACACTGTCTTGATTACTGTAGCTTTGTAGTAAGTTTTAAAATGGAGTAGTGTAATTATTACAACTTATTCTTCTTTTTCAAGATTGTTTTGGCTGTTCTGGGTCCTTTACCTTTCCATGTAAATTTTAAAGCTTGTCTATTTCTACAAAAATAGCCTGCTGGAATTTTCATAGAGATTACATTGAATTTGTAGATCAATTTGTGGAGAATTGCCACCTCAACACTATTGAGTCTTTCGATCTGTGAACATGGCATATCTCTCCATGTATTTAGATTTTTAGTTTCTGTTAGCAATGTTTTGTACTTTTCAGTGTACGGGTCTTATACTTAATTTGGTAGGTTTATTCCTAAGTGTTTAAATTCTTTTTGATACTATCGTGAATAGACTTTTTTTCTTAATTTAATTTTCATATTGTTCAATACCATTATTTTCAATAATGTCAAAATGTATATGACATTTCCCCCAAAATGTTGACTGTTTAGTAGCATTTTACTTCTAATATGATATATAATTTAATAGGCCTGCAGGAACAAATCACTGATGCGTATCATGGGACTGGAACTCTGGGCAGTTAATTGCCTAGGTGCAATTTTGCCCTTAAAGAATGAAACTCCTAAAAACTTTAATGTTAATACAGAAATAGTCCTGGGAAGTCAATTTGAAGACATGACAAAATGTTTATAGTAAGGCTCTCTTAATAATGCTGACTTGCGTTTCTTGACATTTTATTGATTCTTAATTGTTTTATAAATGTACTGCTTTGCATTTAGTATGTATCAATCAGCAAATTAAGTAGATTGTGCTTTTGTTGATTTTTCTGGCCTCAAGTTAATGGTTTGTTGTAGTGCTCATTTGTGCTTCTGTCACATTGAAAAATGTTATTTGGGCAGGGGGTACTGCACCCTGCAGTTAGTTATTACAACAAAAAGGAGATGTGTTTTGCCAGGCTCAATGTATACTGTTTTTCTAGCTTTTCAGGAGACAAGTTATTTAAATCACTTGTTCGTAAGGTGTGATCTTGCAGTGCCTATATGTCATAAGATAAGATGCGGTATTACACTTTAGAAACTGAAAAATATTGGGGCCTTTCCACTGGTGGAAGAAAATTAAAGTATATTATTTCATAGTTTTAGTTTTTCCCTCATAGTTTTTCGTAAATCTTTGGCACAATTTATTGCTTATCAAGTAGTGAGCATTAATGAACACTAGAACGAATGATCGAGTTTATTTGTTCATGTTGATTAAAAACACTCAGATTATCATGCTTACCTCAACAACTTATTTTCACTACAGAAAGTTACTCTTCTATATGTTAAAATTAATGGCACTTTGTGTTGCTCTACCTTTGAGCAAATTTAAGGACCACCAAGTTAAATAAATCATTAGAAAGGAGTAGAAATGTGGATATACTCATCGTACTAATTTGCTGATAGGCCAGCAAAGATCCACCCAAATCTGTACCCTCAATTTAATGACCACCCTCCATGGTGCTTTTAGGCTGTAATGTGTAAAAAGCAATTGACCCTTCTCTTCAACAAAACATAAATGTCAGATAGACCGCTATTTGCCTGAAAGCTGAGGAGAGCATATGAAGAACAGTTGTGTCCACTGTTTTCATAGTTTCCTAACAGATAGATAAATACTTTATTTCTTCTGTATTTTATAATACTTAAAACTGTAAAAATCAATATAAAAAGTTTTCTAAATCATATTTTGAAGGGAGAATGTAAGTTATTATGTTCTTGGGATTGTTTGACCTCAGATTAATGATGCATGACTTTTTCCCCCTATAGGCATGCTGCAAAGGAAGATAGAAGAGGTAACACAGGTTTTCAAGGATCTTCATTGCAAGGAGCAGGAACACAATATGAGCATTGCTTTTGATTGAATGACTGTATCTTCAGCATGTTGTTTTGGGGGTATATGTTACCTGCAAATTTCGATGATGTTAAATATGGTAGTTACAATTGTTATTTACTCTTTGGTTGCAATTAAGTGTGCATGTATTTAGGGTTTTTATTTCATTTAAATATTGTGCTGTTGGGAACTATGCTGTAGTTTGACTCAGTATTAGCAAATCAAAACTATATTAGCCCTTTTGTCTAGGCAGCAGCCTATTAGATGTTGACTCTGTATTTATAATCTGCATCTTACTCTCCTGGATCCCATAGCCTACCACCAGCATACATCATCATCTTTCTCACTCCAACAAGACCATAGACACATGCTCGCCAAAATATAAATGCCAACTAGGCTTTGCTGGTTGCACGTTACATAATAGTGCTAGATACTGTAAAATCTCTTTCTTAAAAGGAACTTGCTATCTAGTTTGAGATGTAATTAATGAATGCATGCCTGTATAAAAACAATGTCAACAATACAAAGAACTATGATATGAATTACTGAAAGTGTGCTATAGAAAGAAATTCAGAGACAGAAGGAAAAGTTGAGTTAGGTTTGAGACTTGAATTAAGTTATTTTTAAAAGGACAAGCTTCAAGCAATTTGTTTTTCATTTTTTTGTTTTTTGTTTTTTGATGTACAGTTGTCCTGGTGTTTTACTTGATTTCAGCATATGGTTTATAGTTGTTTGTTTTTCTATATTTATGTGTTTCAAGAAAAAGCTATATTCTTACCTTCATCTCTTATTTCATGTTTCACTTAAGTCATAAATAAAGGTGATGTTCTAAAAAATAAAAGCATAACACCAAAATACACTACTTGAATGTTTCTTAGTAATTAGTGCTTAGTTGCCCAGAATTATTGGGCTGAATTTCTCTGGTACTGGCTGCATATGACCACCCTGAGGGTTACATATTAAGGGAAGAAAATATATTTTTTGAAATGAGTATTAGTAATTTTCATAACCTTATGAGCGAACTAAATATCAGAACTTACAGGCCTCTTTTTTTCCTACCCAAACTTCTCAAAGTAGCAGCTTCTTATCAGGTAAGTTTTTGTTACCACTCAAAATTATAGAATATGAAAATAATCCAGAGACTATTTAATTTTATGGATGATTTCTGTAGATAAACAGCTTTTGAGTATATTCTTGAGTGATCTTTATTTTTGATTCCAATATTATTATTATACCCTAGAAGACATTTTCTCTATAGTTTTTAGAGCTCCAACTCCTGTAGTCTATGCATAAGTTAAGTTCCACATTCAGTAAATATATTGGAGGAAACACTGGATTTCATCCTGCCCCTGCTTAATTAACTAAACGATTTCATTTGGGCATTATGTTTGGCCTATTCATGAAAGGGTCGGATCATATTAAGGTTTTCTCAACTGAAAGAAATGAGTTTTCATTTCTCTGAAGTTTTAGGATTCCTTGATGTCCTTTCACTACCACTAAGTGTTTACTGTAAAGTTCCTTTACTATAAAGTAAAATAAAGAAGAGGCTACAGTACTCATTGACTTTGTACTGGGAGTGTTCTAGTGTTTTTTCCAGAACATAGAAGAGGTGAGGGGATGGCAAGGGGCTTCCAGATCAATATAGCAACACTCAAAATGTACTGGTATATCTCAATGTACTGTCTGGAATCGGGAGCCTTGGACTAAATCTTCTCTAAGGTTCCTTCTGACTCTGGTTCAGCATGACATTGTTGAATAAATATTAATTAAAAGATGAGAAGTAACCTATTTTTGCCAATAATTTTAAGGCAACATTTATATTAGGTACTGGAATCTTGAGCCCCCCATAACCATGGTTGAAGTCCAGCTAAGATATTAGCTGAAGGAGAATTCTGAAATTTGTCACGTGGCACTTTCCCCGTGCTTATCTACTTTTTTTTGTTTTTTGTCCTTTGAAAAAGATGCAATATTTATTCTCTATAACAGCATTTATGCTATCTCATTTGGGAGCATATGAAAGACATGCACAATTGTTTAGACTTAATTAGACAAGTGATGCTATCCCTATTCAAGAGAAAATTTTCGTTTTAACATCTTCCATATCTGGAAATTATAATTACTTCGTAATATGTTAATCAGAAGTATGCTGTAAACTAAGTGCCTAAAAAAGACAAACTCTGAAAATATGTCTATGTTAAAGAAGAGCTTCTGGCTTAATTAAACTAACCTTGTTAAATTGTCAGAAAGACAAACGAGGCATGTTTTTTCAGTTTGTCATAAAATCTTCTAGGGGTGAAATTGTGAGATTACCTCATGGTAATATCTCTGTGTAGAAATCTCAAAGCTTTTTATATACTGTCTGATATCCTTTTAAAGCAGGGAAAAGGATGCCGTGGGAAACAGAATAGCTATTATTTCACAGTTAATAAGTTTGGCAGAGCTAGAAATAGCCTGGTTTTCTAATGTAATGTTCCAAATGTTTGTCCCTGGGTACCTACCACTAGGGCTGACTACAGTCATACGCAGGTACATAGAGTACCTCCTTATGACCTTGCTTTCCAGTTGCAATTTAAACCTATGTGAGTGTGTCTTTTCAGCCTTTCATTCTCCACTCATCCCACCTAGTGGATTTGTAATGTAGTATGTACCACTTCAGTACCAATAGGCTGTATATTTTATTACAAGTAGTATACAAGTCTGGTGTGATGCTCAGTGTAGTTTTTGCCACCTTCCCAGGGGACAGACACCAGCAACCTTGGTGTAGTTTTCCATTTCCTTATGACCAATGTGTCAATTGGACATTTTGGTTGAGCGGCAGAATTCAGCCCCACCACTATATAGGATTTGCTTGGTGCGGGCTATGATATGGCCCACACTAATACTTCCCATGAGATTTTCAATCTGTTAAAAGTTCTCAGCATAGGAAGTACAATGTCTTCCAGTAGCTGCTCTTTGATTTTATCCTTTAACTTGAGCATGGCAATACAGCCAGTTTGAATAAGTCTGAACCTACTGGATAACTTTGGAATATTTGCTCATAGATGACCACCCTATTAAGTGATTTTAAAATCATACTTTTGTATAATACTTTACGGTCACCCTATTCCAAGATATTATCCCCATTTTATGGATAAGGAAACTGGCCTAGACCAGTTAAAGAAACTTACTGAAACTCACATAGTCTTGTAACTTGCCAAAGCAAAAGTTCAAGTCCAGATTAACTACTATGCTATATTGTCGATTACTGTGGGAACTGAGAAATCCAAACATTGTGACCCCCAAACCCATGATCTTTTTCTTCTTTGGCTTTTTTTTATAATCTAAAAAGAGTTTCTTTTAATTTTTTTTAAATGGCTAAATATAATCATGTAGTTCAAAATTTAAAGGGTACAAAGATACACGGTGAAGAGTTTTTCCCACCCTTGTCCCTCACCATCCAGTTCCCCTCCCTGGAGGCTCTCACTTACCACTTGTCTGTATGATTTTTCCAGAGGTATTTTATGCATATAGAAGCAAACACATACACATAATTTCCCCCTTTTTTACTCAAATGGAAGCATACTACATACATAGATCTGTATGTTGCTATCGCACTAAATATATTTTAGAGATTTTGCAGTAGCAGTCCCTAAAGAATTTTGTCATTTTTGGGACTGCTGCATAGTTTTCTATTGAATGAATATCACATTCATGGATATTTAAGTGGTTTACAGTATTTTATTGTTATAAATAACATTGTAGTGAATATACACATGCACATACGTAATACATACATACTTGAGGGTGCATAGTATTGAGGATACCATTCATACATGTTGAACTGCTGTGCTGAAGGGAATGTGAATTTATGATTTCAGCTGTATCCTCAGGTTGCCTTCCATATAGGTACCAATTTATGAGAGTGCCTATTTTCTCACAATCTCAACAAAACAAGTGTGTTCTCAAACTTTGGACTTCTACCAATCTGGTAGGTGAAAATGTTATTTTAGTGTGCTTTTAAAAATAAGCTAATTTTTAGAATATTTTTAGATTCACTGAAAAGTTGCATAGTAGAATTCCTTATATCTCCACTCAGTTTCCCTAAGTGTTAACATCATAATATAACTGGTATATTTGTCACAGCTAATCAACCTTATTATTAACCTAAGTATGTAGTTTATTCATATTTCCTTAGTTTTTACCTAGGGCCCTTTTTCTGTTCCAGGATACATTGCAGTTCGTCATCGCTACGTCTTATTTGGTTCCTTTGACTATGACAGATTCTTAGACTTTCCATGTTTTTGATGACCTGGACAGTTTTGAGTACAGGTTAAGTGTTTTACAGTCGGTGTACTTTGAAATTTCAACATTTCTCGTGAGATTAAACCTCTTTCTTTTCATATACTTAAGGACATTTGTATTTCCATTTCTGGAAATTAAGAGTCCATGCTGTTTTTAATCGCTATGTTGTACCTCTCTCGATTCACCATAATTATCAATAACACGTTCACAGGCTTGAATACATATGGATTTCTGATTCTCCGGAAGTAAATGTAAGCCTCTGTTACAGATAGAGGAGAACCATTAGTGCAAGTGATGTCGTCAAACTCGTGTCTGATCATTCTGGCTACACTACGGAGGATGGACCAGAGGCTGGAAACAGCAGATAGCAACGTAAGTAAGTCCTTGAAAGAAGCAACAGGACTGATGGGGACACGTTCGAGGGAAATTGGAGGCGCCAGGATGTGGTGATACTGGATGAGAGAGTCAAGAAGTCAAAGGTGACTTCTAGGTTTATGAGCTGGATATTTTGGGTGTTGCCTTTAACCTCTACAAGACGTTCAGGAGAATTATTTGAAAAATTGACAACACACCGGATACTCAATACGTATTTTCTCTTTCCGTTTTTTAGAGCTGCGCTACTACAATTCCCAGAATCCCGCACTCCACCACAATCCCCTGAGTCTGCCGCGCAGAGTCCTGGGACTTGAAGTCCACGGCTTATTTACACAAGTTGGAGAGAGGGGCCTGCGGAAACATGAAGAGGTAAGGACTTGTCTGAGAGCAGGCAGCGAAGGGAGCTCTGTTTTACCTTTTAACTTTTAAAATGGCTTTTATTACTTTGTGTCGGGGTCTGTCACGTTCTCGGGATGCGGTTTCGTGAAAGTGGGAAGACAAAAGAAGAGGTTGAAGGGGGGATGGGCGAGACTGGCCTGCGGGGCGAAGTTCAGGAAGGGCTGCCGCCACCGCCACCGGTTTCTGTAGGAATGCTCTTCCAGCCCAGGCATCTAGGCCACGGCGCCGACCCAGGGAGCTTGACAGACGCCGTGGCTTCGTCCCGTTTCAGACGGACCCACCCAGGTAAAAAGGTCTTGGCCGACCGATGCCCAGCGCTAGAGGAACCCAGACCAGATCCTCTCGGTCCCCCTTACCTCCACCCTATGCTCGGAAAGGGGCTCAGGGTGAGCGCCTTTATTTGCAGTGTTTTTGGATTAAAGAAGACTTGCTCGTGCCCCGAGAGCAAGTAGCGCTTTCGAATCTTAGTAAGCGAATGATACTTTGTTTCTACAAATTTAGAAGGCAAATACCAAACCTATTCGATATATCATGGGAAAGAGCAGCAGTGCTGCGAGCAGTTCCCCCTACTGGTTCGGCAGGAAATGGCAGCTTAAACTTAGCTGGACCCTGTTGAAAGCCAGAGCTTCCTAATTACTGACAGTACACAAAGCCTTTTGAAATGGTCCTCATTAAATTAGTTTTGTATTCACTCTGCATGTAGAATAATCGCTCTGGAATAGAGTGGTGTATTTAAAATTCTTGCTAATACTATGCTAACCTGCGCCGTCAGCTTCTGCATCTTTAAAAAAACTTTATGATTTTCCCTGCCTCAAAATTGACTTTTAAAACCTGTTTCTTATGATACAGCTCATACATGAAAAATAATGTATACATACAATTTAAAGAACAATAATAGACTCGTATCCACTACAAGCTTTAGAACTGGAACATTACCAGTACGTTAGAAGTCGCCAGTGTGCCCCTCCCTGATTGCTTCTCCTCCCTCCCTTCCCGCCTACGGGATCACTGTCCAGAATTTTGTGCTAATCGTTCTCTTGCTTTTTTAAGAAATAGTTTGACCACTTAGGAATATATCCCTAAACAAAATGTTGCTCGTTTTATCCATTTTTCAACTTTTGGACACATACTGTATGAATTTTTCTGTGACTTGCTTTTTTCACTAAACATTTCTTTTTGAGATTCACGTATACTGATGTATTCAGCTATGGTTTATTCATTTCAAAGCCTCTTTAAACTTAGCAAGAACTTTCAAAATTCTAAATAAAAAATAAAAATTAAGATGCTTAAAAGGGATTTTGTTTTTAAACCCTGGGCCTAAAGATATTTTAAAATTTTCCAAAATATGTTTAAGTCTTTGTAGAGCATGAGAATCTTGCTTGTAATTATGGGGGATACTTGTCTTAGGTTCCAGTAGTTAAGGGTCGTTTGATAAGGAAGGTATTTTAATATTTATCTTCCTCATGGAGTTAGCTCGGTTTTTTTGTGTTTGTTTTTTATAAGCAGTCGTTGCCTACTTAAATGGTCCTGCTATTTTTTTTACACTAATAAGAGTTTTCAATTATTTAGGGTTAGTTAGCTCATGATAGCATTAGCTAGATTTCTACACAGTAGTGCCTAGGCTATAAAATATTATGACCCTTTTCACATTTGTTTCTATGCTCTCTCCTTTGGAGATCTTTTCCACAGCTACAGATCCTGACAATACAGATAACTTGAAATTTCCACGTTCAGCTTCAGACTCTCATCTATGCAACAGTTCTCCCATCTCTCACTTTTCTTTTAGCCAATATCACTTATACAGCCACTTCAGACTTAATATATCTTTGAAGTATTCCTGGTACTTTATGCTAGCGTTTCAATTGGAATAGGTGGTTGACTCAACGTGGCTAAAACAATAATGACATGCCCTTTCCCAAACCATTTATTTCATCCAGAGCTTCCTCTTTCCTTCATTGGTATCAACATTCTCTCAGTTTCACAGCTTGAAATTTGGGGGTTTATCTTTGACCCTTGTCCCTACCTTCAAAAGGCCTTACCCATCTTACTCTTCCTTTCTGTTTCCACTATTATCACTCCAGTTTGGACTTTCATCACCTTATGTTTGATAAATTTAAAGAGTTTTCCAACTAGTTCTTCTGGTTTCTTTCCTACTAATCCATGAGACATAACCACATTCGTTTTCCTAAATCACCACTTGCAATGCGTCACTTTAACTATCTAATAAATTACTTTGTAATACCTATACATTCAGGTCTAGGCCCCGTAGTTGGTATATTTAAGGCCTTCACAATCTGAGTCTAATTACCCCTCCAAGATTATCTCTCAATCTTCCCATACATGAATGCCAGCTAAATTGAACTTCTCATTATCCCCTAGAACATCTCATACTTGCTCTCCCTGTTCTTTCCTTCATCACACCCAATACTTCAAATGCCAGTTTAACAGTTACTTTTCTAAAATCTTCATTTACCACCCTAGCTCCCAATTATCTCTCTCTTCTGTGAACTCCTACGAATTCGGCATGTGCCTCTCTATATTGTTTTTCTCTTCATTTCCTCTCCCCCTCACCTCCCCCCCCACCGCCAGCCACACGCATGTAACAGATACACTCAAATATTCCTTCTCCCTAAGTAAATTGCAAACTTTTTAAGGATAGGGACTATGTCTTGAATATCTTTAACTCCATCAGTACCTCACAGAGTGTATTGTGTGTAAGTAGGTATTTTATGTTTGCAGAATGACTAATAAAAGGCAACAAATTGTTCAAGAAGGCTTTTTGAACAAATGGGGTCACTAACGGTAGACAAAGAATATATTCTTATATCTATTCCAGGGTAAACAGCTGTGTGAAGAGTGATGAGCATGTCCTGGAAGAGTTGGAAACAGAAGGGGAGAGGCAGCTGAAAAGCCTCCTTCAGCATCAACTTGATACCGCCGTCTCCATTGAGCAGTAGGTATTGATTTTGCAAACAGGTAGAGTACCATAGATCCTCACCTTCAGGTGACAGACCCCTCTTAGAGTTTGGATGGAACACTCCGTTCCCACCCGCTCCCGTGCCTTGGCAAACTTCTACATATCAGGCAGGGTTTTGCTTCTCTGTCTCTTCTTCTAGGAATCTTCCCATTTTCTATGACGTCTGGGCTAAGTACCTTTCTTGTGAAAGGTACTTAGGGAAGCCTCAGCAGATATAGTACTTATAACCCAATATTATCGTTGCCTGTTTACTTGCCTATCTTTGCACTGTTCTTCCACAAAAGCAGAAAACATTTTTTTTTCTTTTTTACTGTTAAATCCTCAGTACCTAGCACAGTGTCTGGTGTATAGTAGGTACTCAATAAATAAATACTTGATTCAGTCATTTATTAGTCCTAGATGAGGAGACTGTTGGTAGAATTCCATATTGTTGCAGTGGTGCTTCAGCCTAGAAATAGGACTTGAGAGAAATTACCGATGAGTTTTATTGTGCCTCTTTTCATAGCAAGCCCCGTTTCTGTGAATTGTGGTAACTTGAAGATGTTCTTACTCTCTTCCTGCTTTTCTTGCAGATGTGTGTCTAAGAAAGAGAGCTTTGCTCCTGGTACTATGTATAAGCCCTTTGGGAAGGAAGCAGCGGGGACTATGACTTTGTCCCAGTTCCAGACACTGCATGAGAAGGACCAGGAAACAGCTTCTCTCAGGGAACTAGGGCTCAATGAAACAGAAATCTTAATCTGGAAGAGCCATGTTTCAGGCGAAAAGGTAAGTGAGGTGAGTTTCTTCTGGACAGTAAAGAGCGAGATCTCTTCACTTGGCACAGAACCTTTTAATTTTTAGTTCTCACAAAACTGAGCTTTGCGTCTGAATCTTCTTCAGTTTCTAGGATAAGGACCCTGGTAAAAGAGAAGCTGTCCTTTGACTTATTCGCTACCATATGTACAAATGCTCATTTTCGGGCCCTGATCATCTTACTTGAGGCATCAGACCATCACTTTCAGGGTGAGTCCTCTATGATATATTCCATCTCTTTTTTCTGGTTTCAGAGGATGAGACTGAGGGCAACCCCTGAAGCAATACAGAACCGTCTTCAAGATATTGAAGAAAGGATCTCAGAGCGTCAGCGCATCCTTTGCCTGCCACAGAGATTTGCAAAGAGCAAACAGCTGACCCGGCGAGAAATGGAAATAGAAAACTCTTTATTTCAGGGAGCTGATCGTCACTCCTTCCTTAAGGCTCTTTATTACCAAGGTATGTGGTCACCACTAACTTTGAAATATTCATTCACTGAGAGAGATTTAACATCAGGGCACTAAATATGAAGAGTTAGAGAAGGGAGTGAGGGAAATACACACTATCACTACTCTTGAGGAATGTATAGTCCCATGAGAGAGACAAACATGTCCAGAGTTAGTTGCAGTTCAGCATGGAAATTGCTATTATAGAGATGTGAATAAGATGCTGAGGGAGCACAGAACATAGAGAGCATCTAAGTCTAGTTGGGGGATTCATAAGTTGACATTTTTATTGAGTCTTGACAGATCAGTAGACATTTGTCAGGTAAATAAGGGGGAGAAGGCATTATAGATAATGGGTGAATGAGAACAGGACTGTGAAAGGACCTGGCGTGTCTAGGGAACAATGAAAAAGTTCAGTGTGGCAGGCAGTATAGGATACAGCAGGGAGATGACACTGGAAAGGTAGGCGAGGCTAGATTGTAAAAGGTCTTTAGGCTGAAGTATAAATTAGCACAAAATATATAGATAAGTTGTCCATATCTTAACGAGAAAGAGTGAGTTTAACAGATAAGTTTTGCTAGGCACTGTGGAAGGTGCACAGAAGTTTAAGAAATGATTTCTGACTTGGCGCCAATTACAGTCTGGTTGGAGAGAGAAAAGTGGCATCTAGTAACAATGTGACGTACAGTTATTAAGTGCTGTAGGAGTTCAGAGGAGAGAAAGGCCACTGTGCATTGGCACGACTGAAGAAGGCCTCTCCGAGGAGGTAAGATTTAAATTTTTTTAATAGTACCTGTTCTTTAGGAAGGAGAGGGAAAGGCATTTCAGTTGCAGCAGATGGTGTAAGCACTATGGCATGTTTGAGGGTGTTATCAGAGACAAGTTAGCTAAAATTTTTGACCTTTCTTTGGTGGGTAGTCTAACTCTATGCAGAGTTATTCGGTTAGTTACTTTGGATATAGTTAAAGGTATTTCAGCCAGGAAGAACATGATAAAAGTTGTATTTTAACATGATTAATATGATGACCAAGAAATAGAATGAGAGAGAAGAACTGGAAGCAAGGAAAATGATTTAGGAGGTACTACAGTCATTTAGGCATGAAGATCTGGACTGAAATGATGGCAGTGGAGATGTGAAGAGACGTAGGTATGGTTATAAGAGACATTACGAAGGAAGAATTGGTAAAACTTGTTGACTGAGACTTAAGGAGGAGGGTTAATGGAGAGGAATGTGTCAGAGGTAATCCAGATGTTTCAAGGCTATGTGACTAAACAATTAACAAAATTAAGAAAGCATTTATGGGGAAATTTTGAGGGAAGATGATGAGTTTGAGTTTAAGCATGTTGAATTTGTGAGAATGGCAGGATCGTGAAATGCAGATATTGAAGAGGCTGTTAGACATCCAGAAGCGAAGCTCGGGGAGAGGTCAGAACCAGATCTACAGGACCGGGACTCATCTATGCATAGATGACAGGTAAAGCCATGAGAATGAATGAATTGTTAGAGACAGTGAGACCATAGACATGGAAGAGCAGTGGTGAGGGAAGTAAAAGAACTAACAAATAGCCTTTTGTGGAGAGACATAGCTTAGCGATTAAGAACATGGATTCTGGAGGCAGACTGCTGGGAAAATCCTGGTTCTCCACTTACTAGTTTTACGATTTGGGGCAGGTTTCCCCCTAGCAGCTTCAGTTTCATTTGTAAACTGAGAATATTAATAGTAGCTATATTGCAGGATTGTTAGGAGGATGAAGTGAAATAATACATGTAAATCACGTAGAGCAGTGCTTGGTATTTGGGGTGGGTGGTGGGTGGTGTATGAATCTGTTCTTTTTCCTATCTTTGAAACTCCTTGCTTTAAACCTTCACAGCATACCACAAAAAGACAAGTGCAGACAAGTACATGACCTCAATGAAGAGGAAGATAAAATTAGGCACAAAAGGCAAGTCGAGAGTTTTCTTACAGTGTTAGATTTAGGAATGTAACCTAGAGTCCTAGACTTCCAAGTTGAGTGCTTACTTAATTCCATATCCAGTATATAACAATGTTCATAGAAAATGGTCCGGAGGGAGCATATTATCCTTATACAGAATATTAAAAAGAGGAGCTAGTAGAAATTTTAAATTTTTACATTTAGTGTTATTGATTTTTTTCTCTATACCTTTAAGTTATTCTACCAGACATAAAACAACCTTAATGATTTTAGATCCTATTTCACAACTAATTCAGAATATCTTTATTAATCAGTAAAGTATAACTATTGATAATGATGATATAGCCAATATTTTCTTCTATTTTTTTGAAATGAATTTACAATAAAACTGTCTGATTTTTTTGATGTACAATTCTGTGAATTGTCAGTCGTGTAGATTCATGTAATCACCACCACGATCAGGATAGAGAACAGCTCCATCACCCTAAAACTTCCTCATACTATCCATTGATAGTCAGCCCCAACACCACCCATAATCTGGCAATCACTGATCTGTTTTCCATCACTGTAGTTTTGTCTTTTAGAGAATGTCATACGAATGGAATCATATAATATGTAAGCTTTTGAGAATGGCTTCTTTCATTCAACATAATGCCTTTGAGATTCATCCAAGTTGTTATGTGTATCAGTAGTTCATTCATTTTGCTTAGTAGCGTTCCATTGAGTGGATGTTCCAAAGTTTGTTTATCCATTCAAACATTGAAGTGTATTTGGGTTGTTTCCAGGTAATGGTGATTATGAATAATACTGATATGAACATTCTTATACAGGTTTTTTTGTGAACATACAATTTTTATTTCTCTAAGGTAAATATCTAGGAGTGGGATTACTGGGTCATATGGTAAGTGTTTAACTTTGTAAGAAACTGCCAAACCATTTTTCAGAGTGGCTGAATCATTTTGCATTTCCACCAGCAATGTATGAGAGTTCCAAGTTGCTCTACATCTTTGTCAGCATTTGGTATTGTTGGTATTTATTTTAGTTACTCTATTAACTGTGAAGTAGTACCTCATTGTAGTTTTAATTTGCATTTCCTTAGTGGCTAATGATGTTCAACATCTTTTCATATGCTTATTTGCCATCCTATATCCTGTTTGCTGAAATGTCTATTCAGATCTTTTCTTGTTTTTTAATTTGGTTGTTTATTTTCTTCCTGATGACTTTTGAGAGTTCTTTATATATTCTTAATGCAATTCTTTGTTGGTTATCTGATTTGCAAATATTTTATTCCAGTCTATAGCTTGTCTTTTCATTCACTTCAGACTGATTTTTGCAGAGCAAACTTCTTTTATTTTGATAAAATACACCTAACATAAAGGTGACCATTTTTACCATTTTTTAAGTGTTCAGTTCTGTGGCTTTAAGTACATTCACATCGATATGCAACCATCACCACCATCCATCTCCAGAACTTTTTCATCTTCCCAAACTGAAGCTCTGTACCCATTAAACACTAACTCCCCATTTCTCCCTCCCCCACTCAACCCCTGGCAACTACCATTCTACTTTCTATCTCTAAGAATTTGACTACCCTAGGTAGCTCATATAAGTGGAATCATACAGTATTTATCCTTTTATGTCTGGCTTATTTCACTTAGCATAATGTCTTCAAGGTCTTCTGTATTGCAGCATGTGTCAGAATTTCCTTCCTTTTTAAGCCTGAATAATATTCCATTGTACGTATCTACCACATTTTTGTTTTAACTTTCATCTTTCAATAGACACTTTTGTTGCTTCTACCTTTTGGCTATTGTGAATAATGCTGCTTTAAACCTGGATGCACAAGTACCTGTTCAAGTCCCTGGTTTCGGTCCTTTTGAGTATATACCCAGAAGTGGAATTGCTGAATCATGTTTAATCTTTTGAGAAACCACCATACTGGTTTCCACAGAGGCTGTACCATTCGATATTCCCACCAGCAATGCACAAGGATTCCAGTTTCTCCATACCCTTGCCAACACTTACGTTTTTATTATTTTTTATAATAGCCATACTAATGGGTGCGAAGTGGTATCTTACTGTGGTTTTGATTTGCATTTCCTTAATGACTAGTAAAGTTGAGCATGTTTTCATGTGCTTTTTAGTAATTCGTATATTTTCTTTGGAGAAATGTCTATTTAAGTCGTTTGCCCAGTTTTTAAATAGGTTGTTTATTTGTCGTTGAGTTGTAGGAGCAATTCATGTATTCTGGATGTCAATCCCTTATCAGATACATGATTTGCAAATATTTTCTCCCCCATCCCATGGGTTGCCTTCTCACTTTGTTGATAGTGCCCTTTGATGCACAAAAGTTTTTATTTTCTCTGAAGTCCAATTTGTCATTTTTTTCTTTTGTTTCCTGTGCTTTTGCTGTCATATCCAATAAATCATTGATAAATCTAATGTTACAAAGCTTTTCCCCTATATTGTCTTTTGAGAGTTTTATAGTTTTAGCTCTTAACATTTAGGTCTTTGGTCCATTTTGAGTTAAATTTGTATATGGTATGGTATAAGATAAGGATCCAACTTCATTTTTTTTGCATGTTGATATTTAGTTTTTCCAGTACTACTTGTTGAAAAGATTGTCCTTCCCCACTGAATGGTCTTAGCACCCTCCCTGAGAATCAGTTGACAATTAATGCAAGAGTCGCTCTCTAGGTTTTCCATTCTATTCCATTGATATATATGTCTGTCTTTATGCTAGTGCCTGTACTGTTTTAATTACTGTGGATTTGTAGTAAGTTTTGAAATCTGGACGTGCAAGACCTCCAACTTTATTCTTCTTTTTCAAGATTGTTTTTGCTATTTGGGGTCCCTTGAGATACCATATGAATTTTAGGATGGAGTTTTCTATTTCTGCAAAAAAATAGTCATTGGGAATTTGATAGGAATTGCATTGAATCTGTAGATCACTTTGGGTAGTATTGACATCATAACAACATTAAGTCTTCAATCCATGAACACAGGATGTCGTTTTTCTCAGCAGCATTTTGTTGTTTTCCGTTTTTTGCCTCAGAGCAAATGTGTTAAATTTTGATACAATCCAGCGTGTCAACTTGTCTTTTGTGGATCATGGGGTTTTTTTCATGTCTAAGAACTTTGTCTAACATCAGTTTATGAAAAAGATTTTTTCCTGTGTTTCCGTCTAACAGTTTTATAGTTGTATACTTCACATTTAGATCTATGATCCATTTTGACTTTATATTTGTATAAGGTGTGAGGTTTAAATAAAAGTTCACTATTTTGCCTATGAATGTCCAGTTGTTCCAGAGCTAATTGTGGAAAAGAGTATTCTTTCTCCATTTACTTGCTTTTGCATTTTTGTCAGAAATCAATTGGCCACATATTTGTGTTAATTAATTCACATCATAATTAGTGGTGAAAGATTGAAAAATTTCCCCCAGAATCAGGAATAAGATAAGGTTGTACACTCTCACCACTTCTATTCACAGTGGAATGAAATTGGAAATCAATAATAGAAGGACATTTAGGAAATTACGGATATGCAGAAATTAAATACCATATAACCAATGGATCAGAAAAAGCCACAAGGGACATTAGAAAATACTTTGAGATGAATAAAAACAAAACAGTGTATTATAACTTATGAAATGCAGTGAAAACAGTATTTAGGGGGATATATAAAGGTGTAAATGCCCATATTAGTAAAGAAGAAAGATATCAAATTGATAACCAAAACTTCTGCTTTATAAACTATAAAAATTTGTCCAAACCCATAGAATGTACAACACTAAGAATGAACTATAATGTAAATTATAGGCTGGGTAATTATGATGTGTCAATGTAGGTTCATTATTTGTAACAAATATGCCATTCTGATGGGTGGTGTTGATAATGGGGGAAGCTATACATGTGTGGAGACGGGAGTATGTGGGCAATCTCTGTACCTTCCTTCAATTTTGCTGTGAACCTATAACTGCTCTAAAAAGGTTAATTAAAGAAAATAAATTACAAAAAGAGCATACTAAACCCACATCAAGCTGAAGGCAGGAAATTAAGATTAAAGTCAAAATAAATAGAGAATTAAAAAATAGAGAAAATCAACAACCAAAAGTTGATTCACAAAATTCACAATCCTTTAGCTAGACTCACCAAGGAAAAAAGAGAAAAGACTCAACTTTCTTATACCGTGCTCTACTTTGACTCTTTTTTGTATTGAATATCTTTTTCCATCCTTTTACTTTCAACCTTTTTTTTTAATCTAAAGTATAGACAGCAAGTAGATCGTGTTTTCTTTTTTAAAATCTATTCTTCCAATTGAGTTGAGTAGAGTGTTTAGTTTATTTATATTTCATGTATTTAATAGGAGTCCGATTAGGTAGGATTTGTATCTGCCATTTGCTATTCGTTTTCTGTATATGTTATATCTTTTTTGTTCCTCTATCACTCATTTATTTCTCTATGTTAAACAGATGTTTCCAGTATATCATTTTAATTAACTTGTTGCTGCTTTTATTATTTTTTTAGTTATTTTCTTAGTAGTTGCCCTGGGTGTTATAATTAACATCTTAGCTTGAACAAATTAGTTTGTATTAATGCCATCTTAATTTCAGTAATATTCCAAATCTTTGTTCCTGTTTAGTTCTGTTCTCTCCTTCCTCCTTTGTACTATTGTTGCCATACAAATTACATCTTTATAGATTTTAAGTCCGTCAACAGTTTTATAGTTATTGCTTTATGCACTTATCTTTTGATTTTTAAAGTCAGATAGGACAAGAAAAAGTTACAAAGACAAAAACATTTATACTGTATTTTATGTTTACCTATGTAGTCAACTTTACTAGTGCTTTTTCTTTGTGTGCATTTATTTCAGCCTGAAGGATTCCCTATAATTTTTCTCATAAGGCAGGTCATCTAGTGATAAACTCTCTCAGATTGTGTTTATCTTGGAATATTTTAATGTCTCCTTTAGTTTTGAAGTATAGGTTTTTGCCAGTCATTGAATTTTCGGTTAGTAGTATTCTTTCAGCATATCAAATATGTCATCTCACTGCCTTTTGGCTCCTGTAGTATCTCTATTGAGAAGTCACCTATTATTTTTAGGATTCTTTGTCCATAATGTATCTCTTTTCTCTTGCTGCTTTCAAGACTCATTCTTCATCTTTCACTTTTGACAATTTGGCTACATGTCTAAATGTCTCTTCGGACAGACTACAAGTCAGTCTCTGAGTTTATCTTTTTTGGAGTCTTTCAAGGTTCTGTAATGTGTAGATTAATGGTTTTCATCAATTTGGGGAAACTTTCAGCCATTACTTCTTCAAATATCTCTTTGCCCATTCCTCTCCTTCTGAGATTTCCATTATGCATATGTTTGTATGTTTAATGGTCTCCCACAGGTCTCTGAGGCTCTCTTATTTTTATTCATTTTTTTTCTTTCTGCTACTCAAATTGCATAATCTTCCTCAGATAAGGTAGTTAGCATATCTCCAAGTTTTCTGATTCTTTCTTCTGTCAGCTCAGTTCTTCTGTTGAACCCCTCTAGTACATTTTCAACTCTAGAATTTCTATTTGGTTCTTTATTACAATTTTTTTTGTTATTTTTATTCCTTATTTGGTGAGGCATTCTAAAACATCTTGATAGTTCTTTATACATGATTTCCTTTAATTGTTTGAACTTACAATAACTCTTTTAAAGTTTTGTCTGAGAAGTCAAGTGTGCTTCCTCAGGATAGTTTCTATCAATCTCCTGTGTATGGGTCGTACTTTCCTGGTTTGTTGTTGTTTGTAATGTCTTCATCTTAGCTCAGACAGCTGTAACAAAGTACCATAGACTGGGTGGCTTATAAAAAACAGATTTATTTCTCACGGTTCTATAGGATAGAAATCTGAGATCAGAGTTCCAGCATGTTCTGATGAGAGCCTTATTCTGGGTTTTCAGACTGCTGACTTCTTGTTGGATCCTCACATGGCAGAGAGCAAAGAGAGGAAGCAAATCTCTGAAGACTCTTAAAAGGGCACCGATTCTATTCATGTAGGCTCCACCCTCATTACCTCATCTGATCCTAATTACCTCCAAAAGGTCCCTACCTTCTGTTACCCTCACAGTGAGGGATAGGGTATGAATTTCGGGGGAGAGGGACACAAGAATTCAGTCCATAACAGTCTTGTAAATTTTTGTTGAAAATTAGACATTTAAAATAATGTGATGACTCTGAAAATCAGTCATCCCAATCAGGGTTTGTCGTTGTTGCTATTTATTTGTTTAGTGACTTTACTGGACTAGTTCCGCAAATTTTGAATTCTTTGTCACATGCAGCCACTGAAGTCTCTGTTCAGTTAACATAGTGGCCTTAATGACTGTAGGGAGTTTTACTTCAGTGCCTTGAACCAAAAAGTCTACCATCTTATTGAAGGAGGGAGGGAGGGAGAGAGAGCGAAAGAGAAGACAGAAGAGAAGAGGATAGGAGAGGAGAGGGGAGGAGAGAGGAGAGGAGAGGGGAGAAGGGAGAGGGAAAAAAAGAGAGAGAGAGAGAGAGAGAGTGAGTGAGTGTGTGTGTGTGTGTGTGTGTGTGTGTGTGTGTGTGTGTGTGTTGGTCACTCTGTCTCACTCAGGCTGGCAGTTTGCAGCTCTGCCTTAGACTCCGCTTCCTGCTTGCACAGAGCCTCAAGGTCAGCTGGAAGTGAGAGATTAACGACTTCTCAGGTACTAACTTTCCTGAGCATACACATAGCACTGCACATGTTTGGTACTTTATAGTGTCCCAGGAATATGTCTGAGTTATTTAAAAGCCCTCTGTGGACATTTCATTCCCTGTTTTTCTTCTTTTTTTGTTAAATTGTGGTAAGAACTTAACATGAGATTTACCTCTTAACAGATTTTTAAGTGTGCAATACATTATTGCTAACCATAGGTACAGTGTTAACCGTAGGTACAGTGTTATACAGCAGATCTCTGGAACTTGTTATCTTGCATAACTAAAACTTTATAACCATTGAGTAGTAACTCCCCATTTTCCTCTTCCCCCAGCCCTGACCACTATCATTATACCCTCTGCTTGTATGCATTTGATTTTTTTTATATACCTCATATAAGCTGTATCATGCAATATCTGTCCTTTTGTTGCTGGCTTATTTCACTTAGCATAATGTCCTCAAGGTTCATCTATGCTGTCATATATAGCAGGATTTCCTCCTCTTTTAAAGCTGAGTAATACTCCATTGTATTTATATAACTACATTTTCTTTATTCATCTATCAGTGGACATTTGGTTGTTTCTGTGTCTTGGCTGTCATGAACAGTGCTGCACTGAATATGTGAGTGCCGATATCTCTTGGAGACCTTGATTTCAGTTCTTTTGGATAAATGCTTAGAAATGGAATTGATTTATCATATGGTATTTCTATTTTTAATCTTTCGTGTAACCTCTATACTGTTTTTCATAGTAGTCACACTGTACCACATTTCCACCAAAAGTGTACAAGTGTTCCAGTTTTTCCAGATCCTTGCCAACACTTTTTTAAAATAGTATTCATATCTCATTGTAGTTTTGATTTGCATTTCCCTAATAGTTAGTGATGGTAAGCATCTTTTCATATACTTACTGACTATTTGTATATCTTCTGTGGGGAAACATCTATTCAAATCCTTTGCTCAGTTTTTAATCAGGTTTGTTTTTTTTTTTTTTTAATGCCATTGAGTTGTAAGAGTTCCCCATATTTTGGATATTAACTCCTTATCGGATATATGGTTTGCAAATATTTCCTTCCATTCTGGAGGTTGCCTTTTTACTTTATTATTTTTCTTGTGCAGAAGCTTCTTAGTTTTATGTAGTTCTGCTTATCTCTTGCTTTTGTTGCCCCTGCTTTTGGGGTTATATTCAAGAAATCATTGCCAATACTAAAGCTAAGAGACCTTTCCCCTATGTTTTCTTGTAGGACTTTTAGAGTTGATGGTCTTAACTTTAAGTCTTTAACCCATTTTGAATTGATTTTTGTGAGCGGCATAAGATAAGGGTTCAGTTTCATCCTTTTGCATGTGGATTTCCAGTTTTCCCAGCACCATTTGTTGAAGGGACTGTCATTTCCCCATTGTGTATTCCTGGCAGCTTTGTCAAAGATCAGTTGACCATATATGCATGGTTTATTTCTGGCCTCTCTGTTCTCTTCTACTGGTCTATATGTTTTTCCTTAAGCCAGTACCATGCTGTTTTAATTGGTACTTCTTTGTAGTATGTTTTAATTCAGAAGTGTGATGCTCATGCCCTGTGTTTCCTTTTAAGGTTTTTCGTCAGCCTCTTGTTAGCCCCAGCTGGTAATGTCACCTCAAGGTGCTGCAGTGTTAAAACAATCCCCATTGATTGGTTTTAACAAATGCCCTAGGGATGGGCCACCCCCCACAGAGTGAGATATGAACCAAGTCAAATACAAGCCCTCGTAGCTTTTCATTGAGGTGCTAGACAGGTCAAACAGTGACAGTTCTCTTAGGATAGGGCTTTGGGGGAGCTTCAAAACTGCTCTGCTTCCTCCATCATTAGTTAGGCTGCTGGTTTTTTTCAGCACTATCATAGTTGCTAGATTGTTGGTTTACAAGGTACTGCAAAGCTAGAGAGAGGGAAATGGGATTATGGAAAGTTGAAATGCAACAAACCTTCCAAGTGTTGACACTCAGCTATTCGTCTTGAATAACTGTTTCTCATGTTGTTGAAAGCTTTTACGTGATTTCTAGACGTATCAAAAATTTGATTTTGACAGTTTTTGCCAGTGTTCTTTTTGCTCTTATGGAGCAGCAGATTTTCAGAGGTCCTTACTCCAACATTCCAGAATTACTTTCTGTCCATTTTACTTTTATCCTGATCTGTATTACTATATTTGAAAGTGACTTTCGCTTTTAAAAAGTGAATTTCTTATAGAATGTAGTTGAGTCTTTTTTTTTTCATTTCTTTATTGAGTTATCATTTACATATCATAAAACTCACTCCTTTTAAAGGTACAATTCAGTGATTTGTAGCAAATTTACAGAGTTGGTCAACTATCGCTACAATCCAGTTTTAGAACGTTTGTCATCCCAGAGATTGTTCTGGGTCTCTGTTTCCACTCCCAACCCAGGCAGCCACTAATCTGCTGTCTGTCCTTATGGATTTGCCCATTCTGGACATTTCATATAAATGGAATCATATAATATGTGACCTTCTTTAACTTAACATGACATTTTAATTATGTCTAGAACTAGTACTTTCCCCCATACCGAGGGATTTTGTGTGCAAGCTGAGCACATCTTCAATAGTCAGCCAGGCAGTTTACAATTTCATTTTAGCCTTCACTTTCTCTTCACTCAGAGACTCAAGATTAGCCAGAGGTGCACTTAGGACTTTTTCAGGTCTTTGCTGAGCATGCATAAAGCTCTGGCCACGTGGATATCCCTGCGCATGTGTGTGGTCTTCTAGGTTTCAGAGCCTCCTAAAGACATTTCATTCCCCAGGATTTCCTTCTAAGCTTTTTGGTTATTAACCTAGTTGCCTCAACTCTACCACCTCAGGTAGCTGCAAAATTCAACAACTGTTTCTGATGGTTTTGGGTAAAGGTCGTGGGGCAAAGTCTGTTAGCACTGAGTGACCTTTGAGTGAAGTCAAATATAAACAGCATTGCTTATGGGATCTTCCAGGGAACTAGTAGACAGGTCAAATAATGAAAAATTCTCTGAGAATAGTGCTTTGAATGAGCTCCAACCTTGTCTTTCTCTTCCAGTGGCTGCCAGGCTGCTGTTTTCACTGTGATTTGAGGTGATTGGCTTTCAAGGTTACCACAGACCTGGGAGAAAAGGATGAGAAAAAGGCATGTTAAAATGCCACAAAACTTACTATTCTTACTGAGATTCAGCTCACTAATAAATGTTCTTGAATTTTTCTTGAATAAATGTTCCCCAGATTGCTGCAAGCCTTTGGTTAATTTCCACAGTTCTGAAAAAGTTGGTTCTGGCAGTTTTCTACCAGTGTTCTCATTGCCTTTATGGAGGAGAAAATTTTAAGGAGTCCTTACTCTACCATTTTTACTGATGTCACCTCTCTTGATGGCATCTTCTGAAGCTTAAAAGTTTGTGTTTTTGATGACGTTTAACTTACTAATTATATTTTTCAATCACTTCTGGTTTTGGCCCAGTAACTAAGGTTTCTTTCTAACCCAAGGTCAGAGGGATTTTCTCATATGTGTTCTAGAAGATTTATACCATTAGCTCATACATTTAGGTCTGTGAACCATTTTGAGTTAATTTCTGAATTATATGTATGGTATAAGGTTAGGTCTACATTAGTCTCTGCATATGGATATCCAGTGGTCCTGGTACCTTTAGTTGGAAAGACTATCAATTCCCAACTAAACAGTTTCTTTTTACTCTTTACCTTTCAGCAGTTTGATTATGCTATGTCTGGGCATGGGTTCTTTGTTATTTCAAATACTGGGTGTCTTACCTATTCCCTGCTACTATGTACTTTTCAGTGTCTTCAGATGTTCCACCCATTCTCTCTAGGTTTTATAACTGTATTCAGTGAGAGAGACAAGGTGAAGAGACAAGGCTTACTTCATCTTACCAAGAAACAGAAGTCCTAATAGCTAATAATTTTTAAGGGCTTGTTTGTGCCAGTCCTTGTGCTAAGCATTTTGCACATTAACTCATTTAAACCTTACAGTAACTCTATAAGATAGTGGCAGTATTATAATCACTTTACAGATAACAAAATTGAGCTTCTGAGGGGATAAGTGATTTTCTCAAGGTCAGTTATTAAGTGGCCATGGTAGGACATAAATCTAAGTCTATTTTTACACATAAGTCTGTGATGATGATCATGGCACTTGCATATGTGATTTCAAAAGGTTTTGTGGTTTATTAAATGTGATTTTACTATTTCTTGAGAATAATTTTTTTGGGGGAAGAGTAACACATTTCCCATTTTCTAACCTTAAATCAGTGGGAAAACAGCATATATTATCTCTAGAAATGTACTTCCTCTGAAATCTTAAACTCTAGTGTATTACTCTGTGACCACAACCTTCTTCTAATCCTGGCTCTCACAACTCTCTTTAACACTCATTATTCCATCTCTTCAACCCTGTCAAAATCTCCAATTCCTTGACCATTTTCTTTCTCCAAATCTGTCATTGCCTTTTTATCTCCTTTTCCTTCCACATCTCACTTAGACTCCACCATCCATTATTTACCCACGTTCTTGCCGATGAATCATTCTCCTTGCTTCCTTGTCTGTGAATCATACCCATCTAGCAAAACCTCAACTCTGAATCTGTCCAGCTAATTGCTTTCTCTATTTCTGCATGATGGCTTTTGAGCACTACTAGAGAAAAATCATATAACTGTTGATGAGTGCCTCTATAAGTTCCTCATCTCTGGTATTGTCTAGAGCCTTCTTCCTTGTTCAGCGGTCTCTCTCCCAGTTCCTAATCAGCTCTGTGTTTCATCTCATACAAATACTATTTTAGATCTCCATTACTCTTTTCTATTTTGTTTTATTATTTTTAGCAGGTAGTCTTTCTTCCTACTTCAAAGGAAACACAGCCATTGGGAAGAACCTTCCACTTTCTGCCTGACTCTCTGCTAACTGCTGCATCCTAACCGTCATTTTTTCCCATCTCAACTCAGTGCTAAGGTCATCCTTCTTGCCTAAAGTGAATCTTTATACCTTTGTTCTGGATCCTATCCCTTTTCTCTCCTCATGGACTTCCATCAGTTATCCTCAGTATTTCTTCTTTCCTTTTGGGATTTCAACATGAGTTGTACCCTTTACCATTTTCCATGGTGTACATACTCCTACCATGACCTAGCTTTAAAAAATGATAAAAACAAAAAAATGCCCTTCAGTTGTTGAGCAAACAATACATTTAGATCCTCTCCCTTCATTATATACCATAATAGGTAGCAATTGGTTTAAAAAATGAAATGTAAAAATTGAAGCAGTAAAAAGGATAGGATTAAGTATATATGTTAATATTTTTGATATCCTAATGGGAAAAGGTTTTTTTTCCAGTCTTTAATGAAATTTTTCAGGTACATAGAGAAGCTGACAGAATCTTATCACAAACATCCATTATATCACCAACTAGATTCTACCATTAATATTGTACTTTATCACCTGTCTATCCCTCTATCCGTCTTACTTTATTGATGTATTTAAAATAAATTGTCAGCGTAGATACGTGTCCCCCTAAATACTCCAGTATGCATTTTGTTAGTTAGAACTAAATATTTACATTTTTCTTTGATGTAAAATCTGCATGCAATCAATGTATATATCTTTGTAGTGATGTGTTGGTAAATGGTTAACAGCCAGCTCTCCAGCAAAAAAAAAAAAGGCTGATTTGTATTATTTGCCAATTTCTGTGGTTTACATACTCTCACCGATTTCAAGGCCGACTTCATGGCCGATGTCAGGCTACCAGTATGTTATCACTGAACATGGAGTTGGGAAGAGATGTGCAAGTCATTGACCCATCTCCAGCACACCACTGCATCTGCGTAACCTGACTCCTGTCAACACATAGATTTCCATCACCCCAGAAAGTTCCATCATACTTCTCAGCAATTCCCACCCAACCCTCCCAGAGGCAACCAGTTTTTTTATTTTTTTTTTTCTATTGATTAGTTTTGCCTGTTTTAGAGCTTCAGCTGACTGAAATCATACACTATGTATTCTTTGTGTAAAGCTTCTTTAACTCAGCACGATCTTTTTGAGGTTCATTCATATGGTGTGTATCAATAGTTTTTCCTTTTCTCCATAACAGAATTTCTTGGAAGAGTTTTCTGGAGTCACTATTATTTTTCTAGAGCTGCCATAACAAGTTACTACAAATCTAGTGGCTTAGAACAACAGAAATTTATCCTCTCACAGCCACTAAAAGTCCGAAATCAATGTATTGGCAGGCCCATGCTCTTTATGAAGACTCCAGAAGGAGATCTTTCCTTGTCTCTTAACTTCTGGTGGCTGCCAGCATTCCTTTGTGTTGTACATGCATCATTCCAGTCTCTGCCTTGTCATCACTGGGCAGTCTCCTTTTGTGTCTATCTCTGTCTTCAAATGGCCTTCTTATATAAGGATACTTGTCTTGGATTTAGGGCCCACCCTAATCCAGTATGGCCTCAATTAATTACATTTGCAAAGACACTATTTCCAAATAAAGTCACACTCTGAGGCTTTGGATGGATACGAATTTTCAGGTTATGCTATTCGACCAGTACAGTCCTCCCTCTGACCTGCAAAAATTTATAACCATCTCACATGCAAAATACATTCACTCCATTACAACATCCCCAAAAGTCTTAACCTATTCCAGCTTCAAGACTAAGTCCTAAATCTCATCTAAATATTAACTCGCAAATGTCCCAAGTCTCATTATCTAAATCGGGTGTCCGTGAGGCTCTGAGTATGTTCTGTCCCATGGCAAAATTCCTCTCTGTCCAGAGACCTGTGAAGCTAGACAAGTTATTTGCTTCCAAAACACAGTGGTGAGACTGGCATAGGATAGGCATTCCCATTCTTAAAGGGCAAAAAAGGAAGGAGTAAAGGTGTTACTGGTCCTAAGCAAGTTAGCAGCCCAGCACAGCAAATTCCATTAGGTTTCAAGGCCTAAGGATGATGCTCTGAACTCAGTGTTCTGTCTTATCCCTCTCTGGGCCTTCTGGGACAGCCTCATCTTCTCACCCTCGCATGGCAGCTGCAGCCCCATCCTCTTTGGTTTTTGTACCTGTGAGATTGCCCTCAGAGTCATCTTCCCTTCATTTTGTTGTGTGGCTGTCACTTTCACACCAGGATGGCACTGTTTCTTCTTGTATAAAATTCTCAAAAACCTTGTCAATCTCTTATGTATGTCAAGAGAGTCAAACCATGAGATATGAGAATTCCCCACAGATCCTTTCTGGATAACCCCTCCTCTATTCCTGGCTTCTGCTAAGATGGTTGATTGGATCGAAGACTCATACACTTAATCTCTTCAGTGAAAATTTGTCCAGCCACACCACCAGCCCTGTTTCCAGAGAACGTTATCTTAGATAGGCTGAGAATTCTCCAGATCATCAAGTGCTGGTTCCTTTTTTAACTGGTCATTTCTCAATTTCTCTCTCTCTCCTCTCTCATTTTATTATAAGTATCAAAGAGAAACCAGGCTGTATCTTCCACACTTTTCTTGGAAATCTCCTCAGCTAAATATCCAAGTTTATCACTTATAAGGAATACTTTCCACCTAACAACAGAACTCAGTTTAGCTAAGTTTCTGCCACTTTATGACACAGATCACCTTTTTTCCAGTATCAAAATGTTCATCATTTCTTTCTAAGGCCTCATCAGAAGCAATTTTAATGTTCATCTCTCTAGCAACTCTGTTCATGATGATATATGTAATCTCTAAGATGACAGAACCTTTCTCTTCTGTCCTCTTTACTTCCTTCTGAGCTCTCACCAGAACCCTTGTTAACATCTGTATTTCTACCAACAGTCTCTTCGAGGCAGCCAACCTTTTGCTGTCAAGCAGTTCAAAAATTCTTCCAGCCTCTACCCATTAACCGAATTCCCAAGCCACTTCCACGTTTTTAGCTATTTGTTACAGCAGCACCCTATTTCCCACCACAAAATCTGTATTAGTTTCTTAGAGCTATTGTAACAAAGTACCACACACTGGGTGGCTTAAAATAACAGAAATTCTGTCATAGTTCTGGAGGCTAGAAGTTCAAATCAAGGCGTTGGCGATGTTGGTTCCTTCTGGAGGCTCTGAGGGAGAATCTGTTCCATGCCTGTCTCCTAGCTTCTAGTAGTTGCTAGCAGTCCTTGACTTATAGATGCTTCACTTCAATCTCTGCTTCTGTCTTCACATAACATTCTCCCTGTATCTTTACATTGTGTCTTTACATTGCTTCTTAAGGACCAGTCTAATCCAGTGTGACCTCATCTTAACTAATTATATCTGCAAATACCCTGTTTCCAAATAATGTTACATTCTGAGGTTCTCGGTAGACATAAATTTTGGAAGCATACCGTTCAACCTAGTGCAATCACTTATCTCCACTTCCTCACTTCTTATTCTATTCTTAAAAACAATATTTTTATAATTAACTAGATCATGCCAGAGATTAAAATACATGTTCAGTCAGGTCAAGAAAGAAAACATTGTCAGTACTCCAAAAGTCTCTGTATGACCTTCAGAAATCACAACCCCCTGCCTACCAGAATAACCACTGTCTTGACTTATGATGATAATTTCTTTTATTTATATTTTTACCACTCATGAAGGCAGCATTAGACAGTGTTTAGTTTTCCCTGTTTTAAAGCATCCTATTGATGAATTGTATGTATTCTATTGGATCTTCCTTTTCTACTTATCATTGTGTTGGTGAGATTCATCCATATTGTAGCATATAGCCATAGTTCATTCATTTTCATTGCAGTATAGTATTCCTTTATGAACATACCAACATTTATCCATTCTATTGTAATTGAACATGTGGCTTGTTTCCATTTAGTAGGCTATATATATCAGTCTTGAGAAATCTAATGTGATCTACTGTGATCATTCTTGTACATGTATCCTGGGACACATGTGCAGAAGTTTCTTAGGGTATATACCTAGGAGTGGAACTGAGGGGTGAAGAGTTCACACATCTTCAACTTTAATAGATGTTAACTCTTTTGTGAAGGGATTATCCCAGGTTAAAATCCCACCAACCATGTGTGAAGGTTCAGGTTGCTCCATATCCTTGTCCATACTGGATATTGTCAGACTCCAATCTGATGGATATTTCCTTATATTTTATTGTATTCTTTCTTCCCTTTCTTAATAATTAGCATTCGTTTAAATCACTTCTTTTTAGTCTTTAGTAAAGTGCTATTTTCTTCAACCTTCTGCTTTGAAAAATTTCAACCATGGAGAAAAATTGAAATAGTACGCCCACATCCTTCACCTATATTTACCAACTATTGGCATTTTGTCACATTTGCTTTACCTCTCTCTTCCTTTATACAAGGATGTGTGTGTTAGTTTGTTTATCGCTCAACTATTAAAAAGCAAATTTCAGACATTAAGAGGTTTTACTCCTAAATACTTTATTATATTGTCTCTTAAGAACATGGACATTCTCCTATATAATCACAGTATTATGATCACTCTTAAGATATTTAACAGTTACACTAATATTATCTAATATACAGTTTGTGATTAGATTTCTCAATTTCAAATCCAGGATGCAATCAGGGATTACACATTGCATTTAGTTTGCTTTAGAACAGTTCCCGTGTGTGAGTGTGAGTGTGAGCGCGCGCGCGCGTGTGTGTGTGTCTGTGTGTCTGTCTGTCTTTCTTTCAAGACTGATAGTTTTCAGGAGTCTGGATCTATATTGTTTCATTGTAGTTTTAATTTCATTTTCTTGATAGCTAATGAGGTTGGAAACCTCAGGATTATTGACCATTTGGATAGTCTCCTTTATGAAATGACTATTCCATTCTTTTGCCTATTTGGCAAATGCGAAAATGTCTATTTTCTGCCTAAATGTCTTTTCATCTCTTTGTATCTATGTCCAGGTGTAGTCTTGATTCAGAGGTCACTTTAGGCATTTATCAAAGCAATAGCTCAGCCCCAAAGCCCTGGGATATGTGAGAGCTCAGTGATCACTACTGACTTTCAGTACTGCTTCAGAGAAGAGGTAGGTGGGGAAGTGTTATGGTTGTATGTCCTGAATATTCTATCTCTAAATTTCTTCTCTAGTTTTTCGTGCATTTCTTATAAATTCGTACAAGTTCTTTATTATTGTGGATGCTTGCTCTTTGTTGGTTATATTTGTTAAAAATGCCAATTTTCATTCTGTGGCTTATTTCAGTGCCTTTATGGTGTCTTTTAATGAAGCAAAGTTCTTCATTCATATGTAATAAAATGTATTAATTATTTTTTCTACTTAGTGCTTTATGTGCTTTTATTAATAAATCCTTCCCTATATGAGCTCAGGAAGATACTGCTCTTTATTCTAAAAGCTATGTTCTTTTCTTTTACATTTAAATCTTTAATCTACCTGGAATTGATTTATGTGTATGGTATGAAGTGGGATTTCAGTTTCTTTTCTTTTTTATTTTGATATAGATAACCCTCTATTCCAACATCATATATTGAAAATATCGTCCCTGAAGTATTATTGTATTGCTAGCTCTGTCGTAGATGTTCATGTATGCATGGGTGTTTTTCTGGGTTCTCTCTTTTGTTCCTTTGGTATTTTTTGACTATTGCAAAATCAATATCATACAGTTTAGCTTTTTAAATGTCTTTATATCTAGTATAACAGAAGAACAATTTCTTCTGCCTTGTTCTTCTTCAAAAGTGTTTAGTCTGCATTTGGCATTTTACTTTACCATGGAAATTTTGGAAGGAAGGACACACACCACCGCACACACACACACACACACCACACACCACCTGCCACCCACCCACCCACCCACCCCTCTTTCTCTGTGTCTGTCCGTCTCCGGTGATTTTGATTGAGAATCCATTGAGTATTTAAATCAATTGGTGTATTTGCAATGCAGATCTTCAAATATGAATGTGGTATACCTTTTCATTCATTTAATTATTCTTTAATGTCTTTAACGTCACTATATTTTCTCTATTTTCTATTCCTTCTAACATTTTGGGAGACTGAATAGTATTTTTTCTTAATTTTAAAACAGCTTTATTTAGGTATATAATTTACATACGATGAAATTCACCTTTTGGAAGTGTTCAGGTTTTTTTTGTTTTCATTCGAGTAGATTTTATTTTCAGAAAGGCATCATTCATTTCAGTTTGTCTAATAGATTACATAATCAAGGACTTTTCTTTTTTTAAAATGTTAATCAAGAAATCCCACTTTCACCTGCAAAAGTCGGGCTATTCTGTTAAATACTGCCAAGATTATAAGAATACAAATGTCATTAAGTCTATAGGATCTTGAGACTTATTCACCAGCACCCATAAGAAAAGGACAAAACTTTAGCCTTCTGAAAAGGTGTATCACTTTTCAGAAAACTGGCTGAGGTTTTTAGTGAAGTGATTGAATCGTGCAGTCATCACTACAACCCAATTTTAGGACATTTACATCACTCTGCAAAATTTCCTTGAGACTGTTTGCAGTAAATCATTCCCATGTCTACCCCAAGCCTCTGTTTCTATAAATTTGTTGTTTCTAGGTATTTCATATTAATGTAATCTTATGTGATCTTTGGAATCTGGATTCTTTCAGGTAGTATAATGGTTTTAAAGTTTGTTCATTTCGTAGCTTGTATCAGCAATTCATTACTTTTTATTACTAGTTTCCCATTGTCTGGATAATACCACATTTTGTTTATCCCTTCACCGCTTGATGACATTTGGGTTGTTTCCACTTTTTTGGCCATTATGAATAATGCTATGAGCATTCATGTCCAAGTTTTTGTGTGGATGATTTCATTTCTCTTGCGTGAATGGAATTTTTGGGTCATATGGTAACTCTATGTATAACCTTTTGAGGAACCTCCAACTGTTCTCCAATGTGGTTATACTATTTTACCTTCTCATCAGCAACGTATGAGCATTCCTACTTCTCTACATCCTTGACAACACTTGTTATTGCCTTTTTTTTTTATTGCAGCCATTCTAGTGAGTATGTACTTATATCTCTTCATGGTTTTAATTCAGATATCTGTAATAACAAATAATCTTGGATATTTTTTCATGTCTTCATTAGCCATTCATGTGTCTTCTTTGATAACATGTATTCAAGTGTTTTACCCATTTTTTTTGATTGAATTGTTTGTTTTCTTACAATTGAGTGGTAAGAGTTCTTTATGTGTTCCAAATACAAGACCTTTATAGGATAAAATATAATTTGCAAATATTTTCTTCCAGTCTGTGGCTTGTCTTTTCTTTTTATTTTCTTAATGATATCTTTTAAAGCACAAAAGTTTTGTCTACGGCCATGCTACCCTGAGCAAACCTGATCCCATCTGATCTCGGAAGCTAAGCAGGGTCGGGCCTGGTTAGTACTTGGATGGGAGACCACCTAGAAAGACCAGGTGCTGTAGGCATAAAAAAATAAAAAAAATAAGGGATCGCAAACTGACGAGGTCCTTGCAATCTGTGAGGTCAAGGGTTGCCTTGCCTAAAAAATTAAAAAAATAAAAATAAAGCATGAAAGTTTTTAATTTTAATGTTCAATTCTTTAATTTGTTCCTTTATGACTTGTACTTTTGGTATCATATCTAAGAAATCTTGACTAAATTCAAGGTCAGATAGATATGATCCTGTTTTCTTCTGGAATATTTATAGTTTTGGCTCTTACAGTTAGATCTATTATCTATTTTGAGTTCATTTTTGTGTGTGAGATAAAGGATCCAAGGGCATATTTTTGTGAATGGATATTCAGTTGTCCCAGCACTATTTATTGCAAAAACTATTATTTCCCTATTGAATTATCTTGGCGCCTTTGCTGAAAAATCAGTTGACCACAAAGGTAAGAGTTTATTTCTAGACACTCATTTTGGTTCCATTGATCTATATGCCTGTCCTTATGTTCTCAATCTCTTTATAGTAAGTTTTGAAATTGGGTAGTTTAACTTCTCCAGCCTTGTTCCTCTTTTTTAAAATTGCTTTCTTTACTTAGATATTTTGTATTTCCATGTAAATTTTAGAAGTTGCTTATATCCTTTTTTTCTACAAAAAGCCTGCTGGAATTTGATAAGGATTGTGTTGAATCTATAATTCAATTTGGGGAAGATTGCCATTTTAATAATATTGAATACTCTAATCCATGGATGTGGAATATCTCTTCCTTTTTTAAGATCTTCTATACTTTATTTCAGCAATGTTTTGTAGTTTTCAGTTTATAAATATTACACTTGTATGAATTTCTAAATGTTTTTATTCATTTTGACGCTCTTTTGAATAGAATTTTCTTATTTCACTTTTTCTTTTTCAATTAGAGTTGACATTCAATATTATATTAGTTTCAGGTGTACAGCATAGTGGTTAGACATTTGTGTAACTTACAAAGTGATCCCCCCAATAAGTCCTTATTTCATCTTCTGATGGTTGCATGCAAGTATATAGAAATACAGTTATTATATATCAGTCTTGTTTTCTGTGACTAAACTCTTTTATTAGTTCTAGTAGTTTTATTGTAGACACCATAGGATTTTCTACATAGACAATCATGTCGCCTCTGGATAAAGACAGTTTTACCCTTCCTTTCCAATCTGGAAGTCTTTTTTCTTTTGCCTCCTTGCACTGGCTACAACCTTTAGTAGAATGTTGAGTGGAAGTGGTGAGAGCAGACATCCCTGCCTTGTTCCCAGTCTTAGGGGGAAAACATTCAGTTTTTAACCATTAACTATGATCTTAGCTCTCGTGTTTTTTGTTTTTGTTTTTTTTTTTAATTTTTTTTAACATGCTCTTTAGCAATATATTTCTTTCCTATGGGTTCTGTAACTAGTTACCATAAACTTTAGTGGCTTAAAGCAACACAGATCTCTTTTCTTACAGTTCTAGAGGTTGGAAGTCCTAAAATCAAGTTGACCACAGGGCCGCATTCCTTCTGGACTTCTCTAGGGAAACTTTTGCCAGCTTCTAGAATCCACCAGCATTCACTAGCTCATGGCCCTTTGATCACATTACTCCGCCCTCTACTTCCATCACTACATCCTCTACTCCGTCTCTGACCCTCCTGCCTCCTTCTTATAAGGATGCTTATGACCACATTTGGCCTACCTACATGATGCAAGATAATCTCCCTATCTCAAGAGCTATATCTTAATTACATTGCAGAGTCCCTTTTGCCATGTAACATTTTCACATATTCCAGGGAATAGGATGTGGACATCTTTGGGGGACCATTATTCAGCCTACCATGCAGATTGAGGTCATTCTCTATTTCTAGTTGAGATTTGTTGGGGTTTTTTAAACCATGGGTGGGTGTTGGATTTTGTTTATTTCTTTTTCTGCACCTACTGTGGTGCTCATGGGGTTTAAGGATTTAATCTTTAGTATAATAGATTATATTAATTGATTTTTAGATGGTAAACCAGTCTTTCATTCCTCAGATAAATCCTATATGTGTATAATCATTTATATGTTTTTGGATTAGGCTTGCTAATATTTTGTTTAAGATTTTTGTGTCTGTGTTCATGAGAGATATTGGTTTGTGGCTTTCTTAGCTTGTGATGTCTTTGTTTAGCTTTGGTTTCCATTTAATACTGACATCAGAATAAGTTGGAAAATATTCCCTCCTCTATTTTCTGAAAGTGTTTGTGCAGGATTGATATTATTTCTTTAAATATTTGGTAGAATTCATGAATGAAGCCACCTGTACCTGGACTTTCTTTGTGGGCAGTTTGTTGGTTACTAATTTAACCTCTTCACTTATTATAGGTTTCTCCTATTCTCCTTCTTGAATCTGCTTTGGTAATTTGTATCTATTTTTGAATTTGTCCATTTATCTAAGCTTTCTCATTTGTAGGCCTAAAGTTATAATATTCCTTTAGGATTATTTCCATTTCTTTAAGGTTGGTTAAGATGCCTCCTCTTTAATTTTTGATTTTACTCATTTTTGTCTTCTCTCTTATTTTCTTGGTCTAGCTCAGGGTTTGCCATTTTGTTAACCTTTTCTAAGAAAACAACTTTTGGTCTCATTGATTTTTCTCTATTTTTCTGTTTTCTATTATACTGGTTTATTCTTTGATCTTTTATTATTTGCTTCCTTCTGCTTACTTTGTGTTTAGTTTTCTCTTTTTCTAGTTTCCTAAGTTGGAAGTTCAGGTTATAGATTTGAAACCATTATTCTTTTATGATATAGGTGTTTAAAGCTAAAAATGTCTCTCTGAGCATGGTTTTAGCTACATCCAGAAATTTTGATATGTTGTATTTTCATTTTCATTTAGTTCAAAATATTTTTAAATTTCCTTTGTGAGTTCTTTGACCTATGGGTTATTTTGAAGTGTGTTGTCTAATTTCCAAATATTTTTGTTTTCTCAGATTTCTTCCAGTAGTGCATCCCTAATGTGATTTCATGTGGTCAGAGAAATACATTATATGATTTCAAACTTTAAAAAATTTTCAAGACATACTCCCACCTTGGAGCCCTCACTCTAATGTCGACATGGTAGATTCTCTTACATTCTTTAAGTCTTCTCTTAAATGTCACCTCAGTGAGATCTACCCAGACCTACCCAGACCAAATTGCAACTACCAGTATTACCATCCCCTAGCACTTCCATCACCCCATACTGCTGTATTTTTTTCTTATTCATAGCACTCATAACCTCCTAACATAACTTTCTAATATAATTGACTTAGCTCTATGAAGGTAGGGATCTTTGTTTTATTTATCGATGTATCTCAAGAACCTAGAATAGTGCCTGAATAGTTACTGAGTAAATATTTTTGAGTGTATACATCAAAATATTTATCCACTTGGTCATGTGTAGCTAAAATTTGTTCACTTTCATTGGAATGTGATATTTCGTTATATAAACTTACTACAATTTTATAATTGATTATTCTTAGCTGGACACTTGTATTTTTGCTAGTTTCAGGCTATTATAAACAACACTAATCTAAACATTCTTATTATTATATCCTGGTACACATATGCCCAAATTTTTCTAGGGTATGTATGTAGGAGTGGAATTGATGGGTCATATTATGAGCATATATTCGACATTAATAAATAATAGCACCGTGGCTTGCACTATGGTTGCACATTCCTACCAGCAATGTATGAGGGTTTCATTTGCTCTCCAGTCTCACTGATATATGATATTGGTATTTTTAATTTTTTGCCAATGTGGCAGTTTCCTATTAGTATCTCATTTTCTTCTTAATTAGCATTTTGCTGAATTCTAATATGGTTGAGTAGTTTTCCATATATTTATTAGCCCTGTGCATTTCTTCTTTCGTGAGGCACCTTTTCATTTCAACTTTTGCCCATTTTCTTAATGGTTGTCTTCTTTATTGGTTATTTGGGCAGCAAATATCTTTTCTCATTCTGAGACTTTGCTTTCTCTTGATATTTTTGATGACCAGAAGTTTTTTATTTTAATTTAGTTGAATTTGTCAATATTTTCCTTTAATGGTTAGTGATTTGGGGGACTTAAGAAATCCTTCCATAAGTATTCTTATACCTTGCTGGTGGAAAGGCAGAAAAGTACAACTCCTACAGAGTGAAATTTAGCACTATATAGAAAAATTACATACACATTTGACCCTTTGTCTCTGCAAAGCCACCTCTTGGAATCTATTTCAAAGATGTACTAGGAAAATACAAAATTCTTTATGCACAAGACTGTTTTTCAGGACATTAGTCATAATAGCATAAAAGACTGGATACAACGCCAGTGTGTATCAGTAGGGAGTGGTCGAATAAACCATTGTACATCCACACAGTGGAGTATTACGCAGCCATAAGAGGAAGGGGAAGAGCTCTACATATTAATATAGAGTTATCTCCAGTATATATTGTTAAGTGCAGAAAAGTAAGTTGTAGAACAGTGTTTATAGTAAGTTACCATTTATGTAGGAGAAGGGTATAACTAAAGAATTATACAGATACATATATATGTGTTGCTTATATTTGCTTATATTTTCAAAGAAGAAAGAATGGGACCATAAAGCCAAAACCTAATAAAAATTATTATTTATGGAGAAGGAAAGGAATGGGATGAGGGGGACAGAGATGGAAGTGAGACTTCTGTGGAGGTACTGTAGAACACATTTACGTAATTTTTAAAAAATCAAAAAGGGGAAAAAAATTCCTAAAATTTATAAACAACCCGAAGCAGACGAATCTAACTGTAAATAAAGTTAATAGCATAACCATACAGAGAAAACATTTAAAATGAATTTAAAACAATTCATACATTCCTAATGGGATATATTTTAAGGACAAAAGTAACTGCAAAGAAATATAAAACTATATTCAGTAGTTTTATTGTCGATAGTATTGTTACTGACATTTTAAAATTCTATAAATAATATTGTAGGAAAAAGCTAATAAATTTGTTATGTTAGAAGCCAATATTTTAAGCATATGTGAAAAAAATGCAAGACTAAAATCAAGAAGTTTGAGTAAAAACCTTATAATCTTAAAATGGAAGTGGAAACACAAGTATAAACTCATTATTTTTCTCTTGGAAAAAAAAATTCCTGGTTTTGTCCACCGACAAGGCCTAGAAGCAACAAGTCTGAACAGCAATGAAAACAATCTAGCAACACACTGTGCCGCTAAATACTATTTCCCACCAAAAGGAGCCAGGGGTCCTCGGAGAAATATTCCAGGTTTAAATCAGGAAGTGTGCAGGATGAGCTTGGGACATCTTGCTGTGCCAGAAAACTGAAAAGCAATACAGGATCCAATTTGAAGGGACTAAGTAGGAGAAATTGACCACTAAAAAAGAATAATGAATACATTTAATTAAAACACATCAAATGTTTGAAAATACACGATCTCGTAATTAAAAATAATCATTGGTCACCACTGGACATCTCTAAGGTATCAACTCATTACTCTCATAGGTGGCAAATTGGGAGGGTGGGGAGCAGGAATCAAGCATTTGTCCTGCCTTTCATGTATGAGCTATATGTAGAGAAGCTAAATAGTTGATGACGGTAAGTGCGTTATAGATTCCAGGTAATAAATACAAAAGAAATAATAAAATTAATAAATACACAAGAGTAGACTTAGGGGAGTTCCATTTTACAACTCTTAATAAATCTAGGCAGTGATCATCAATGGATGCAAAACCCATGGGGTAAAAGATGAATTGGTAAACTTCATAATGGAGGGATCAGACTAACACCACCTGAATCCACTGATCAATTTTATCATCACTAAAAATGGAACCACCAAACATTATGTGCCTCATGATTTAATAGGAAGTACACATCTACCTACGAAGGATTCTTGCCTAAAAATATTGAACTCGTGTCTCATCAAACCTCTAGATCAGCAATATCCAGTGCAACTTTCCTGAGCATATAAATGGTCTTTATCTTTTCTTTCCAATATGGTATCCACTAGCCATACATGGCTGTTGAGCATTTGAAATATGACTAGTTTAACTGAGAAACTGACATTTAAAAGATTAATTTTAATAGATTTATGTGGCCATCGGATATTGTATTGGATAGAATAGCTCTCGATCTAACTGACCATTTGTAAAAAATGGAGGGGATTGAGGAACAAGTTAAACAATTCTGTAGGGAACAATCAAATTCCTTTTTTCTGTGAACATATGTTGTGGTTCCTCTATTAAATCAGTGGATGGGGGGAAATGGGTTGGAGGGGTGGGAAAGAAGGGATACTGCTTTAAAATAAAAGAGGCTTAAGAGATAGAACAGCCAAAGGCTGGTTTAGATCCTAAATAGAACAAACAAGTGTAAAAAGATATCTTTGAGATAATTAAGACCACTTGAATATGAACTTGGAATTAGATGATTCTAAGGAATTATTATGAATCTTGTAACGTGTGATTATGTCATACTGCTTACATATTTCGAATGTCCTTATCAGTTAGGTGCATATACTTGCGTGCCCCTGAGAGTGAGCACCTCCTTTATTTTGCAGCGCAGGTGCCTCAGTTGCCTCACAATAGTGCCAGCCTTGCTTGAGATGCACAATAATAAAGTCGCTATTTATATACTGTTGTCATTTGTAGCAGGTTTTAAACACCTGACCTAGCAGAATTTCTGTATCTGAAATCCAAGATTTAATTTTTATTGTCAAAGGTTGTATTGGTAGGCTTTGTAGAACTTCCCTATCTCTTTGTCTTGATCCAGATGAACCCCAAAAGAAGAACAAAGGTGATCCCATGAACAACCTGGAAAGTTTTTACCAAGAGATGATAATGAAAAAACGTCTCGAAGAGTTCCAACTTATGAGAGGTGAACCCTTTGCTTCCCACTCACTGGTCTCAGCTGCATCAGTGGGAGATAGTGGCACAGCTGAGAACCCGTCATTACTCCAGGACAAGGGAAAACAGGCAGCACAGGGTAAAGGTCCCAGTCTCCATGTGGCAAAAGTTATTGATAATTCACCTGAGCAGTGTTGGACTGGGCCTAAGAAGCTGACGCAGCCAATAGAATTTGTCCCAGAAGATGAGATCCAGAGAAATCGTTTGTCAGAGGAAGAGATCCGAAAAATTCCTATGTTTTCTTCATATAATCCAGGGGAGCCAAACAAGGTATAGGCTAAACCAAGAAAAAAAATAACATGGGTTGTTTTCATTTAATTTACTTCTACCTAAAGTAATACTTTTAAATTCGCTTTGATTATACCAAAGAATTGTCTCATAGACATAGTGATTGTGTTTTTCCTTGACTTTGACTATTCTTTCTCTGCATACTGTATAAGTAACATATTTCCTATGATATTCTTTGTGGTTTTCTGTGTTCCTAGGCTGCCCTTAGAATTTTAAAGAAATCTTGAGAAGACTCTAGTCCGTACCTACTAGAAGCCCTGAAGTAACCTCCAATATCCTAGGGTACTAATAAATCAAGTAGTATTCATAAGACCGCCATATCTGGTAGCCATGATGCCTTGGGAATTATTCGATAAATAATTGACTGCCTGGTTGTGAGTAGTAGAGTTTACTGTTATCATATGAGTTTGCTCTTTAGAATGTTTTACCTGGCTTTCATATGACTTAAGTTGCTAGTAGCTAAGCAGCGAAGTGAAAGCACAGGGTCTCAAAGTCTTAAGAAATTGGCAAATATCTAAGTAAAGGTATAAATAATCCTTGTTTTATATTTTTACTTTATAGCTATATATTCATAAACATAGTTTTACGTCTGTATAGATGAAATCATATTCTGCATATCTTGCTACAGCTTGCTTTTTTGACTCATACATGTTTTTGAAATTTATTTCTAATGATATAAGCGACTATGTAGTATTCCATTGTAGAAATGTATAATTCATTTATCCATTCTTCTGAAGATTTTTTTCTTTTCATTTTTCCTATTACAAGCAATTCTGCAACAGACATTATTGCACAATTCATAGGTTACGACCAGCAATTTTTAACGAAATTAAATAGAATAGAAAAGAATTAAAAATACATCCATAGCAAGTAAGGTAATTAATGTTTCTTAAAACTTTTGTTTTGTGTGTGTGTTCGTGGGTGTGTGGTAGTGTATGTTTGTGAGAGAGGGGGCGGGGAGGGAGAGAGGAAGAGGAAGGAGGGGGCTATGTATGGGCTAGAACATAAAATGCATTTCTTCCTATAGATCTTAGTCAGAAAAGTTGGATAAATATTTGACCCGTTGCAGTTATTCTCAAATTTTAGTGTGCACCAAAATCACTTGGCAGGCTTGTTAAAACACATTGCTGGGCTCTGCCCCCAGAATTTTTTATTTAGTAGGTCAAGTGGGGCTTAAGAATTTGCATTTCCAAGTTCCCAGGAGATGCTGTTAATGCTGGTCTGAGTGACATTTTATGAATCACTGTTCTAGATTACCTGCCTAGGAGTGGAATTACTGTGATATAGAGTATGTATGTCTTCAACTCCATGAGCAGGGTTTCAGAGATCTCTTTCACATCCTTACAGAGACTTTGTAGTATTAGACTGTTTTTTTGCCAGTCTAATATATTTAAAAGGTATCTCTTTGTTTTGATTTGCATGTTCCTGATTTCCAGTGAAATTATACATGTATTTACACATTTATTAACCTTTCAGGGACCTTCCGTGAGTTGCCTCTTCCTTTTTGTCCATTATATGATTAAATTTTTCATATTATATATAGAGATCATTTAAAAATTCTGAATATAATCTCTTGCTGCTTATTTAGCAAATATAGCCTCCCAGCCAGTGACTTATCTTTTTAACATTGCTTCTGATGTCTTGTACTAAGCAGAAGTCTTTCATTTTAATGCAGTCATATTATCAGTGTTTTATTTGATGGTTTGTGCTTTTTGAGTCATTTTAAGGAATCCTTCTGTACATATCAATAAGAAAAACACAAACAACCGAATAAAAATGGTCAGATGATATGAATAGGCAATTCGCAGAGGAGAAGACACGAATGACCAAGTAACTTATGAAGTCTCATTAGTAAGCAAAGGAAATGCTTAACAAAACTACAATGAGATACCATTTAACACCCAGGATGTTGGCATACATTTAAAGGCCCAAGAATGCCAAGTATTGGTGAACATATGGAGCCATAAGAACCACAGTATACTTTTAGCTGAATATAAATGAGTACAGCCACTTTCAATAGCATTGTGGCAATATCTGGTAAAATGGAAGATACTCATACACTATAAGTCAGCACTCCTGGGTGGCTATCCTAGAGGGACTTGCATATGTACATTAGGAGGTGTTATAAGGATACTAATTGTAGCATTATTTGTAAACAACATACATGTTCATCGGCAAGAGAATGGCTAAAGCATGATATATTCATAAAATGGAATACTATACAATAGAGAAAATGAATAAAATGTAACTACAGGTATCAGCATGGATGCAACTCACAAACTTAATGTTGAATGAAAAAAGCAGACTTCTGGCTTCACCTCCAACATATAAAGTGTTTAGAAGTCGTCACTCCTGTCTTGAAGCAAGAAAAACAGCCAAACAGACTAAAAATCAATGACGTTTTCTTGGACCCATCAGAGAATTAAAGTCACAGCATATTGTAACCCCAAAATTTAGAGAGACAGGCAATTACAGAGAATCACAGCCAAGATCTGCTTATCAGGAGTGGAAGATACTAGAGCCATAAACTGGTAGGAATACCTAAGTGGTAACTTTGACAAATTGCTTGAGGCAGAGTGTAGATTAGTGTTTGAATGACAAACTCCTGGGGGCTGCAGTCTGTGGGGGCCCCAACACTTTCATGACTTTCACCTTTAGGAACCCCACTAAGTTCTCAAGTTGAAGAGTCAAGAAAAAAAATCTCCTGTTCCTGGCATGGGAAGGGGAAAAGTTATAATTTTGAAATACACCCAGAGTTTCCACGTAACAGAGGATTACCCAGAAAGTAAAATGACTTTACCAAAGCCTTCTCCACTGTGGGAGAAAGGACATTATGTGACTTCGGGTCCCTCTCGCTTTCCTGTCTCATCTAAGAGAGAGGGGAAAAAATGCTGTGAAACACTTGTGTAGGGTAACAGACTGGGGACACAGGCACACTGAAAGACTGAAACTTTATACGATTGTAGAATGTTTCCCCTTACCCCACACCTTATCACCAACCTACGGCATCAGCTGTGGATTACAGCTGAAAGACCCGCAAAGCTCAGACTCTGTTTAAGAAGTTTTTAGGGAAACTCAAAGAAAACAGGGAAGACAAAACCAAGGACATTAGAGGAAACTGAAATCAGTGACACAGCTAGAGAAAACATTAAACACCACCCAACTCCTCGCCAGATTAACATAAAACCTCACACTAACAGCCTGTTTACCTCAGTTCCTATTAACATTATTCATCATGTCTAGCTTTCAACAAGAAAGAAATAAGACTTGCTAAAAGAAAAACAGTCTCGAGACAAAACAAGCATCAGAACCAAACTCATGTGACACAGGTTTTGGAATGATCACATATATGGAATTTAAAGTAACTATGACTAATATGCTAAAGAGTCTGTGAGAAATTGTATACAACATGCGAAAACATGTAATGTAATATAAGCAGAGATAAACTCAAAAAGAGATGCTAGAAAGAAAAACATGATGCCTTTGATACGCTCATCAGTAAATTGTATACGGCCAAGGAAAGAATAAGCTTGAAGGCATGTCAATAGAAACTCCTAAACTGAAATGCAAAGAGAAAAAATACTATAAAAAAATAGAGTATCCAAGAACTATGGGACAGTTTTAAAATGTATATACATTTTTGGAATACCAGAAGAATAAGAGAGAAAGGAACAGAAGAAATACTTGGAGTAAGGATGGCTGAAAATTTTCCAAAATTAATGACAGATACCAGACCACTGATCCAGGATCTGAGCAGAGAACACTAAGCAGGATAACTACCAAAAAATACACCTAAGCATATCTTGTTCAAACACAGAAAACTGAAAACAGAAAAATCTTGCAAACAGCCAGAGAAAAGCACTTTACCTATAGAGAAACAAAGATAAGAATTGCTTTGGATTTCTCTTCCGAAATGATGCAAACAAGAAGAGAGTGGAGTGAAATAGTTAAAGTATTGAGGGGGAAAAAAACCCCACCTACCTAAAATTCTGTGTCCAGCAAAAAGATTCTTCAAAAGTTAAGAAAAATAAAGGTTTTATTAGGCCAAAAAAAATAAATAAATAAGGTAATTTGTTACCACTAAACCTGCCTTGCAAAAAAATGTTTAAAGTTCTTCAAAGAGAAGGAAAATCGTATTGGTTAGATTAAAAAGACCATATCTCTATAATAAAAAAAAAAAAAGAGCATAGAAGAAGGAATAAGTGAAGGTAAAATCTTTTTCTTATTCTAAATGATCTAAAAGTAATAGCAATGTGTTAGATAATTATTGCATATATGGATAAGTGAAATGAATGGCAGGAATGTTATGAGGGATAGGAGGAGGGAATTAGTATTTAGTGTATATAACTATAGTACAGCATCTATACAACCTGTGAAGCGGTATAGGGTTAATTGACAGTAGACTTAGATTAGTTGTAAATGTATATTGCAAACTCTAAGGCAACCACTAAAAATTATAAAGAAGTATAATTGATATACTAAGAGGGGAGTGAAAATGGAATCATAAAATGATACTCATTCTCTAGTCTTTTACAGAAAATAGAAGCAAAGGGAACACTTTGACTTATTTTATGAGAACCAGCCTTAGTTTAATACCAAAACTAGATACATTACAATAAAGAAAACTACAAACTAATCTCTCTCATAAATATAGATGCAAAAAACCTTAATATTAGGAAAATCAAAATATTTGATTGAAAAAAAATATTGAGAAATCAAATCCAACAATGTATCAAAAGAATTGTATATCATGAACAAATGGGATTTATTCCATGTACCCAAAGCTGGCTCAAAAATCAATTAAAGTAATCTACCACATCAACAGACTAAAGAAAAGGTATCATATTATTCTTTCAATAGATGTAGGAAAAGCATTTGGCAAAATCCACCCATTAATGACAAAAATTCTCAGCAAACAAGGAATAGAGGGGGACATCCTCAACTTGATAAAGAATATTTACAAACCCTACAGCTGACATCATACTTAATGGGTGAGAAACAGGATGCTTTCCCCTTTTATCAGAAACAGGGCAAGGATATCCATTCTCCCCACTTTTTAAAAAACATTGTACTGGAAATGCTAGCTAGTAAAATAAAAAAAATAAAAAGCACATAGATTGGAAAGGAAAAAATGAAAGTGTCTTTTTTCAGATGACATGTAGGTAGAAAATCTCAAATAATCAACAACAACAAGCTAAAACAACTCCTGGAACTAATAAGTGAGTATAGCAAGGTTGGAGGATACAAGGTTTATATATAAAAGTCAATTGTTTTTCTGTATAACAAGAAATGAACAATTGAAATAAAAAGCACAACACTCTTTACAATAGTACAAAAAGCAGTGAAATAATTAGGTAGAAATCTAGCAAAATATGTACAGGATCTGTATGCAGAAAACTATAAAACCCTGCTGAAAAATTAAAGATCTAAATAAATGCAGAAATGTTCTGTGTTTATGGGTCAGAAGACTTAATATTAAGATGTCGGTTCTTGCCAAATTGATATGTAAATTCCCCACAGTCCTAACAATCCCAGCAGGCTATTTTGTGGATATAAACAAACTGATTCTGAGTTTACAGAGAAAGACAAAAGATCCAGAATATCTTACACAATACCAAAGGAGAAGAAAGAGAAGATGACAGTTAGAGGACTGACACTACCCAACTTCAAAATTTACTATAATCAAGTAGTTTGGTGTTGGCGAAAAAAAAAAAAAAGACAAATTGATTAATTGAGGAGAATAAAGACTCCAGAAATAGACGCACACAAATATAGTGAACTGATCTTTGATAAGGGAGCAAAGGCAATTCAATGGAGAAAAGATTAGTCTTTTCATCAAATTGTGCTGAAACGACTGGATATCTACATGCAAAAAAATGAATCTATACATTTTTTTTCTCAAAAAATTAACTCAAAACGGATTATACATCTAAATGTAAAACACAAAACTATAGAATTTCTAGAAGGAAACGAGAAAATCTAACTGACCTGTATGGTGCTGCATTTATATGTATAACACCAAAAGCATGATTTATATGAGAGAAAAAAATGGATAAATCAGACTTTATTAAATTTGTAAATTGCTATGTGAAAGAGACTTTTAAAAGAATCAAAAAACAAGCGACAGACTGGAAGAAAATATTTGCAAAACATATGTCTAATAAAGGACTTGTATCCATAATACACGAAGAACTTCTAAAATCCAACAGTAGTAAAACAGACTACTCAAAAAATGGGCAAAATAACAGACACTTCACCAAAGAAGTTATGTACATGTCAAATAAGCATATGAAAACGAGCTCAGCATCATTTGTCATCATGGAATGGCAAAATAAAACAATAATGAGATGCCAGTATCCGCCTATTAAAAATGGCTAAATTTCACAGTAAAATTGACAGTCCCAAATGCGGTTGAGTATGCTGAGGAACTCTTACTCATTGCTACTGAGAATTCAAATTGGTACAACATCTTCAGAAGATAGTTTGGTAGTGTCTTACAAATCTAAATATGGTTTTACCATATAATCAGTAATTGTGCTTCTAGTTCTTTATTTACTCCAATTGATTTGAATACCTGTATTCATACAAAATCCAGCATGTTGATAGCAATTTTATTCATAATTGCCAAAAACTTGCAATCAAGATGTTCTTCTACAGGCAAATGGATACATTCACTTGTACTACATCTATACAATGAAATATAATTCAGCAATAAAAAAAGAACTGTCAAGCCACAAGACAGAGAGGAACTATAAGTGCACATTTATAAGTAAAAGAAGCGAGTATGAAAAACTACATTTTGTATGATTCTAATTATGTGACATTCTGGAAAACACAGAATTACAGCAACAGTTAATGATCAGTGGTTGTCAGGATTTGGGGGAGAGCGGGAAAGAAAGGAATAGGTGAAGCACAGGAGATTTTTAGGGCAGTAAAATTATTCTGTGTGATATTGTAATGGTGGATGCAAGACATTTTTCGAAGCCATAAAACTGTACAGCATGAATAATAACCATTAATGTATCCAAATATTAAAAAATCATTTAGAAGATTGCAGAACCCTAGGAAAGAATGCAGACTGACAAGAGGATCTAACTGTGTTAACAAATATATGAAGCAGCCTCACAGAAGGTATTGGGGAAAAGGTGCTGATGTGAGTGAGTATCTTTGGAAATGTGTGGAGACAACAGAGAGGCAAACAGAACTGTACATAATCATTGTTTCCTAGTTGCTAAGGTTGTGTCCATGGGGGTACTGGTTAACAATTCTGATATTGATATGCATGTATAATGAAATGGAGTAATTAAGTAAATGATGGCAGCTGATGGGAGCCAGGTTTCTCACCATTGTAATTTACAGATAAGCAAAGAGTGGAAGCTAGAATGATCCATGTGGTAATGGTTTAGAGTTGGAGACATTAGTATGAACTCAAGTTTAACTTAATATACAAATGATTACATATAGAAATCTTTATAGATATGTGTATATACATAGGTTAGTGTTAATTTTTCTGTCAACTGAGAGAGTCTAAATGAAATGACACTCCAATAGCAACAAGTGTGTTCAGCATCCAGATCTCAGTTTCTAATACCACTCTTAAGTAAAAGGAACTTGGACTCTTTAGAGAAATGGCTGATTCCAGCAGGAAATATGCAAGATGAGCCTTCAGCGTTTTGTAGTGCCAGAAAGTAAGGAAGTGCTCAAAACAACATAAAAAATATTGTTGGGGATATGTCAAAAGAGCACAGGAGCCAACTGAAAGTTTCCAGTGACCAAAGCTGGAACGATTTGTGCAAAAGAAAATAATAATAATATTGGATTATAACCCAAAGTATAGAATAAATATCTATGAGTCTATACTGATGACAAATAAAACAATTGAGTACATTGATAAATGGGGGAGAGGACACAAATAGCCCGTGCAGATGAATTCTCAATAATCTGTGTAGCTGCCTCACCTCAAGGAAGAGGAGCATAACTCCCCCTCCTTAGCTTTGAGCTACTTATAGTGACTTCTTTCCAAAGAGTACAGTATGGAAAGGCATTAAAAAAGTAACATTACAATGTAGAAACCCAACACTGCCTCAGGTGATCAAAGCCAACATCAACAGTCATAAATCATGTTGATAGTATGTATGATGTGATCAAAATTGCACATTTCCACTGTGGTCTTCCTCCTAATAATCTGTAAACCCCAATCTAACCATAAGAAAACACCAGAAAAATTCTAGTGGTGGAGCATCCTACAAAATACCTGATCAGTTTTCCTCAAACTGAAGATCATTAAAAACAAAGTCTGAGAAACTGCCACAGCCAAGAGGAGCCTAAAGACACATGAAAACTAAATATACTATGGTATCCTAGATGAGATCCTGGAACAGAAAAAGGACATTAGGGAAAACCTAAGGGAATCTAAATTAACTATGGACTTTAGTCAATAATAATATATCAAATTTAATTCATTTATTTTAACAAATATAGTAATGTAAGATGTTAATAAGGGAAACTGAATGTGAGGTATATGGGAACTCTTTGTACTGTCCTCTCAATTTTTCTGTAAATCTAAGTTTTTCTATTCTAAAAAATAAAGCATTTTTAAAAATATTTAAGCACTGACTTTGACCTCAAAGGCAAGGGAAGTAAAAGCAAGAATAAATGGATGGGAGTATATCAAACTAAAAAGATTCTGCACAGCAAAAGAAACCACCAACAAAGCAAAGAGGCACCTGTCCAAATGGGAGAATATATTTACATACAACACCTCCAACATGGGCCTAATATCCAAAATATACAAAGAACTCATAAAACTCAACAATTAAAAAAAAAATCCAATTTAAAAATGGGCAGAGGACCTGACATATGACATAGGAAAAGATACTCAACTTTACTAGCTCTTAGGTAAATGCAAATCAAAACCACAATATGATACCATCTCACACTTGTTACAATGGCTGCCATCAACAGGACAAGTAATAACAAGTGTTGAAAGGCTATGGGCAAAAGGAACCCTCATGCACTGCTGGTGGGAATGTAAATTGGTACAGCCACTATGGAAAACAGTATGGAGGTTCCTCAAAAAATAAGGATTGAATTACCATATGATCCAGCAATCCCTTTTCTGGATATTTAAACAAAAAAACCTGAAAACATTTATCTGCAAAGATATATGCACCCCCATGGTCACAGCAGCATTATTCACGGTGGCCAGGACATGAAAGCAACCGAAGTGTCCTTCGATAGATGATTGGATAATGAAGCCGTGGTACATGTATACAATGGAATATTACTCGACCATAAGAAAAGATGAAATACTGCCATTTGCAGCAATATGGATGGACCTTGAGATAATCATGCTAAGCAAAATAAGTCAGAAAAAGTTGAAGACCATATGATTTCACTCATATGTGGGATACAAAACTGAATGCAACAAACAAACCTGACAAACAGACTCATGGACATGGACAGTGGATTAGTGGTTACCAGAGGGAAGCGGGGAAGAGAGGAGATAGATGAGGTAGAGGGGGTCAAATACTTGGTGACAGAAGGAAATTTAACTTTGGGTGATGAGCATACAATGCAATATACATATGATGTATTGTTGTACACTTGAAACTTACTTGATTTTATTAATCAATGTCACCCTAACAATTTTAATTAAAAAAATTTTAAAACAAGTAGCATGCAGCATAATATCATTTATATAAAGGTTAAAAATATAAAATAATACTGTATTGCAGAGGAAGAGCTTCATCCTCTATTTTCACCTGGAGTTTGTTTTTGTTTCACAGAAATGTTTATTTTGTTTTCTAGCCTAGCTGTATATTTTTACATATGCATATATATGAACATATATGTATGTTGTGGATATATACATGTGTATATGCCTGTGTGTATGTGTGTGTATATATATATGTTTTTTTTGAGCAGAGAGGATGCATCCAAGTAAGAAGCGACTGAGCCACCTCAACCAGAATTCCTCTTGATTTTTTAAGAATGTTTATATCAAAGGAAACAATCTTAGTATGGATCTTTCCTACTTAGTGAGAAACTTGCTGGATGTTTCACATACCCCTTTCTACGGTCATTTAATTTGGTGATGCTTTCATGATGAGTATTTCAGAGCCAAAACTAGATCACATGAAATTACTTAAGTGAATCATAAGTCAGTTATTCTGTCCTTGCCTTTAAAGTAAAAGTATAGTTAAATGATAAATATGTGAATATTCAGCTTCTAAAGACTTTGAGATGTAAATAATCTGCTTATTACAGTGCTTAATATATTAATTCATGCGTTTCAGCGGTTAAGTCATTTAAGTGGGTTCTGTTTTCTAGCCCTTTGCTTTTGCAGTTGTCTGACTTCTCAAGTTCCTTTAAGATATCAAAGGATCTAACTTAACACTAGTGAATATATAGAGATCTCTTTTTTTCTTATCTTTTTTTTTTTTTTTTTTTTACCTGTAACCTGGTCTTCCTAGGTGGTCTCCCATCCAAGCAACCTGGGCGACCCCAGCTTCCAGATCGACGAGAGGGTTCAAGTGGCATGGCATGGCTCCTTATCTTTTTTTTTTTTTTATTATTGTAGTAAACTACACATAACCTGAGATCTACCATCTTAACAAAATTTTAAGTGTACATTACAACGTTGTTAACTACAGGTATAAAGCTGTACAGAAGACCTCTAGGATTTTTTCATCTTATATGACAACTTTATACCCATTGAACAGCAATCCTCCATTTTCCCCTTCCCCCCGGTCCTGGCAACCACCATTCTAGTTTCTTCTTGAGTTTGAGTACCATAGATACCTTTTACAAGTGGAATCATGCAGTATTTGTCCTGTCGTAACTGGCTTAATGCCCTCAAGTTTCGTTTATGCTATTGCATATGACACGATTTCCTTTTTCTAGTTGAATAATATTCTATTGTATGTTATACCACATTTTCTTTATCCACTCATCTGTGACAGACATTTAGGTTGTTTCCATCTCTTTGCTATTATGAACAGTGCACTGAATGTGAGTTTAAATATCTCTTTGAGATCCTGATTTTAATTCTTTTGGATAAGTACCCAGAGATCAGATTGCTGGATCACTTGGTAGTTCTAGTTTTAATTTTTTTGAGACCCTCCATAGTGTTCTCCATAGTGGCTGCACCATTTTACATTTTACCAACTGCACAAGGGTTCCAATTTCTCCACACCCTCATCAACATTTATTTTCTGTATGTGTTCTTTGAGGAGATGTCTATTTAGGTCTTTTGCCCATTTTTTAAAATTGGGTTGTTTATATTTTTTCTGTTGAGTTCCTTATTTATCTTGGATATTAACCTCTATATGGTTTCCAAATATCTTCTTCCATTTCATAGGTTGGCTTTTCACATTGTTAAGTGTTTCTTTTGCTGTGCAGAAGCATTTTTGTTGATGTTGTCCCACTTGACTTTCGCTTTTGTTACCTGTACTTCTGATATAATATCCAAGAAATCATTGCCAAGGCCAGTGTCATGAAGCTTTTATCCTATTTTCTTCTGGGAGTTTTAGAGTTTCAGTTCTCATGTTTAAGTCTAATCCATTTTGAGTTGGTTTTTATGTATGGTATAACATGAGTCCAATTTTATTCTTTTGCATATGAATATCACCTTGTCAAAGGTACTGTCTTTTCCCCTTTGTTTATCTTGCCCCCCTTGTCAATCGGTTGACTGTATATATGTGGGTTTAGTTCCAGCCTCTCTATTGTGTTCTGTATGTCTGTCTTTATGCCAGTATCATACCATTTTGATTACTGTAGATTTGTAATGTGTTTTGAAATTAAGAAGTTTGAGACCTCCAGTTTTGTTCTCATTTCTCAAGATTGCTTTGGCTATTTGGGGTCTCTTGTAGTACCATATGAATTTTAAGATTTTACTTTTCTGTTTCTATAAAAATACTATTGAGATTTTGATAGGAATTGCATTAAATCTGTAGATCACTTTGGGTAGTGTGGACATTTTAACAATGTTGTCTTCTAATCCACAAACATGAGCTATCTATGCATTTATTTTTGTCTTTATTCGAGCAATGTTTTGTGGTTTTTAGTGTACAAGTTCTTCACCTCTTTGATTACATTTTTAAAAATTGAAGTATGATTGACATCCAGAAAAGCTGTACACATTTAATGTATGCATCTTGATGAGTTTGAAGGTATACACTGTGAAACTGTCACCATATACAGTGTCTTAAACTATTATCTCCAGAAATTTCCTCCCTCTCTCTTTTTTCTTTGATATGAACATTTAACATAAGATCTACTCTCTTAACAAATTTTTAAGTATTCAGTATAGAATTGTTAATTATGTGCATTATTCCGTACTGTAGTTCTATAGGACTTATTCATCTTTTATAAGTGAAACTGTCTACCTCCTGATGAATACTTTTCCAATTAACCCCAGCCCCTGGTAAACATGATTCTGTTCTCTACATCTATGAATTTAACTATTTTAGATTCCTGATATGAGTGGGATCATGTCGTATTTGTTTTTCTGTGTCTGGTTTATTTCACTTAGCATAATGTCTTTTAAGTCCATCAATGTTGCAATGATTGACAAGATTGATTTCTTTTTTAAGACTGAATAATATTCCATTATATTTATACACATTTTCTTTATCCATTCGTCTATCAGTGGACATTTAGGTTGTTTCCATGTCTTTGCCATTGTAAATAATGCAGCAATGAACAAAGGAATGCAGATATTTCTTCCAGACCCTGATTCCAGTTCTTTTGGGTATAAACCCAGAAGTGAGTTTACTAAATTATATAGTAGTTCTATTTTCAATTTTTTGAGAAACCTCCATACTGTTTTCTATACTGGTTGTACCAACTTACATTCACACCAATACTGTACAAGGGTTAAAATTTCTCCACATCATCACCAGCACTTATCTTTTGTTTTTGTTTTTGTTTTTATAATAGCCATTTTAACAGCATAAAGTGTTATCCTATTGAGGTTTTGATTTGCATTTCTCTGATGATTAGGTAAACAGGATTTTGAATATCTTTTTCATATGCCTGCTGGCAATTCGTATGTCCTTTTTGAAGAAATGTCTATTCAGGTCTTTTACCCATTTATTTTTATTTATTTATATTTTTTTATTAAGTTTATTGTGGTAACATTGGTTAATATAATTCTGTAATTTTCAGGTGTACATCATTATAATTTGACATCTGTATATTCTATTGTGTGTTTACCACCCAAAGTCCAGTTTCCTTCAGCTACCATATATTTGATCCCCTTTACCTACTTCATCTTACGCCTACCCCACTGTATTTGACTCCCTTTAACTGTCTACCAACCCCCTCCTCCCCCACACCCTACACTCTCATAACCACTAGTCTATAGTCCATGTCCATGAGTCTCTGTTTGTCCTGTTCATTTGTTGCTTTTAGGTTTATATCCCACATATAAGTGATATGTGATTTTCAACTTTTTACCCATTTTTTGAATTGGGTTATTTGTTTTTTGGGGGGGTTGAGTTATAGGATTCCCTTATATATTTTAGATAGTAATCTTTTATCAAATATATGATTTGCAAATATATTCACCCATTCCATAGGTTGCCTTTTCACTTTGCTGATTGTTTCCTTTGCTGTACAGGATTTTAGTTGATGTATTCCCACTTGTCTACTTTGGCTTTTATTGCTTTGCTTTTGATGGCATATCCAATAAATCAGTGTCAAGAAGCTTTTCTCCCATGTTTTCTTCTTGAAGTTTTAGAGTTTCCAGTCTTATTTTTAAATCTTTAATCCATTTTGAGTTGATTTTTGTTTATTGTGTAAGATACGTGTCTAGTTTCATTCTTTTGCACTGGATATCCAGTTTTCCCAGCATCACTTATTGAAGAGACTATCTTTTCTCCATTATGTATTCTTGCCCCTCTTGTTGAAGATCAATTTACCGTAAATGTATGGTTTATTCTGGGCTGTCTATTCTGTCCCACTGGTCAATGTGTCCTTTTTATGCCAGTACCATACTGTATTGATAACTGTAATTTGAAATCAAGAAATGTGATGCCTATTGATTTGTTCTTCCTCAAGATTGCTTTGTCTATTTGGGGTCTGTTTTGGTTCCGTATGAATTTCAAAATTTTGTTTTTCACATAAATTGCCATGGGGACTTTAATAAGAATTGCATTGAATCTGTAGATCATTTTGAGTAGTATGGACATTTTGACAATATTTTGACAATACTTCCAATCCATAAATATAGAATTTCTTTCCATTTATTTGTGTATTTTTCAATTTTTTCATCAGTGTTTTAGAGTTTTCTGTGTATAAGTCTTTCAGCTCTTGAAATAAATTTATTTCTAAGTATATTCTTTTCGATGCTATTGTAAATGGGATTGTTTTTCTTAAATGTTGATTTTGTATCTTGCAACTCTATTGAATTTGTTTATTAGTTTTAATAGTTTTATTGTGAAATCTTTAGGGTTTCTACACATAGGATTATGTCATATACAAACAGATAATTTTATGTCTTACTTTCTAGTTTGGGTGCCTTTATTTTTGTTTTTCTTGTCTAATTGCTCTCTTTAGGACTTCTAGTACTATGTTAAATAAAAGTAAAAAGAGTAGGTGGGCATCCTTGCCTTATTCCTGATCTTAAAGGAAAGGAAAAGCCTTAAGTTTTTTACTCTTGAGTATGAGGTTAGCTGTGACAGACTTTTCATATATGGTGTTTATCATATTGAGGTAAATTTTTTATATTCCTAGTTTATTGAGCATTTTTATCATAAAAGGATGTTGGATTTGGTCAAATGCATTTTCTATATCTATTGATATGATTGTGTGATTTTTATCCTTCATTCTGGTAATGTGGTATATCACATTGATTGATTTTCATGTTTTGAATCATCCTTGTGTCCCAAGGATAAATAGCACATGGTCATAAATACCACAATCCTTTTAATGTGTTTTTGAATTCAGTTTACTAGTTTTCTGTTGAGGATCTTCGCATCTGTATTTATTGGGTATATTGGCCTATAGTATTTTTTTTTTCTTGTAATGTCTTTTTCTGCTTTGGGTAATGCTCTCCTCATAAAATTGGTTTGGGAGTGTTCCCTCCTCTTCAATATTTTAGAAGAGTTTGAGAAGGAATGGTATTCATTCTTCTTTAAATGTTTGGTAAAATTCACCTATGAAGCCATCTGGCCCTGGGGTTTTCTTTGTTGGGAGGTTTTTGATTACTGATTGGATCTCATTACTAGTTAAAAATCCGTTCATATGCTCTATTTCTGATGATTTAGTCATAGTGTAGGCTGTACGTTTCGAGGAATTTATCATTTTCTTCTAGATTAATGACTTTGTTAGCATAGAATTGGTCATAGTAGTTTCTTTTTTTAATTAATTATTTTTTTACGGTGACATTGGTTAACGAAATCCAATAAGTTTCAGCTGTACACTTTAACAGTAAGGCATATATATATTTACACAGCGTGTTCACTTCTCATAGTTAGATTTCTTTCTGTCACCACATATTTGACCCCCTTTACCTTATCTACCTCCCTCCTTCCCCCTCCCCCCTACCCTCTAGTAACCACTAGTCTATTGTCCATGTCCACGAGTCTCTGTTTGTTCTGCTCATTTGTTGCTTTTAGGTTTATATCCCACATATAAGTGATATCATCTGATTTTCAACTTTTTCTGTCTGGCTTATTTCACTTAGCAAGATTATCTGGAGGTCCATCCATGTTGTCACAAATGGCAGTATTTCATCCCTTCTTATGGCTGAGTAATATTCCATTGTATATATGTACCGCCGCTTATTTATCCAATCTCTTGTAGGACACTTCGGTTGTTTCCAAGTCCTGGCCACCATGAATAATGCTGCTATGAACATTGGTGTGCAAATATCTTTTCAGATATGGGTTTTCAAGTCTTTGGGGTAAATACCCAGTAAAGAGATTGCTGGATCATATGGTAGATCAATTCTTAGTTTTCTGAGGAACCTCCATACCGCTTTCCATAGTGGCTGTACCAATTTGCAGTCCCACCAGCAGTGTATGAGGGTTCCTTTTTCTCCGCATCCTCTCCAACATTTGTTATTACTTGTCCTGTTGATTATAGCTATTCTAACAGGTGTGAAATGGCGTCTCATTGTAGTTTTGATTTGCATTTCCCTAATAGCTAGTGATGTTGAGCATCTTTTCATATATTTGTTGGCTGTTTGTATGTCCTCTAGGGAGAAATGTCTGTTCAGGTCCTCTGCCCATTTTTTGATTGGATTGTTTGTTTTTTGTTGTTGTTGTTGTTGTTGTTGTTATTGAGTCGTATGAGTTCTTTGTATATTTTGGATATCAGGCCCTTATCGGTGGTGTTGCTTGCAAATATATTTTCCCATTCAGCTGGTTGTCTCTTTACCTCGTTGATGATTTCTTTTGCTGAGTGGAGGCTTTTTAGTTTGATGTAGTCCCATTCATTTATTATTGCTTTTACTTCCCTTGCTTTTGAGGTCCAATTCATGAAATCTTCTTTAAATCCAAGGTCCTTGAGTTCAGTTCCTATATTTTCTTCTATGCATTTTATTGTTTCAGGTCTTATATTTAGGTCCTTAATCCATGTTTAGTTACTTTTGGTGTGTGGTGATAGACAACAGTCTAGTTTCATTCTTTTGCAGGTGGCCTTCCAGTTTTCCCAGCACCATTTACTGAAGAGGCTATCCTTTCTCCACTGTATGTTTTTGGCTTTTTTGTTGAAAATTCTTTACCCATATAAATATAGGTTTACTTCTGGACTCTCAATTCTGTTCCACTGGTCAGTGTATCTGTTTTTCTGCCAATACCATGCCTTTTTGATTATTGTCGCTTTGTAGTATAATTTGAAGTCTTATACCACTGTATGTCTTTGACTAGGGTTTTTAATCCATTTATATGTAATTATTGATAGGGAAGGACTTACTATTGCCATTTATTAGTTGTTTTCTGTCTTGTAGCTCTTTTGCCCCTCTTTTTCTCTCTTAACATCTACCTTTGTGTTTCTCAGATTTTTTTGTAGTGATGTCCTTTTTCCTCTCTCATTTTCTTTTATGTATCTTCTTTAGATATTTTCTTTATGGTTACAATGGGGCTTACGTAAAACATCTGAAGAGTTATAACAATATATTTTAAACCGATAAGAACTTAAGTTCATTTACATTTAAGAGCTCATTTTTTATTTTCTTGAATATTCTTTTTTTTTTTTTTTATGGTGACATTGGTTAATGAAATCCAATTTAGCAGTAAGACATATATATGTGTATATATATGTATATGTGTGTGTGTATATATATGCACACACACATACATACATGCATACATACATATATACACATACATATATGTGTTTATATATGGCATTGTATGTTCACCACACATAGTTAGATTTCTTTCTTTCACCACATATTTGACCCCTTTTACCCTATCTACCTACCCTTTCTCCCCTCCCCTCTGGTAACCACTGGTCTATTGTCCATGTTCATGAGTCTGTCCTGTTCGTTTGTTGCTTCAGGTCTATTTTTAAAAATAGCATCCCATTCCTAATAGATAGAATGTTGTCTCCTATTTCTCTGAGGGGATTTATAATGGCTTTTGAAGTTTTCTCTCCTTGCATGTTCTGTTTTCTATTTGCTTTCATTTCTGTTTGTTTATCTGTTCTCTGTCTTTCGCATTAGACACTTTCCTCACATGCCTGATAATCATGTTCATTAATTCATGTCCTGATAATCATTGGAAGCTTTGAGTACATGAGTGGTCCTTGTTGACTTTGAGCTTCACTTTAAAGTCATATGGCTGATCCATTTGTTGGAGAAATTCCCCATCCCAAATAAGTATTTTTTTTAAACTTTCGTCTTGGAACTAATCAGATTCTTCAGAGTAGACACTTACAAGCTCTTGCTTGGGAGAGCAAATGGGAAAAAATGTCTAGGGTGTTCTCAGCATTCAGTATGCATCATTTGTCTTAATCTCCTTGCTTTCATAAACAGTGTTCACACCTTGAACTGTGTCTGTCATTCCCCATATTCAGTGAATCAACCTCCAGTATTCACCAGGATTGGGAGTGGCCTTTCCCAGTAGCATATTGTAGGGGAGGATATTTTAAAGTATACTTGGTTTTTAAACAACTTTCAACCTACCCACCTAATCTTAACCCTATCCCTTTAGATCTATTTCCAGAAATACCTGAAGCTATTAATTCTTGAACCGTTTTAGGATTCTTAGGTATAGATCGGATTGGTTCCTGGCTTTCCCCACTGCTGATTCAAGATTGAGCTTTCTTGAGTATACTCATCCAGTCATTTTCCAGCTTCCAGAATATTGTCATTATCGCCTCTTTTCCTTGTTCTTCCTAAACTTGTGGTTTTGTTTAAATAAAAAAAAAAATCCTTACAGTTTTTGAGAGTTATCTGGAGGGAGTGAAATTGGATACATGTGTTCAATCTACCATCTTTATTTTTAACTAATTCTAACCACTATGAAATGGTTGCCTTACCTCCCTCATGTGATATCTCTGTTGATCTTTGGTTTATATTAGGTGTTATACCTGAAGAACCTTAGCCCTCGGGTGACAGAAAGAGATCTTGTCTCATTGTTTGCTCGGTTCCAGGAGAAAAAAGGACCCCCAATTCAATTCCGAATGATGACTGGACGAATGAGGGGTCAGGCTTTCATCACCTTCCCCAGTAAGTAGCCTCATCCAGATAATTACCCAGTTGTAGCATCAGCATAAGAGACTACTTATACCCTCTCTAATTTAGATATAGTCCTCTGATTTCTCTACAACACATAAGAAGCATGTGTTGAACAAGCACATGAGAAGAAGGGAAAAGAAGTAAGCAAAATATGTTTTCAATGTTCTTCTATCGTCCCTTCTTTTCTTCCTGTCCTCCATTGACTGCATGACCACCTTACCACGTTGTCCTCAATTTTCCCCAGTCATGGCACTTTCTTCTCACTTTACCAAAATTTATTTTCCCATTGTTCATAGTAATATTTCTGGTCCAAGTCATAATTATATTATTTATTAATATATTGGTATTCTGATCAGAACACTTAAACTTGCCTTATGCCCTATTCCTTTATGACTACAAGACGGCAAGCTAATATGCTAATTCATGAGTAATTCATAATTGGCTAGTGGATGATGATATATCGTTTGTACCGTAATACATGATTTCAGTATCCTAATCCAAAGGGAGCAATCATGTAGGAATTTCAGTTTCTATGCCAGATCAGATTAACTTTTTGGGGAGGTTGGGGAAGTGGAAGCTGGGTAGGAGCTGTACATTTCATTATCCCTAAACTATCATCATTTATAAACAGCCTAGTAATGGATGTATCGGCAAGTGCTTTTACACATGAGCGGTACCAAACTCCACTCTTTTCATACAGTCTTATACCATCTTCTCTATCTTATTGAAGGTTTACAGATCACCTACACTGGTGGTTTCCAGTCTTTTCAAGTGTGAAGACCTTTTATTAAACAAAAAAATATTTCATGGACCCCTACCTAATATGATCTATTAATTGAAAAATATATAATAAAAAGGCTTTATAAACTAAGTACTTTTACATGGATAGCTGTTTTACTAATCATGATAGCTGCTATCAACATTTGAAAATTTGTAGTATATATATAAGTGTGATAGTAATTAGTTTAGTCTAAAGACATTGCTTGTCTACTCAAGATTTCACAGACTCTGGGCAATAATTCCACTCCTTCCTGATTTCCACATCAAGACTTTGAGACCCATAAATTGAATACTGCTGCTCTATACTATATACTCTCACACCTCAAGTTTCCATATGCCTACAAGGATTATTAAACTTATTTATCCCATGAGGGCTCCTGCAACCACTCTCCTATCAAAAGAAAAAAAAGTAGCAAAATGTCCTCAATACAATGATAATTTTATTTGTGTTTTCCTATTTTGAAAATGATTTCATTCTCACAATACCTATAATCTGTTATCTAAGATAGAAGCTCATGTATTATTAGTTATAGCTTAGCCTTCTTTAGCATACTGTCTATATTCTTGTTTCTTTACCTATATCTTTGAATTAGGTGGCACTCTCAAATATTCAAGTTTTTCTTATCACTGTTCTTAGCCATTAGTTTAATCTTGCTGAGTTATACAAATTTGAGATTTGGAAAAGATAATAAAATCAAATAACTATATGGCTTTACAGCCTACATTTACCTCCAAGGCAAAACAACATAAACTAAACTTGGAATAGAATTGAATTATTAAGCCCTGTGTACATTAATGTTTTTTTTTTCTTTCCCTTTTAGATAAGGAGATAGCATGGCAAGCATTACATCTAGTAAATGGATATAAACTACATGGGAAAATATTGGTGATAGAATTTGGAAAGAACAAAAAGCAACAGTCCGATCTCCAGGCTGCTTCTCTTATGTCATCTGCTACAGAAAGCACTACAAAAGTCAGTGATAGCTAGACTATATATACATTGGAGTCCCAGAAGGTCTTTCTTGCATCAGAATCTTGGATCTAGGATTTCTGTATAGATAGCATTTTGTTTGGAATTGAAGAAGAGAAACTTAACTGAAGGAGAAAAAATATAATTAAGATAATCCCTTTCAGATTTTGGAAAGAATTGGTAGAGAACATTTTCTATAATCAAACACAATATAAGACATACAGTATGCTGAATCTGAAGGGTAGGATAAAAAGAGTTTCATTTTCTCAGGATAAATTACAAAGGATTATGTCCAAGGATTTTTTTAATCTTTATAATTTATCTGGGGTATTAAATATTTGTCCCTAGATACATCTTTTCTAAAACTGCCTCTTATGTACAGAACTTAAAAACAAATTAAATATTGAAATATCCATTTATTAAAGTCCATTTTTCCCTACTTTTATTCACCTAGTAAATAAATGACCAGCACCCCAGGACAAAGCATCAACAAATGCTGTTAAATGAGAACTATCAGCAGTAACAGTGTGTGGTTTCATAAGTCAGTACACACATTTAATTAATGCTTGCCCATTAAGTTATTGGCGTCTTCAAAAGTCATATATTTTTCTAATGTAAGCATTTAGATCTAAATATTGATGTTTTCATGGTCATTAAGCTAGCTACCATTGAGTAATCATTGAATTCAAAGCAATAAATATTGAATAAGCATATAATATATTGTTAGGCATATGAATTTTAGACGAGGAACATACTAGCAAAAATTATTAAAGGGGGGATAGGAAGAAATTGTTCTCTAGAAGAGAGACAGCCAATCCCAAATCCCCAAGTTGTTTATAGTTGCTAGAGATTAGATAATATGGTACAGAGGAAGTAGTACAAACTTGAGTTACACCTGTTTGAACATCACAGCCACACTTAACTCCTCCATGACCTTGGCAAGTCTTTTATATTCTGAACCTCAGTTTTCTCATCTATAAAATAAGGATAATAAAACTACTTACCTCGTTAAGTTGTGAGGATAAAATAAGATCTAGACTGAAGAACAGAAAGAAAAAAAGAATGAAGGAAATTGAAGAGTGTAAGACCATTAAGTACTCCAACATACTTGTAATGGGAGTACCAGAAAAAGAGAAGAGAAAGAAATGAGCAGAAAAAAAAGTATTTCAAGAAATAATGGCTGTAAACATACCAAATTTGATGAGAAACATTATCTACACATCCAAGAATCTCAACAAACCCCAAGCAGGATTAGCAAGAAGAAATCCACAGACATAATAAAAATGCAAAAACCCAAAGACAGAGAAAGTCTTGAAAGCAACATGAGAAAAATGAAACATCACATTCAAGGGAACCCCAATAAGATTAACAGCTGACTTCTCATCAGAAAAGATGGAGGTAGCAATGGGATAACATTCAAAGTGCTCAAAGAAAAAAACAATATAGAAGCCTACATTCAATAAATCTACTTTTCAAAAATGGAGATGAAATAAAGGCATTCCTACATAATCAAAAACTAGGAGAATTTGTTGCTGGCAGACCTGACTTATAGGAAATATTAAAGGATGTTCTTCAGATGAAAAGCAAGTGACCTCAGACAGTAATTTGAATCTACACATACAAAAACATAGCATGGGTAAAGGTAATTATGTAATTATAAAAGACAATCTAAATGCATTTTTTCTTTCTGAATTGATTTAAAAAGCAAGTTTATAAAACTATGTATATTGTTGCATTTAGGGGCCTATGACATATAAAACCAATATATTTGCCAATAACAGGACAAAAGAGGTAAATGGAAGCAAAACTGTATTGGCCTGAAGAAGTGACTCCAAATGGTAACTCAAATCCACAGGAACGAATGAAGAAAACAACAAATATGAAATAAGGTTAATATTAAAAAATTATACACTTGCTATTCTCTCAGCTTCTTAAAAAGACAAAATTAAGTAATATTTGTAACAATGTGTTGTTTGGTTTATAACATGTAGAAATATATATAACTATAGTATAAAGAAGTGGGGAAAGGAATTGGTTTATATAGGAATAAGGTTTTTATCTCATTCGAATTTAGTTAGTATACATCTGAAGCCAGTTCAGTTAAGATGTGCATGGTAGGCTTTAGAACAACCACTAAGGAAATAATTGAATATATATAGTGGAAATATTATTAAAGAAAGTATTACATTAGGAAATTTTCAATATAAAGCAATGTAAAAGGAAGAATGGAGAAACAAAAACCTGAGACCTATAGAAAACAAACAGTAAAATGGCAGTTGTAAACACACCTTTGAATAATAACAGTGAACATAAATGGATTAAGCAGTGCAATCAAAAGTCAGAGACTGTCAAACCAGAGGGGAAAAAATATATACCTCTATACTACAATAGCAGAATATACATCTTTAAGTGCACATGAAACATCTCCAGGATAGACCATAAAACAAACCTCAGTAAATTTAAGTGGACTCAAACCATGCAAAGTATGTTCTCTGACCACATGGGACGAAGTTACTAATCCATGACAGAAAGTTGGAAAATTAACAAATATGAATTAGACACTTTTTGAAATGACCAATGGGTCAAAGAAGAAATCACAGGAGAAACTAGGAAATCTTTTGAGGTGAATGAAAATGAAGACACAACAACCCAGACTTATGGGATGCATCTAAACCAATGCTTAGAAAATTATAAATACAAATGCCTATATTTTATAAAGATCACATATCAATAACCTCAATACCTTAAGACCCTGGAAAAACAGGAGCAGACTAAGCCTAGAGCAAGCAGAGGGAAGCACATTTTTAAACATAAATGACAGAATAAAAAAAGTCAGTGGAACCAAAGTTGGTTCTATAAAAAGATCAATGAAAATGACAAACCTTTTGCTAGATTGACTAGGAAAAAAAAAACCTCAAATTATTAGAAACAAAAGAGGAAATGTTACTACCAACCTTATAGAAATAAAAAATTCATGAAGGAACACTATGAACAACTATATGCCAATAAATAAAACACAGAAACTATTGAAACCAATGGAAAAAATCTAAAAAGACCTATATCGAATAGGTTAATTAGTAATTTTTTAAAATACCCACAAAAGCCTAGGCTGAAATGGCTTTTCAGATAAATTCTAGCAAACATTAAAGAAGAATTAATACAAATTCTTACAAACTCTCCCAAAAAGTAAGAGGAAGGAAGACTTATCATATATGCTACAACATGGAAAAACCCTGAAGACATGCTAAATGATATGACAGTGACAAAAGACTGTACATTATATGATTTCGTTTATATGAAGTGTCCAAAATTGACAAATATATAAAGACAGAAAATGAATTACTGGTTGTTTAGGGCTGGATGTGATAGCTGAAGTGTATTAGGTTTCTTTAGAGGTTGATGAAAATGATTAAATTGTACAACTCAGTGAATATACTACAAATCATGATTGTAAACTTTAAATGGGTAAATTTCTATGGTATGTGAAGTATATCTCAAAGTCTCACACACACAAAGAATTGAATACAACCCAAATGTCCATCAGTAGGAGAATAGATGAATAAATTAATGCCATATCCATTTAGTGGAACACTACAGCCACCAAAATAATGGGGAATATCAACAAATACATTCTAACCTTTATGGTGTCCAGGGTTTTGTATTAAGTCAAAAAGCAAGAAACATTGTACAGCTGATCTTTAAACAACATGGGTATGAACTATGCAGACCCACTTATACAAAGATTTTTTTTCGATAAGTACCTATACTGTTTTCAGTCCATGGTTCGGAGTTCAGGGAAGCAGAGGGCCAACTGTATGTATTAATCTATGCCATTTTATATAAGGGACTTGAGCATCTGCAGATTTTGGTATCTTTGGGGGTCCTGGAACAATCCCCCGTGGATCCCGAGGGACAGCTAAGTTTCCAGGGAGTCAAAAGTTATATATGGATTTCCAACTGCGTGGGGTTCAGTGCCCCTAACCCCCATATTGTTCAAGGGTCAACTGTATAATGTGAATACATTTTTTAAAAACATTTGCATATATATATGGTATATGTATATATAGATATTTTTTAATAAAATTAGGGAAAAGCTGGGAAATATACATACCAAATTGTAAACCTTTTAGAGGTGGGATTGGATAGGCTGAAAGGGGACTTTTGCTTTATTAAATTTTTAAAGTGGTTTGAGGTGATTTTCAGTATTTTTTTTAACTAAAAATTTTTTTTTAAATACTCTGGCAATGATGGCTTCCAGAATATATATCAGGCCTTCTTTTAGGATATCTAACTATACTCAGGACAAACTCCTATTCTTTTGTTATACTGATCACTTAGGATTAACTCTCCAATTTTAAATATAGTTTAAGGAATGAGAAGTAAGTTATCCTGGTATAACCTCTTGCACGTGTTTCCCAGGGGCATACTTCTAACCTGGAATTTTCAGAAGGAAATTCTTCCTGTTGGGTGGAAAATCTCACTTCTGCCCTTTACTAGACCTATGGACCACTAACAATAGAGGAAAATTAAAATGGAGAATGACTCTCAACTGGTGCATAGATAAACTGGTATATCCATACAATGGAATCCTACTCAGCAATAAAAACTATGATGAACTGTGATATATGCAACAACCTGGATGAATCTCAAATGCATTTTGCAAAGTAAAAGACACCAAACTCAAAATACTACTTACTGTTTGATTCCATTTATATGATATTCTGGAAAAGAAAATTACAGGGCCAGAGAACAAATCAGCGGACGTCAGGAGTTAAAAATGGGAGACTGATTACAGAGTGGTAGCACAAGAAATTTGTTTTAATAATGGAAATTTTATGTATCTTGATTATAGTTAAATGAGTTATGCATTTGTTGAAACTCCTAGAATTGTATGCCAAAAGGTAAGTTTTACTGTATGTAAATTTTAAAATAAATACAATTTTAATGGAGGAAAGAAAAAGTCTCTCAAAGTCATTTCGGTAACGTATTGTTTGTATTCCGTAGTCTTTTGATTACTGTTGAAGACTTAAAGCCACTTGGCTACTATTCCTTATTTTCCGCCAACAGGTCAGCAGAAATCGTCAGTTAAAAACATCCTATAAATACATACACACACAAAACTTACCATTAAAAAAATAGAAACAGGAAACATAACTTGCTACATACAAGGGGATAATTTCCTTAATAACAATGTATATAATTTTCTTAATATATGAAAGTCAATCAATAAAAAATAGATAAAATTTATAGAAACAAGTATAAATGACTGATAAACTAAGAAAAATGCTCAGATTAGTAATGCACATTAGGACAATGAGCTCTCTTTTTAAAAAAAAAAAAGTCACAAAAATAGTAAAGGAGTTCCCATGTATCCTTCACCCACCTTCTCCTAATGTTAGCATCTTACATAACTAATACAATTATCAGAACCAGGAAAATACTACAGTAGTATTTTCTAATGTTAACTAATTTACAGACCTTATTTGATTTTTTTCCATTTGTCCCACTAATGTCCTTTTATGATCCAGGATCAAATCCAGGCTCTTACATTGCATTTTATTATCATGTATCCTTATTCTGTCCCTATCTGTGACAGTTCTCAGTCTTTGTCTTTGATGACCTTGAAAATTTGGAAGAGTACTGGTCAGATAGTTTGTGAAATTCCAAAATTGGTTCTTGTCTGGTGTTTTTCTGTAATTAGATTGAGGTTATGCATTTTTGGTAAAAATACCCCAGAAGGGATGTGCCCTTTTTAGTACATTATATCGGGATATAGTTGCTGATATGTCTTAAAATACTAGTGATATTAACCTTGATTATCACTTGGTTAAGGTGGTGTCTATCCTTCATATGAAGTTAACTTTTTCCTCTTTATAACTAATATCTCGTAGGAAGATACCTTGAGACCATTCAAATATTCTATTTCTCATCATACTTTACCCTACTAAGTTTAGCATTCATCAGTGGTTCTTAATGGTGACAATTACTACTATGGTGTTTACCTAGTGGTGATTTTCTATTTTATTCCTTCTATATTTATTAACAAATTCTATGAGGAAGATGACACATCTCCCCCATTTATGTACTCATTTATTTATATCAGCATGAACTAATGTGTTTAGTTTATTCTATGACTTATAACCTAATACCATCTTATTTTGTTGCTCAGATTGTTTCAGTTTTGGCCATTGGGAGCTTCTATGTCATTTTGATATGTTTCCATTTTTTGAACTTATTTCCTAACACCACAAGGTGTTCCAGGATCATCCTGTATTTTCCCTACCCAGTGCTAAAATCAACCATTCTACTTTGAGCCCTAGATTCTTTTATTGGAAAAATATTTAGAAACCAAGATCAGGGCACCAGGTGTTATCTTTTTATAAGCTGTCGTAATGTCACATATAAAGATTCATAACACCAAATGTTTCCAAGGGTGTGGAAAATAGACACTCGTGTACTTTGGATGGGAGTATAAATAAATATAACCTTTTGGGGGGACGATTTGGCAATATCTATTAAAAATTGTGAAGATCTAGAAAATCTACTTCCAGAAATCTATGGAAATACTTATGAATAGCTCAAACAAATATGTACAGGAATATTCATTGCAGCATTATAATAGCAAAAACCTGGAAACAAAGATTCATCAATAGAGAGTGATTAGTTAAGTAATTAAATTGTGGTACAACCATAAAATATAATAGGTTGATATGAAAAGAAATGGACAGATATAGATAACTGATGTGGACCTTGCTTCATATTTCATTGAGAAAATAAAAGCAATCAGATGAGAACTTCTGCATCTTTTTATCACCAAATCTACTATCTATTTACATTTGTGCCTGCATTCTCTCTCCATTTACTGTATACATAGTGGCTAAGGGTATGAAATCTAATGCCATACTCCCAGTGTATGTACCCTGACTCTACCAATTACTAGCTATGTGAACTTGAGTAAGTTATTTAAACTTGCTATGCCTTAGATTTGTTTTGTTTTGTTTTCATTTTTTAAGTGAATGAGGGCAATAGTAGTATCTACCTTATAAGGTTGTTGTGAGGATTAAATGAATACATGTAAGGTGTTTTGAATATTACTTGGTAATATTCAAAGAACTCAATAAATGTTAGATTATCATTATAATGAACAACCAAAGTAGTGCTTGATGAAGAAAAGGCTGCTGAGTTTCAGTAAGAGTGTTATGGCATTTACTTGCATACCATCCTCCTAATCAACAGCTCAGTGATAGCCATGGAATGGCGAGCTTACTGGTGCCAAAGGGGGCAATGCAGACCTCATTCCAAAGAGTTACATACAATTCTGTGTTTGACCTGCCTGGTGCCTCCCTAAGGGATCAACTCAGGGACTTGCCTTTGTTTTGCCCTACCACCCCAAACTCAAGACTAACGTGGCCTCCTGGGCAGTGATTTTTTTCTCCAATTGCTTTTTTTTTATTGTGGTAAAGTACACATAACATAAAATTTGCCATCTTAATCATTTTAAGTGTATAGTTAAGTGGTATTACGTACATTCATATTGTGGGACCATCACCACCATCCATGTTCAGAACTCTTCATCTTGCAAAACTGAGACTCTATAAACAATAATTCTCCATTTCTCCTTCCACTCAACCCACAGCAATCACTATTCTACTTTCCAACTATATGAATTTGACTACTCTACGGACCTCATTTAAGTGGAATCATGTAGCATATGACTTTTTGTGACTGGCTTATTTAGGATAGTGTTCTCAGGCCTCATCTATGTTGTAGCATATGTCAGAATTTTCTTACTTTTTAAAGGCTGAATAATATTCCACTGTAGTATATACCACATTATGTTTATTCTATCAATGAATGTATAATGTATGTAGAAGTGAAAAATATATCACCAAGGATGGGAGCAGATAAATGGCGCTTTACTGCTTCATAATTTGCATTTATCATGATGTAGTAAAGTACTAATTTAAGGTAGACTATAATAAATTAAGGATGTATGATGTAACCTCCAACCCTCTGGAGGATTTCTCGACCTTATTGCTACTGACTTTGGGGAATTAATAACTCTTGTGGGGGGTTCTCTTGTGTGTTGCAAGACGTTTAACAGTATCCTTGGCCTCTATCCATTAGATGCCACTACACTCCCCTCCTCAGAAATAGACCCAGACATTGCCAAATGTCCCCTGTGTACCAAAATCACATCTAGTTGAGAATTACTGCTCTAGAATAACCACTAAAGACATTAGAAAATGGTATAAACAAAATGCTAATAGAAGACTCAAAATGGAGCAATGATCATGAGAAACTTGGTTAATCCAAAGTAAGGAAGGAAAAGAACAGAAACAATGGACAAATGAGAAAAATAGAACACAATAGCAAGGCAATAGGCTTAAATGCAACTATATCATTGATTACATTAATACGAATGAACTAAATGTCATTTACAAGAGACATTTTACATATAAGGGTACAGATAAATCGAAAGTAAAAGGATAGAATATACACCATGCAAACACTAAAAATAACAAAATTTTCATGGTTGTATTAATGTTGGACAAAGTAGTTTTTAAAGCAAGAATTACTATGAGTGATAAAGAGGCACATTTCATAATGATAAAAGCGTCAATTCAAAAGGAAGACAGTAGTCCTCATACTATGAGGATGATACTATTCCAGTTTTTACAGAGGAGGAGTATAAGTCACAGAAACATTATGGGACCTACACAGATAGTAAATAATGTATCTCGAACAAGCTTATGCTTTTAAACACTATACTATATTTTTCGGGGGGAAAAAAAAAAACACAACCAAAAAAAAAACAAAAACATTTCTCTTCATGATTGAAATTAAATTACTGCAGTACCTGAGAAACAATGCTGCTTTTCTATATTCCTTTAGTGAAGCAGGGTGATTTCCCCACAAAGGCATTAATTATTGAAATTTAAACTTGAACCAGAATGAGGCCTTCTTATGTCATTTCAGCTGTGAAGGTAACAGAAAAACAGTCTATGATACCATACCCTAAGAGCAAAGGTGCATTCAGCACAGCTATGATCTGGGAGTCTCTCAGAACATTTTAAGCTACTTCCAAGAATCAAGTAAAAATCATCCCTTTTTAGATTGCTGTAAAATAAAATGGAAACATTTTTTTTTTCCATTACTACTTAAACTGCTTTAACAAAGCAAGTCCTATATTCCTAAGGGGGAGTATAGAAAGGATATTAGTGAAATTTAATTTTGTCAGAAAAGTAAATAAAGAAATTTCCAGTAAGTCATATTTATCTATTCTCTGGGAAATAACATTTTCAGTGTCCAACTCTCCTGAAAAGGGCTCTGGACCGTTTGGGAAACCATTAATCTGCAGGGATCCATTTGGCCCTTGAAATATTTTTTTTTTTTACTTTTAAAAATATGTTATTAGTTATTTTCTTATAAAACTAATACATACTGGAAATGGAAAATAGTAAATTGGAATGTGGAGAACCTTGGGAAACGCCACTTAACCAGATGATTAAGGTTAACATCGGCAGTGCTAAGTCATGTTGATATCATGTACTCCCAATGTGATGCAAAAAGACCACATCATTTCTGTGGTATTTTCGTTTTTAACAAAACTCATAACCCTAGTTCAATCATGATGAAAATATAAGATAAAAAAACTGAGGGACCGTCCACAAAATACCTGAGCGGTACTCCTCGAAACTGTCAAGATCATTAACCACAAAGAAAGAAATTGTCACAGACCAGGGCACATTAAGGAGACATGGCAATGCAATGTGTTATACTGCATCGGATTGTGCCAATGAAAAATGGAATAAATGGGAAAACTGGTAAAATATGATTGCAGTCTGGAAAGCAGTTAAAAGAGTACCATGTTGGCTTCTTAGTTTTGACAAATATGTCATGGTAAAATAAGATGATAACATTAGGATAAACTGAAACTATGCATTATCTTTACAACTTTTCTCTGTAAATCTAGAATTATTCCAAAATAAGCTTATTTAAAACTATAATGCATCTTTGGAAACATGGCGGAGTAAGAGACATCCCCAGATCTCTTCCCTTGAAACAACAATAAGCTGAACATCTAAAACTCAACAAAAGACACCCAAACTGCACACCAGCATGTCTGAGCATGGGATCTGCGCATAAGAGCTACCACAGTCAGAAAATCCAGGTGTCAGGTGGTGGACTGGAAGAAATAAAGAGGCTACTTCTCGCAGCTGACAGAGCTGCTTGTAGGAGAAGGAGAAAGGAGAGAAAGGGCGGTGATTTCCCTGAACAGACCTGTCTGGGAGAGCTGTGAGCTCCACGTGGCCATTAGCAGGGCGCAGTCATCAGGCCAGAAAGCAGAGAAGAGGGATGGGACCGCAGAGGAACAACAGTTGATTTTTGCCGGCCATGATTGCAAAACCGAGGCTGAGCCGCAGCCCCAAATCCCCAACCCAGAAAGCCTCTCCCTCCATACTCTCGGAGACCAATCACCAAGGAGCCCCAGCGGAATCTGAGAAAACGCTGCCTAAACTGTCACTGCTGACACTGACAGGGACTGAAACTGAGGGTAGCGAGTGTGATTAAATATCTATGAGAAACTTTAAAAAGCGTTATTAAGACTTTATAAATAGCAGTAATCTAAGAGGTTTAGATGCCACCTACTAGAAACCAAAAGAAAAGTGCCTTCTTTGCAACAGGCTAAAGAGAGACCTTTATATAATAAATCCTTTTTTCTGGAAAAACAGTAGAATACACTTCCGTTAATGCCCAGGTAGAGAAATAGTCCATTAAACACCATGAACAACCAAGGTGACAAGGCATCTCAGAAAGAAAGAGAAAAATCTCCAGAAAATAAGCTTACAGACATAGAAATATGTGACTTAAATGACAGAGAATTCAGGATGGTACTTCTGAAAAAAATCAATGAGATCGAAAACAACTCGAATCAACAATTTTAGGAACCGAAAAAAACAACTGACGAGCAGAGCAAGGAGAATGAAACCCTCCAAAAGAACCAAATAGAACTTCTGGAGATGAAGAACACACTGCAAGAATTGAAAAAATGAAATAGCAAGCTTGGGAAATAGAGTTGACCAAATGGAGGAAAGGATCAGTGATATCAAAGACAGAAATCCAGAAATGAATCAGAAGGAAGAAGAGAGAAACCAAAGAATGAAAAATAATGAAAGAGAAATACAAGAACTAACTGATACCATCAAGAAAGGAAATATAAGAATAATGGGCATTATCGAAGGCAAGGAAAAGGAACAGGGATTAGAAAGCATATTCAGACAAATAGTTGACGAGAATTTCCCGAATCTAAGGAATGAGCTGGAGCTTGGAATTCAAGAGGTCAACAGAACACTCAATTATCTCAACCCCAAAAGACCTCCACCAAGATACATTGTATTAAAATTATCAAAAAATCAAGGACAAAGACAGAATTCTCAGGGCAGCCAGGGAGAAAAAAACGGTAACTTATAAAGGTAAACCCATTAGATTGTCCTCAGCCTTCACAGTGCAAACCTTACAAGCCAGAAATGAATGGAATCAAATATTTAAACTATTAAATGAAGGGAACTACCAGCCAAGAATAATGTATCCAGCTAAGCTCTCCTTCAGATATGAAGGAAAAATTAAGACTTTTCCAAACAAACAAAAACTGAGGGAATTCTCCACTACATGGTCTGCACTATAGAAAGTACTGAAAGGGGTCAGTTCACCTAAAACAAAATGACAGAAAAAAACAACACATAATTAGGAGTAAAGTGATTATTGGGCAAATAGAAGTAGAAGACTGCAGCCCTTACTAAGAACAGGGCATTATAAGCTTAAGCAATAAGAAAATTGTTGTAACAAGATAGTAATGAATGTTCGGCATACACAGGGACAAATTGAGATAACTGACTGAAAAAAGGGGTAATTCAAAGATCAAAATTCGGAAAGAGGAATGGAGATAAAGCCCATGCAGAAGA